>NC_048575.1:14249844-14564844 GCF_013265735.2 Oncorhynchus mykiss
CTCAAGTCTGTTTCACAGCCCAACATCTTGCTGGCTTCCACTCAAGTCTGTTTCACAGCCCAACATCTTGCTGGCTTCCACTCAAGTCTGTTTCACAGCCCAACATCTTGCTGGCTTCCACTCAAGTCTGTTTCACAGCCCAACATCTTGCTGGCTTCCACTCAAGTCTGTTTCACAGCCCAACATCTTGCTGGCTTCCACTCAAGTCTGTTTCACAGCCCAACATCTTGCTGGCTTCCACTCAAGTCTGTTTCACAGCCCAACATCTTGCTGGCTTCCACTCAAGTCTGTTTCACAGCCCAACATCTTGCTGGCTTCCACTCAAGTCTGTTTCACAGCCCAACATCTTGCTGGCTTCCACTCAAGTCTGTTTCACAGCCCAACATCTTGCTGGCTTCCACTCAAGTCTGTTTCACAGCCCAACATCTTGCTGGCTTCCACTCAAGTCTGTTTCACAGCCCAACATCTTGCTGGCATCCACTCAAGTCTGTTTCACAGCCCAACATCTTGCTGGCTTCCACTCAAGTCTGTTTCACAGCCCAACATCTTGCTGGCTTCCACTCAAGTCTGTTTCACAGCCCAACATCTTGCTGGCTTCCACTCAAGTCTGTTTCACAGCCCAACATCTTGCTGGCTTCCACTCAAGTCTGTTTCACAGCCCAACATCTTGCTGGCTTCCACTCAAGTCTGTTTCACAGCCCAACATCTTGCTGGCTTCCACTCAAGTCTGTTTCACAGCCCAACATCTTGCTGGCTTCCACTCAAGTCTGTTTCACAGCCCAACATCTTGCTGGCTTCCACTCAAGTCTGTTTCACAGCCCAACATCGTGCTGGCTTCCACTCAAGTCTGTTTCACAGCCCAACATCTTGCTGGCTTCCACTCAAGTCTGTTTCACAGCCCAAAATCGTGCTGGCTTCCACTCAAGTCTGTTTCACAGCCCAACATCTTGCTGGCTTCCACTCAAGTCTGTTTCACAGCCCAACATCTTGCTGGCTTCCACTCAAGTCTGTTTCACAGCCCAACATCTTGCTGGCTTCCACTCAAGTCTGTTTCACAGCCCAACATCTTGCTGGCTTCCACTCAAGTCTGTTTCACAGCCCAACATCTTGCTGGCTTCCACTCAAGTCTGTTTCACAGCCCAACATCTTGCTGGCTTCCACTCAAGTCTGTTTCACAGCCCAACATCTTGCTGGCTTCAACTCAAGTCTGTTTCACAGCCCAACATCTTGCTGGCTTCCACTCAAGTCTGTTTCACAGCCCAACATCTTGCTGGCTTCCACTCAAGTCTGTTTCACAGCCCAACATCTTGCTGGCTTCCACTCAAGTCTGTTTCACAGCCCAACATCTTGCTGGCTTCCACTCAAGTCTGTTTCACAGCCCAACATCTTGCTGGCTTCCACTCAAGTCTGTTTCACAGCCCAACATCTTGCTGGCTTCCACTCAAGTCTGTTTCACAGCCCAACATCTTGCTGGCTTCCACTCAAGTCTGTTTCACAGCCCAACATCTTGCTGGCTTCCACTCAAGTCTGTTTCACAGCCCAACATCTTGCTGGCTTCCACTCAAGTCTGTTTCACAGCCCAACATCTTGCTGGCTTCAACTCAAGTCTGTTTCACAGCCCAACATCTTGCTGGCTTCCACTCAAGTCTGTTTCACAGCCCAACATCTTGCTGGCTTCCACTCAAGTCTGTTTCACAGCCCAACATCTTGCTGGCTTCCACTCAAGTCTGTTTCACAGCCCAACATCTTGCTGGCTTCCACTCAAGTCTGTTTCACAGCCCAACATCTTGCTGGCTTCCACTCAAGTCTGTTTCACAGCCCAACATCTTGCTGGCTTCCACTCAAGTCTGTTTCACAGCCCAACATCTTGCTGGCTTCCACTCAAGTCTGTTTCACAGCCCAACATCTTGCTGGCTTCCACTCAAGTCTGTTTCACAGCCCAACATCTTGCTGGCTTCCACTCAAGTCTGTTTCACAGCCCAACATCTTGCTGGCATCCACTCAAGTCTGTTTCACAGCCCAACATCTTGCTGGCATCCACTCAAGTCTGTTTCACAGCCCAACATCTTGCTGGCTTCCACTCAAGTCTGTTTCACAGCCCAACATCTTGCTGGCATCCACTCAAGTCTGTTTCACAGCCCAACATCTTGCTGGCTTCCACTCAAGTCTGTTTCACAGCCCAACATCTTGCTGGCTTCCACTCAAGTCTGTTTCACAGCCCAACATCTTGCTGGCTTCCACTCAAGTCTGTTTCACAGCCCAACATCTTGCTGGCTTCCACTCAAGTCTGTTTCACAGCCCAACATCTTGCTGGCTTCCACTCAAGTCTGTTTCACAGCCCAACATCTTGCTGGCATCCACTCAAGTCTGTTTCACAGCCCAACATCTTGCTGGCTTCCACTCAAGTCTGTTTCACAGCCCAACATCTTGCTGGCTTCCACTCAAGTCTGTTTCACAGCCCAACATCTTGCTGGCTTCCACTCAAGTCTGTTTCACAGCCCAACATCTTGCTGGCTTCCACTCAAGTCTGTTTCACAGCCCAACATCTTGCTGGCTTCCACTCAAGTCTGTTTCACAGCCCAACATCTTGCTGGCTTCCACTCAAGTCTGTTTCACAGCCCAACATCTTGCTGGCTTCCACTCAAGTCTGTTTCACAGCCCAACATCTTGCTGGCTTCCACTCAAGTCTGTTTCACAGCCCAACATCTTGCTGGCATCCACTCAAGTCTGTTTCACAGCCCAACATCTTGCTGGCATCCACTCAAGTCTGTTTCACAGCCCAACATCTTGCTGGCATCCACTCAAGTCTGTTTCACAGCCCAACATCTTGCTGGCTTCCACTCAAGTCTGTTTCACAGCCCAACATCTTGCTGGCATCCACTCAAGTCTGTTTCACAGCCCAACATCTTGCTGGCTTCCACTCAAGTCTGTTTCACAGCCCAACATCTTGCTGGCTTCCACTCAAGTCTGTTTCACAGCCCAACATCTTGCTGGCTTCCACTCAAGTCTGTTTCACAGCCCAACATCTTGCTGGCTTCCACTCAAGTCTGTTTCACAGCCCAACATCTTGCTGGCTTCCACTCAAGTCTGTTTCACAGCCCAACATCTTGCTGGCATCCACTCAAGTCTGTTTCACAGCCCAGCATCTTGCTGGCTTCCACTCAAGTCTGTTTCACAGCCCAACATCTTGCTGGCTTCCACTCAAGTCTGTTTCACAGCCCAACATCTTGCTGGCTTCCACTCAAGTCTGTTTCACAGCCCAACATCTTGCTGGCTTCCACTCAAGTCTGTTTCACAGCCCAACATCTTGCTGGCTTCAACTCAAGTCTGTTTCACAGCCCAACATCTTGCTGGCTTCCACTCAAGTCTGTTTCACAGCCCAACATCTTGCTGGCATCCACTCAAGTCTGTTTCACAGCCCAACATCTTGCTGGCATCCACTGCATTACAGACGTTTTCTCCACTATATAGTGTATAGTGTGTGGTAACAGAGGTCAAGAAACATCCTTCATTCATTCTCCTGCGAGTGTGTGTGTGTGTGTGTGTGTGTGTGTGTGTCCATACTGCAGGATGAACATCAAGAGAGAGGGAGAGTGGTGGAGTTTCTGTTTCATACCTTCCGGTCTTTCATATAGTCCTGCTTTGACTATATCAACCAATGACTTTCAAATGCAGTTAAAGTGAATTGAGTTTGAGGCTTGCAGCAAAATATACATAACGACTGCTTGTTTAAAAGGGGAAAGCTCAGGGGAAAGCTCAGGGGAAAGCTCAGGGGAAAGCTCAGCCAGGCAGACAGACACAGTTTAGACACCATTTCCTTCTCTCTGCTACTCTTTCTAAACCACAACCCAGTGTGAACTCTGCAAGCTGGCCACTAGTGAAAACCTCTTCACCTGCTAGCAAGCATTGACCATACAGCTGTGTGCGGCCCATGCTAGAGCTGACATAATCTGGTGAATTACATAATCGTCTGTAAGCCGGTTTCCTCAAGTGGCGAGAGCCTGAGAATCAGGCCACTCCTGCTAAAGGGAAGTGAAGTACACTATGTATGAAAGGGAGGGTGGGCCTAAAGCTCTGGTTCTGGATGGCTCTTGTTCCAGGCTGTGTGTGTGTGTGTGTGTGTGTGTGTGTGTGTGTGTGTGTGTGTGTGTGTGTGTGTATGCTTCATAACTGACACCTGTTTGTCCTACACCCGAGCGCTACGGGCCCCAATCCCAGGCTTTAAAAGGAGCCATGTGACCCAGGCCGGGGGAAGACAGAAGGGAATTGAGAGGCAAGGAGAGTTATGGACCATTTGTTGCTACTCGTTTGAAAACTGACACACACACACACACACACACACACACAACTGTACCTCACTGTTGGCGCCTAGTCAGAAACATCAGGTTTTACTTTATGTCGTGTTGTGTTTCTTGTTGTGATGTGTGTTTTGTCCTATATTTATATCGTATTTATTGTTAATCCCAGCCCCTGTCCCCGCAGGAGGCCTTTTGCTAGGCTGTCTATTTAAGTAAGAATTTAATGTTTAATGTTTTAAATACATTTAAAAAACACTTGATGAAAAAACAATGTGATGCTAAACAGACTCAGCCTCGTCCCTGTTCATTTTGTGTGTGTGTGTGTGTGTGTGTGTGTGTACCGTGGTGTTCCTCCGGGCGTTGCGGTTGACACTAGGGGGTCTGGGCAGGGTGGTCTTGCTGATGGGGGTGGAGGGTGTGGAAGGCTCCAGGGCTCCGTTGAGCTGGCCTGCATTCATCACCGTCGACAACATGGTGTTGATGGATGACAAGTCCACGCCTTCCTCCTCTGTCATATTCTCTCCATTTTCTCCAGCCATGCCTTCCTCCTCCTCTTCCTCCATCGCTCCGTTACTCCCTGGGAAGAGCGAGGAAACCGCCGTTAGCACACACACACACACATACACGCAAACACACACACACGCGCAAACACACACACGCAAACATACACACACACGCAAACACACACACGCACACACAGAAGCTAACACACACATAAGAACACTCAAACACGGACACACAGGCACACACACCACCCTGACCTGTGTGTTTGTCCTGTGTGTGTGTGGAGTCAGGGGTCTCCTGCTCCTCCGAGTGCTCGGTCTCTCCAGCGCTCAGCTCGACGCTCACTCCTCCCCCCGGACGCGTGCTCTCCATGGTGCTCTCCATCACTGCAACAACACAAACATACACACAAACTTAGTGACATGGGACAAACACACAAACTTAGTGACATGTGACAAACACACAAACTTAGTGACATGGGACAAACACACAAACTTAGTGACATGGGACAGACACACAAACGTAGTGACATGGGACAGACACACAAGCGAAGAAGGTTTTTTTTAGCTAGCTATTAGCATTTTCCCCTGCCCAAAGATTTTTAAGACACTGATGCCACACACACACACACACACACGCACACACAACACAACACACAACACACACGTGATCAAGAACAGGAGTCAGAAGATGGTAAATTAAGTGAGTATGCAGTGCACTTCACAGTGTGCACTTGAGCATAGGGTGGCTTATGGAGTGGCAGGAGGACTTAGAGGGGTTGAGGGGGGGTTGCGGTTTACGCAGGGAGGAGGTGGTGGAGGAAGAGGTGAAGGAAGAGGAGGTGTAGGGTGACCTTGTGATTGGGAGAGAGAGAATACTGACTCGATGCCCAGTGGAAAAGAGTTGATGTCACTAGCTAGATACGATAGCCTGTGTTTTATGACACTCACACCTGTTTCGTATGACACAAGAGAGGGAGGGAGGGAGGGAGGGAGGGAGGGAGGGAGGGAGGGAGGGAGGGAGGGAGGGAGGGAGGGAGGGAGGGAGGGAGGGAGGGAGGGAGGGAGGGTAGAAACCGTATTTCATTCCTTCCATCCTCAGCATTGCAAAACTACTTCTCTCTAGCAACAAAGCAATCACCGCAGGCCACCAGGATTCAAGTAACCCCATAAGCCCCCACACCACTACCCACCACAGGAGGTTTGTGGCACCTTAATGGGGAGGACAGGCTTGTGGTAATGGCTGGAGTGGAATGGTATCAATTACATCAAACACAAGGGTCCATTGGCTCCGTTCTAGACATTATTATGAGCCGTCCTCCCCTCGGCAGCCTCCACTGATACCCACTCACCCAAATACACACAGGTTCAATCCCTTGGTTTCCCCATCCTCTCTCCACACCCTGTTGCTTGGAGCGCCCAGTCCCCAATGGGAGGGTTTGGGGAGCTAATCTCTCCAACTCCATGCTGGACTGGTGCTTTCTGTACTACCCCCAGGCCCATCCTGTATCCTGCACACATCCCTAACTATGACTAAGGTAGTTAGTTGGCTATGGAGCCCCAACTAATACAGACAGTGACTGAGATACAGTTAAAGGACAGGGAGGGAGGGGAGGGGAGATAGGGAGGGAGGGAGGGGAGATAGGGAGGGAGGGAGGGAGGGAGGGAGGGAGGGAGGGAGGGAGGGAGGGAGGGAGGGAGGGAGGGAGGGAGGGAGGGAGGGAGGGAGGGAGGGAGGGAGGGAGGGAGGGCAAAATAGAGGAGAGGAGGATGCAAAAGAGGGGAAGGAAAGAAAGAAAAAGGGGGGTAGAGCGAGGGGGAGGAGATAAGGAGAGATACAACTGCAGAATAAGCAAAAAAGGGAAGAGGGAGGAGAGAAAGAGAGAGGTAGTCAGAAGTCCCCCCTCCTGTTAATTGCGGCTTTCCGTTCACAGTCCCACAGGAAGCTCCTCTACGGTCCAGGCCACTTCCTCCTCCTCATGGAGGGGTGGAGTACGTGTTCTAGTCTCTACATGTCTCGTTCCTCTACATGGGTTTAGTGTGAGTCACTCAGAAAACCAAAGTGGATGAAAAAGGGAGTGGGAAAGAAATGGATGGAGGACAGGAGTTGGGATGATGAAGAGAAAAATAGATGAGAGAACAGAGAGGAGAGGAAAGGGAACAAGGGTCTGGGAAACAGACACTGGAGTAGCAGAGAGATAGACAAATACAAGATGAGATGGAGGAGAGGAAGGGGGGCAAAAGGAGGAGAGGGGGAACGAGTGGGTGAGAGAGGTGAGCTTAAACAGACTGGTAAAGGCTGGTTATGTTTTTTAGTGACCCACGGGAGTGAGCAGTGACGTGACATGACAGACGGTAACATGGCCTAAGCAGGTGCAGTGTGACGGTCCCCTCTGATAGGGTGTCTTGCCGTTACTGCATCCTATGTACAACATATTTGTATTTTTTCATTGACAAAAATGAGTCATGCAGGATATAAGAAACACAACCCTCCCTGGTGTTGCAAGTAACACCATGCACAGACGTACTGAGCCCTTTCTCAGGACAGTATTGCATCATGCATCAATGAATGAAAGCTACTGGACTAAAACCAGTATTGTTGAATAAATAGCCTTCAGTAGCCAACGGAGTAGCAGCACTAACTAGTAATACAAGTGGTCATATCAAATAGTGGGGGGGTTGGTTGGCCATGGGGGGGCTAACCGCTAAACGCAGATCTCAAGCTTAGCCGTGGATTTGTTTTATTTCATTAGCCCGAGCATCATCCCGCACCCTGATTGGTGGATCAAACACTTGGGCAGCACTTTTTATGGCCTGCTAAAAATGAACTGCAACAGATGGTGGGAACAGGGAAGAAGGAGAGGAGGAGAGGCTTGAAAGAGAGGGATAGATGGAGGAAGGAAAGAGGGGGAGAAGATAGAGGGAGGATAAGGAGAGAACGGAAGAGATATCAAGACATAGAAAGGGTAGTTGAAGAAATTAAAAAAGGCAGAGGGAGAGAGTAAAGCGAGAGAAAGAGAGATTGCACAACGGTTGGGCTAGGTTTCCAGATTTCTGTTGTGATGTTTTCAGAGTAGGCGATTGGGGCAGACTGTTGCACTTGTTTGGAGATTCCAACACACGCTCACAGAGAGAGAGTAGCGCATGTTACAGGAGAGGTGCGTGTGCATGTGTGTGTGTGTGTGTGGAGAGGACGGTTGAAGGGGGGCAGCAGTGGCTGCTGTTACTACATCTGTTCCCAGCCATCACTCTCACTCCGGCTTTGACACCCCCCCCCCCTCCCCATATCCCCCTATCCTACACACACAAACACACACACCGCGCTGCCCGACCCTGACATCCTGACATTCTTGCACATCCTTGTAAAACAATAGCAGGGGAGGTCACAATGTGGGAGTCAAGAGAGAAACAACTTTGTGTGTGTGTATGTGCGTTCGTGCATTTGTGTGTGCATGTGCGTGCATGTGCGTGTGTGAGAGAGAGTGTGGAAGTTACACACAGAGATGGAAAAGTTGCCACACTGTGCCAAAGAGCGGCAAACAAGAATGCCTCTCCTCTTCTCTCCTCTCCGCTTGTCGAACCTTGGGCCCCTTCGCACTCCCTCCCTCTCGCAGACTCCTCCCACCTCCATTTGCTCTCAACCCTCTCCTTCCGTCTCTCTCCATCTTGTTTTGTCTGCCTGCCTGGCCGGGCCCCTCCCTCTTCCCTCCATCATCTCTCACACTCCCTCTCCTTTTCCTCTATTCTCTTCTCTGTCACCTTCTGTCACTCGGTTTGACCTGACTCTAAACATCTGTATCGGTTGATGCATTTTGTTTGCAACACTTTATTGTTGTGTTCTTTTATATATTTATATTGTATCTTACTCATGTAACAAGCTCAGTTCATGAAGTTGGATTGATTCATAGAAGTATTAGGTTATGCAATCAATTCTTCCCATTGATTATTGGAAACTGTAGCAATTTGTTTTAGGTTTCAAGCCCTATGTGAAAATACTCTCAATCAATCAACTTGCAGCAACCACAGAGGTTGACCTAAATATGACACCGCCACCACCTTCCACACACAGTCAGTCAGCCACCAATCTGGCAACAGCATCAGTCACATGACAAGGTCAGAGGGGTGGTGGGCTAGAGGGGACACCTGTGTGTAAACATAACGCTGGTGACAAATCACTTGTTCTAGAGTGGGTGGGTGACACGTTTCCACTGCCTTAAAGCCACCCTTCATTCTCCATGACATTATTCAAGTATTAAAAGGTGTTAAAACCAGGGATAACTCTGCCTCACATTTATCAACTGAGCCATCCGCTCAGGCTACAGTTCAGTGACTAATACGTTATATAGATTGATAGACAATGGGCCGCGAGCCGAACTGCCAAAACTGACACATGCTCTTCACAGCAAACAGTGGGGAGATTTGCTTCATCCCTGCACTAACAAAGCTGTATTGTTAATAATCCATTCACCTTTTGGCCCTTTTGGCCCTTCCAGACTAGCTAGCTAGATAAACGAGAGTAGAGAGAGAGAGAGAGAGAGAGAGAGAGAGAGAGAGAGAGATAGCGAGAACCAGGTCCAGTCCAGTCATTGTCAGATCAGTGATCAAATCAAGGATTGGAGGGAGATAAGAGGAAGGAAGCAACAACGCATTTTCAAAGCATTCCAACAGGGTGTAGTGAAGAGTTATCTCGCGAGAGGATGTGTGTGTGTGTGTGTGTGTCTGTGAGTGTGCGTGTGCGTGTGCGTGTGCGTGTGCGTGTGCGTGTGTGTGTGTGTGTGTGTGTGTGTGTGTGTGTGCGTGCGTGTGTGTGTGTGTGTGTGCATGTGTGTATGAGAGAGAGGGGGAATTCTATATCAAGGCTGGAGAGGGAGAAGGGAGGGAGTGAGGGAGTGAGAGGTGGAGGGATCCGTGACCATATGTTGGCTATTTATTACCTCCCCTCCTAACGGTCTCTCTCCTCCTGACACCATGAGAAGTCAACGTTCCCTCTTAAAGGTCTCTAACGGTCTCTCTCCTCCTAACACCATGAGAAGTCAACGTTCCCTATTTCTAGGCGGTTTAGGGTTAAGGTTAGAATTAGTGTTAGGGTTAGGAGCTAGGGTTAGGGTTAAGGTTTGGTTTTCGGGTTAAGATTAGGGTAAGGATTGGGGGTTAGGGAAAATAGGATTTTGAATGGAACTGAATTGTGTGTCCGCACAAGGTTAGTTATACAAGACTGTGTGTGTGTGTGTGAGTGTGTGTGTGTGTGTGTGTGTGTGTGTGTGAGTGTGAGTGTGTGTGAGTGTGAGTGTGTGTGTGAGTGTGAGTGTGAGTGTGTGTGAGTGTGAGTGTGTGTGTGTGTGTGTGTGAGTGTGTGTGAGTGTGTGTGTGTGTGTGTGAGTGTGAGTGTGAGTGTGAGTGTGAGTGTGAGTGTGTGTGTGTGTGTGTGTGTGTGCGATGTGATAGAACAGTAAAGTACAGTATAGTACAGTGAGCCTGCCTGGCCCGCCTGTGTGGATGTGAACTAACTGGCTGGCGTTTAGACAAAGTGGTGGAGCATGACGCTCGCCTCAATCAGAACAGGAAGCACAGACTCCCCAGCTACACGAGAGACAGCTCTCCACTTCCCGCTCTCTGCCCGTGTTTGTGTGTCTGATTGAGGAAGAGTGTTCTCCCTCCCGCCCTACTGGCTCGTGTTTGTGTGTCTGATTGATGAAGAGTGTTCTCCCTCCCGCCCTACTGGCCCGTGTTTGTGTGTCTGATTGATGAAGAGTGTTCTCCCTCCCGCCCTACTGGCCCGTGTTTGTGTTTGTGTGTCTGATTGATGAAGAGTGAGTTTTTAGAGGACCACCCTTCCCCCCCGTCATCTGCTTTTCTTTCCTCCTCTGGTTCCCCCTCCTTCCTTCGCTCTCTCCCTCCTTCAGCTCACACTCAGCTGCCATTACCCATCTTCCCTGCTTCCCTTCCTCCTTCCCTTCCCTCCCTCGCTCCCTCCCATCTCTCTGGCTACCCTACCCTGACTTGTTGCTCTTACTCACCCAAACACAGATGCAACAAGTAAAGATAATTCACACGCACTTTCAACCACCCACAGCACATCCAGCTACTTGCCTCGAGCTCCCTCTCACAGTGCAAAGGTCAGCGTGAAGGTACAGTACTGTTTACATTACAGAGGTAAGGAAAGGGGTGAAGGCATTTAGGGACGGACAGAGACTCTTTTCTTCATCTGCTTCCTCTTCCTCTCAATCCATGACCAATCCTCCTGTGATTGTTTTTCCCCTCCATCGTCTCCTGTCCTCCTCTCTCCTACCTCTCTAGCTGTCTCTCTGCATCTCTCTTTCAGTTGCTTCCTCCTCTTTTTCTATTGGGTTACTATAATAGGGTAAGGTTAGCCTACACCCAGGGTTGAAATGCTAAACGAGCGCAAGGTTAGGCTATATGGCTGTGTTTAGGTAAAAAATAATGTGTCCAAACTTTGACAGTATCTATCTTCCCATGTGCTGTGCTCAGGTCAATATATTACCTGTGTCTGGGACTCCAAAGAATCAATGTGAGCTAGCTAAAAACATCAGTTAACTACTCAGAGTAGAGATCCGCTACCAGAGTGGTGTTGATGGGGCTGTGAGGTTAGGAGGGAGGGAGGGAGGGAGGGGCATCAGCCTCTGTAGAAAGGAAGCTGTCCCCTCAGGGACTATTACACACACACACACACAGCTAGCTCACTGTTTATCTTCGTTTACAATCTGTAGAAACTATGAAAATAGAAAGGTTCAGAACTGTTGTGAAACATCACAGCACAGTTGAACATTATATGGCAAATATGAATCAAAAAGATAGATGGGAGGGGATGAGGGTAGCTGAACGATGGGACTAAAAACAAACAAAAGACAACTATTGTAAAGTATTCTGTGTCCGTAAAATGTATATAGTATATAGTATGTATAAGCTGGAAGTAGAAGCCTAAGTGTCGTTGTCTAATAGTTTTGTCCAATTAGGGATGGAATGTTAGGGTTAGGGGAAGAAATGTAAGGAAAATATACATTTGACTATTTTACTATTTAAAATAATATATACAGTGCATTTGGGAAGTATTCAGAGCAATTAACTTTTTCTTACGTTACAGCCTTATTCTAAAATAAAAAATATGTGAAAAAAATGTTCCTCATCAATCTACACACAACACCCCATAATGACAAAGCAAAAACAGGTTTTATACATTTTTGCAAATGTATATTTGAAAAAATATGTATTTACTTAAGTATTCAGACCCTTTGCTATTAGACTCAAAATTGAGCTCAGGTGCATCCTGTTTTTATTGATCATCCTTGAGATGTTTCTACAACTTGATTGGAAGCCACCTGTGGTAGATTCAATTGATTGGACGTAATTTGGAAAGGCACACACCTATCTATATAAGGTCCCACAGTTGACAGTAAACCAAGCCATGGAGGTGGAATGAATTGTCCGTAGCGCCCCAAGACAGGATTGTGTTACGGTACAGATTTGGGGAAGGGCACCAAAACATGTCTGCAGCATTGAATGTCCCTAAGAACACAGTGGCCTCCTTCATTTTTAAATGGAAGGAGTTTAGAACCACCAAGACTCTTCCTAGAGCTGGTCACCCGGCCAAACTGAGCAATCGGGGGAAAGGGGCCTTGGTCAGGGAGGTGACCCGATGGTCACTCTGACAGAGCTCCAGAGTTCCTCTGTAGAGAACCTTACAGAAGGACAACCATCTCTGCAGAACTCCACCAATCAGGCCTTTGTGGTAGAGTGGCCCGATGGAAGCCACTCCTCAGTTAAAGGCACATGACAGCCCGCTTGGAGTTTGCCAAAAAGCACCTAAAGGGCTCTCAGACCGTGCGAAACAAGATTCTCTGGTCTGATGAAACCAAGATTGAACTCTTTGGCCTGATTACAAAGTGCCACATCTGGAGGAAACCTGGCACCATCCCTATGGTGAAGCATGGTGGCGACAGCATCATGCTGTGGGGATGTTTTTCAGCGGTAGGGATTTGGAGACAAGTCAGGATAGAAGGGAAAGACGAACAGAGCAAAGTACAGAGAGATCCTTGATGAAAATCAACGACGCTCTTCATTCAACCTGACATAGCTTGAAAGAATCTGCAGAGAAGAATGGGAGAAACTCCCTAGACACAGGTGTGCCAAGTTTGTAGCGTCACACCAAAGAAGACTCGAGGCTGTAATCACTGCCAAAGGTACTTCAACAAAGTACTTAGTAATGGGTCTGAATTCGTATGTAAATGTGAAATTTCAGTGTTTATTTGTAATACATTTGCAAAAATGTATAAAAAACAGTTTTTGCTTTGTCATTATGGGATGTTGTGTTTAGATTGAGGGATTACATTTTTAAAAAATGGCCTTATTAACAAAATGTGGGAAAAGTCAAGGGGTATGAATACTTTCCAAATGCACTGTATATAAACTCAGCATAAAAAGAGACGGGACGCCAGGGACCCTGGGCATCTTTCTTTTGGTGTTTTTCAGAGTCAGTAGAAAGGCCTCTTTAGTGTCCTACGTTTTCATAACTGTGACCTTAATTGCCTACCGTCTGTAAGCAGTTAGTGTCTTAACAACCGTTCCACAGGTGCATGTTCATTAATTGTTTATGGTTCATTGAACAAGCATGGGAAACAGTGTTCAAACCCTTTACAATGAAGATCTGTGAAGTTAATAGGGTTTTCATGAATTATCTTTGAAAGACAGAGTTTATATATTTTTGAAATATATGTGGGATTGGAAATGATACAATTACATTGATAGAAGCCACAATCCACCCCCATAAAGAAATAAAGTAATCAACGGCATTTCTCTCAAAGATCTGGATTCTGGTGTGAACAAGATGGGAGGAGGGAAGGGGGAGATCAACCAACCACAAAAAATGTCTGACGTAACAGGCATAAGAGAAACGCCTGAGCTGAGTTTCCACATCTGGTTTTCAATGGAAAAGGAAGCTAGGTTGAAAATAGCTGTATCCCTGAAAACCGGAACATCCGGTTGTTGGTAACTCCTCTTTGGCTAGTCAGGACCAGCCAATTATCTCTCTCTCTCTGATGCAAAATTACTCTGTCTCTTCACACACATCAAGTGATTTCAAAATGCACCAGTCTAAAGCCAGGATGTTGACAACATTAATAATTCATTTATAGGCCCCTTTACAATTAAATTACTTACCCTTAAGTAATGTTGCAGCTGCATGAAATGTGTAAATAAGATACTGTCAGTAGCCTATACCTAGGTCTAAATATGACACCTAACAGAACTGACAGATTAGTAAAACAAGCAGGCAGAAGAAAAAAACACCCTCGTCACTGATCAAATGGTTCAGTCTTGACTCCCATCGACTGATCAAATGGTTCAGTCTTGACTCCCATCGACTGATCAAATGGTTCAGTCTTGACTCCCATCGACTGATCAAATGGTTCAGTCTTGACTCCCATCGACTGATCAAATGGTTCAGTCTTGACTCCCATCGACTGATCAAATGGTTCAGTCTTGACTCCCATCGACTGATCAAATGGTTCAGTCTTGACTCCCATCGACTGATCAAATGGTTCAGTCTTGACTCCCATCGACTGATCAAATGGTTCAGTCTTGACTCCCATCGACTGATCAAATGGTTCAGTCTTGACTCCCATCGACTGATCAAATGGTTCAGTCTTGACTCCCATCGACTGATCAAATGGTTCAGTCTTGACTCCCATCGACTGATCAAATGGTTCAGTCTTGACTCCCATCGACTGATCAAATGGTTCAGTCTTGACTTCCACCGACACTGGGGGAGGTGCGAATAACATACTGCCGATAAGGCAAAGAGTGACTGAAAGTGACTGAAAGTAAGTTTGTGTGTGTGAAATCTGTGGGACTTACCTACACAGGTGTGGAGGTGGGGTGTTTGAGACCAAGAATTGAGAAAAAAGGACTCCTCTTCTCAACAAAGGCACAGATAAATAAAGTGAGGGTTGATATGGTATGATAGCATGCCATGCACATAGCTCATACCTGAAAAACGTAAAGGAAACTAAGGAAAACAATGGACTAAAAACAATGCCGATTTCATCCCAAATCGGTAATGAGGGCGAAATGAGTCTTTAGAGTGCCTTAAACGTTTACTGTTCTCCATCTCTGTCTACAGAAAGCAGTTGCTTTATATCAATTGCTCTTAAAAATGTAATAAAAAGAATGGAAGAAAATATGCAATGAAAAAATGAAAATGTCAAAAAGGATGATGATGATGATGATGCATCAAAGAGGAAGAAAAGTAGACATGCTGAATGAAGAATGAAGCTTAACATTCGGGGGTTGAAAATGTGCAAGGACAGCCCTCAGTGTATGGGGACTTAAGAGTTAAGAGGTGGGATGGAGGCATGGAGGCAGGTAAAAGAGGAGGAGGTCAAGAGGGGGAGGGAAGAAACAGCCTTATATTTACCCGTCGAGAGACCAGGGCAAAAAGGTGTCTGGGCTCGGAGCTCAGGGCTGGGGGGGAGACGACGGCCTGCCTGCCCACCTCGAGTGTCAGCACCCACTGATCACACTGCAGGGAGAGCACAGAGACCGCCGTCAATACACAGTCATGTCGTCTGCATGTACAAACACACACAACAACAGAAACAACAACAGCCTTCTAAGCATGCACTGATGGATTGCGGGCCACAATTCATTGTGTGTGTGTGTGTGTGTGTGTGTGTGTGTGTGTGTGTGTGTGTGTGTGTGTGTGTGTGTGTGTGTGTGTGTGTGTGTGTGTGTGTGTGTGTGTGTGTGTGTGTGTGTGTGTGTGTGTGTGTGTGTGTAGACTCAGAGCAGGTAGACTTTGGTTTCTGGTCTTGTTAAGCTGTAAATAAATCAAACAACGTCCCGTGTGCTGTTATCACACGACGTCACTGAGCACCAACACACACATCCTGCCCCACAGCTAAACCCGGAAACCATGGCCCCTTGACCTGATGGGATTCAGTCAAGTCATTAGAAAATAGGCCTACTGCGGGATGGCGAGGCAAAGCGGAGGCCCAACCAAGACACTCATTCTCATTAAGGCATTTATTATTTCCAACAAGGCAGACTAGCACTGAAGCCTTCTGACAGATGATTATTCTGGTAATAGGTGAGGTAAACACAAGGATGGGTGGACACAAGGAGAGGACATTACAGTGCAGAGCCACCGACAGATTATCTACTTTGTAAAAGAGGTTGGGGGGGGGGGGGGGGGTGCTAAGATGAGGGAGCAGGGTAAAGTAGAGACAGAGAGAGAGAGACAGAGGGAGAGAGAGAGAGAGAGAACAAAGGATGGATAAGAAGAGGAAAAGCTGGAGGGAGGAAGGAGAAGATGGCTAGCTAAAAGAGGACAGATAAGACGAGTAAGTATGGATGAGAGACAGGGATGAGAGAGGGAGAGAGGAAAGAGCTAGAGAGGGAGGGAGGGAGACGAGGAAAGCAGGGAACAGTGGGGAGAGAGGGAGAGAGAGAGAGAGAGAGAGAGAGAGAGAGAGAGAGAGAGAGAGAGAGAGAGAGAGAGAAAGAGAGAGAGAGAGAGAGAAAGAGAGAGAGACAGGACAGAGATTATCAGATTAGTGGCTGATAAGAGCTCCTAATTAAGAGGCAGAAAGAGAGGCAGTTATCATGGGGCCGGGAGGAGACATTTTAGGTTCAAATTCCTTTTTAGCCACTGCACTGTGTGCAAGCATCTTAAACCCTGTTCACATCAAATGCTACAGGTGCGCCCTGGCCTGCATACATGCTCTCTTCCGAGGGGACCAACTGTGGCCTGGTGTCAGAGTCCAGTCCAGTAGAACGGTGTCAGAGTGCAGTCCAGTAGAACGGTGTCAGAGTCCAGTCCAGTAGGACGGTGTCAGAGTGCAGTCCAGTAGAACGGTGTCAGAGTGCAGTCCAGTAGGACGGTGTCAGAGTGCAGTCCAGTAGGACGGTGTCAGAATCCAGTCCAGTAGGATGGTGTCAGAGTGCAGTCCAGCAGGACAGTGTCAGAGTGCAGTCCAGCAGGACGGTGTCAGAGTGCAGTCCAGTAGGACAGTGTCAGAGTGCAGTCCAGTAGGATGGTGTCAGAGTGCAGTCCAGTAGGACAGTGTCAGAGTGCAGTCCAGTAGGACGGTGTCAGAGTGCAGTCCAGCAGGACGGTGTCAGAGTGCAGTCCAGTAGGATGGTGTCAGAGTGCAGTCCAGTAGGACGGTGTCAGAATCCAGTCCAGTAGGATGGTGTCAGAGTGCAGTCCAGCAGGACAGTGTCAGAGTGCAGTCCAGCAGGACGGTGTCAGAGTGCAGTCCAGTAGGATGGTGTCAGAGTGCAGTCCAGTAGGATCACTGTGCGTGCTGCGTACGTGATGCAGCTGTCAGACAAAGTGACAAGGGGCCATTTCCTGTATCTGAATCTCACACTCACACCTCCTTGGTGAAGGGCACTGCTACTGTGGGGCAAAGAGTTGAAGAGGGGATTCACATAATAACTTAACCTACAAATAAAACCCAACACAGAAGCTTGGTGTATAACAGGCTATATTGCAAAGAGGTGCTGACAAAGTTATCGCTACAGACGATAATCCAATAACATAAGTCATTTAACAGACGTTTTATCCAAAAGCAACTTACAGCCATGCGTGCGTACATTTTTATGCGCGTGTGGTGCCAGGAATCGAACGCACTATCCTGGTGTTGGAAGCACCACACTCTACCAACTGAGCTACAGAGGACCCTAGAGATGACTAGCTACAGATCACTACAGAGGACCCAAGAGATGACTAGCTACAGATCACTACAGAGGACCCCAGAGATGACTAGCTATAGATCACTACAGAGGACCCCAGAGATGACTAGCTACAGATCATTACAGAGGACCCCAGAGATGACTAGCTACAGATCAATACAGAGGACCCCAGAGATGACTAGCTACAAATCACTACAGAGGACCCCAGAGATGACTAGCTACAGATCACTACAGAGGACCCCAGAGATGACTAGCTACAGATCAATACAGAGGACCCCAGAGATGACTAGCTACAAATCACTACAGAGGACCCCAGAGATGACTAGCTACAGATCACTACAGAGGACCCCAGAGATGACTAGCTACAGATCACTACAGAGGACCCAAGAGATGACTAGCTACAGATCACTACAGAGGACCCCAGAGATGACTAGCTATAGATCACTACAGAGGACCCCAGAGATGACTAGCTACAGATCAATACAGAGGACCCCAGAGATGACTAGCTACAAATCACTACAGAGGACCCCAGAGATGACTAGCTACAGATCATTACAGAGGACCCAAGAGATGACTAGCTACAGATCACTACAGAGGACCCCAGAGATGACTAGCTATAGATCACTACAGAGGACCCCAGAGATGACTAGCTACAGATCATTACAGAGGACCCCAGAGATGACTAGCTATAGATCACTACAGAGGACCCTAGAGATGACTAGCTACAGATCATTACAGAGGACCCAAGAGATGACTAGCTACAGATCACTACAGAG
The DNA here is from genome assembly GCF_013265735.2 of Oncorhynchus mykiss. Taxonomy (NCBI): domain Eukaryota; kingdom Metazoa; phylum Chordata; class Actinopteri; order Salmoniformes; family Salmonidae; genus Oncorhynchus; species Oncorhynchus mykiss. Next base: position 14,268,133 of record NC_048575.1, read on the forward strand.
GACCCCAGAGATGACTAGCTATAGATCACTACAGAGGACCCTAGAGATGACTAGCTACAGATCATTACAGAGGACCCAAGAGATGACTAGCTACAGATCACTACAGAGGACCCCAGAGATGACTAGCTATAGATCACTACAGAGGACCCCAGAGATGACTAGCTACAGATCATTACAGAGGACCCCAGAGATGACTAGCTATAGATCACTACAGAGGACCCCAGAGATGACTAGCTACAGATCACTACAGAGGACCCCAGAGATGACTAGCTACAAATCACTACAGAGGACCCCAGAGATGACTAGCTACAGATCACTACAGAGGACCCCAGAGATGACTAGCTACAGATCAATACAGAGGACCCCAGAGATGACTAGCTACAAATCACTACAGAGGACCCCAGAGATGACTAGCTACAGATCACTACAGAGGACCCCAGAGATGACTAGCTACAGATCACTACAGAGGACCCCAGAGATGACTAGCTACAAATCACTACAGAGGACCCCAGAGATGACTAGCTACAGATCACTACAGAGGACCCCAGAGATGACTAGCTACAGATCACTACAGAGGACCCCAGAGATGACTAGCTATAGATCACTACAGAGGACCCTAGAGATGACTAGCTACAGATCATTACAGAGGACCCCAGAGATGACTAGCTACAGATCACTACAGAGGACCCCAGAGATGACTAGCTACAGATCATTACAGAGGACCCCAGAGATGACCCCAGAGATGACAGAGGACCCCAGAGATGACTAGCTACAGATCACTACAGAGGACCCCAGAGATGACTAGCTGCAGATCACTGCACGTCTAAAAGTCACAAGTATACTGTATTAGGCCTACACACTTTTGTGTGTAAAAGTGTTATTGCTACATGCATTGTACCCCAAAAAAATGTCATTAATAAAATAACATAATTAACCGTGCTAATTGAGAGTGGTGCCAGCATCTAAACTGAGCTGTCCAAGGTGTTTAACACCTTGTTTCATCAGCAGGCAAAAACTGTTAGCCTATGTTGCTTGTCATACTAAGACACGCTAAACCCATGGAGGAACCTAAGGCCATCTAGATCGTCTGCTAGTAAGTAGCCTAAAATAGCTTTATTTTATGTAAGATAGGCAATTCTTGTCAAACCCAGAGAATTTAGAGAACAGTCTTGTGAAGACAATATAAACTTTACAGGATGAGGATGTGGAGTAGAGCTAGAGCCAGTGACTACAGTGTGTACTGTGTAAGAATGCTGCTGTGCTGTTCTCGGGCTGGTTGACAGGCACAGACAAGTGCTAAAGCCTGGAGGTTTGAGACCAGAGCAGTTGGCACAGAGAGTTATCACTTTCTGCCTGCTCTACACGACAGCATCCCCACTATATCAATTACAACTGGGAAAGATGAGAGAGAGAGAGAGCGAGAGAGAGGCAGAGAGAGAGAGAGAGAGGCAGAGAGAGAGAGAGAGGCAGAGAGAGAGAGAGAGGGGCAGAGAGAGAGAGAGAGAGAGAGAGGGGCAGAGAGAGAGAGAGAGAGGCAGAGAGAGAGAGAGGCAGAGAGAGAAAGGCAGAGAGAGAGAGGCAGAGAGAGAGAGAGAGAGAGAGAGAGAGAGAGAGAGAACGAGGAAGCAAGAGGGTGTGGGGGAACAGACTGATGTAAAAAGGAAGGAGGCAGAGAAAGATGAAGTGAGAGAATGAGAGAGAAAAAGGGAGGTGAAAAAGACAAATGGTTTTGCAGCGCACGTCCCATTAAGAGGTGGAGGCGGGGAGGGAGAATCTGGACAAACTAGACGAGCCAGTTTCGTCCATTATGGTTTAGAGAGGAAGAGAGCCCCGTGTCTGTTTCCACAAGCTCTCTGCTGCCGCCAGAGCGGAGAAGCTATCTGCTCATTGGCTCTCCAGTCTAGTCTAACCCATGCTACAGGATAACAAGATGGGGGAAGGTGGATGCCTTAGGATAAGCCACGCCTCTCTCTGGTCTTAGCATCCTTATGGAGACTAATGGTGCACCCAACTACAGCATGGTGACTACTTCAGGGAGATGGCCTTGTCCAATGAGAAAGACAATTCTAGTGAATTTTTTATTTTTTAAAAAGTTTTTAAAGAAACTTTGACATAATTAGTATTATTATAATTAAGTTGCTTATTTGTGACTTGGCAATGTATATCTAACTTGTGTTTTGATCAACAACATGAGGAATTGAGTAGGGAATGTTTTATGGTGTTTTTTATTCCACTCAGTTCCAATTTGGTTTCAACATAGAACAACAGCATCTTCATTTGAATACATTTTCGTTCAGAGCAACAATGACAGCAATGCAAAATATAAGTCATCTGACCAACCAGCACATGTGGTATGGTAATTCTTAATGTGCTCTGAGTTCCTTGTATGTGTGTGTGTGTTTGCGTATCTGTCATACTCCATCAGATAAGCATTTAGTGGCAGCTGAGCTTCTTAAACTTCCTTTTATACTACATCAATGAGAAACAACAAGTTGACCTCTGTGCTTTCAGGTTCCCCTTTTCTCCTCAGTGTTGAGAACGCACAGAGATGCAACTTTTCAAACAAAGTCTCATGAACTGTGAGAAGACTGATCCATGTGAATCCTGAATAGAGAGTTGTGAAACCAGTGAGAAGCGGTGCGTAGAGAGATTGTGGTTGGTGTGAGGTTAAAAGAGTCTCTCAAGATGACTAGCTAAAGTCTCACGTTTAAACCTGAAGCGCATTATGAGAGGATAACAGTTCATTAGAAGATCTAGCCTATCGCCACCATTCTGACTCCAGCCCAGATTGTTTGTACTGTAGCCAAAAAGCAGCTTAGTAAGCTTTTTAAAATAACTTCCCAGATATAATATTAATTTAGAAACTATTGGAATGTTAAAATTATGTATAGTATAGTATGGTTGATAGGAGGGGTTGGAACCGTTTCAGGGAACAGAAACAGAACCTGGAACGAAAGCGATCTATACTGTTCCAGAACAGAACAGTTATTTTAAAACCATGGGAACTGGTTAATAATGTTCTTTTACATTTCATGCATTTTTTTCTAGTCCCACAACAAAATGCATACGCAATGCCCTGACTGTGTCACTCAGAAATGTATTCCAGTGTCTTCCTACAAGCTTGTGGGTGTTTAAGCTACCTGCCTCTCCCCCATCTGATGCATAGGCTGACATTACAAGCTTGATTCAGAAGGAGAGAGATTGTTTATTAGCTAAAGAAGAATGGATTAACTTTTTCAATGCTAGTTAAGGGACCTATAGGCCTAATTATCATGTTTCACATTGGATTTATTAACTACAAAAAGATAAGACATGTTTTTAATTATGGTGCCGCTCAGGGCACACACAAGCTTGTTAGCTAGCTAGCTCAAGCTTGACAGCGAGCAAACTCAAAGAACATTCAAAGTTCCTCCTCCTAGGTATAACTTTGTGGACCCAATTCAGATAATGCATATCATAACAAGATCCCTGGCACTTCAAGCCTCCTTCAAGCCTCCTCAACCCACTCTCTCCCCACCACAGCAGGTTGGTGCCACCTTAATTGGGGACAACGGGCTCGTGGTAATGACTGGAGCGGAGTCAGTGGAATGGTATCAAATACATCAAACATGGTTTCCAGGTGTTTGATACCATCCCATTTGCATTATTCCGGCCATTATTATGAGCCATTCTCCCCTCAGCAGCTTCCACCGCTCTCTAACTGCAAAAAAAAAAGTGCATCGTGCGCCACAGGCCACACTTGTCTTTCTATCACGCATGTAAACAACTAGCTTGCCTGCTCTAGCCGCACTGATTGGTCAAGTCATTTAATGAGCTAAATGTAAAAAAAGAAAATAAAAAGGTTGATTTCACAGGTTCAAAAAGGAACAGAAAGAAACAATACAAACCAGTACTTTTTCTTGATTGGAACATGTTGAGTACTTTATTTTGCTGGTCGGAACAGTGGGACAAAATAAAACATTTTGGGAACGACTGGAAAATTATTTTAGTTCCACCCCCTGTTCGATAGTATGGTTGATACAATTATGGGAAAATACAGTATATTACATTATACAGTATATCCAAGGCTTTGGGTATCAAAAAATATGAGCGTTTACCACCAATTAATGTAAACAGGGTTTTTTGTAAGCTAAGCAAAAGAGGACGGCACTATTATGAGCATTTACACCATTTCTCTGAGCATTTACACCATTTCTCTGAGCATTTGCACCATTTCTCTGAGCATTTGCACCATTTCTCTGAGCATTTGCACCATTTCTCTGAGCATTTGCACCATTTCTCTGAGCATTTGCACCCTTTCTCTGAGCATTTGCACCATTTCGTGAATCATGCATGAGAGCACCATTTCGTGAATCATGCATGAGAGCACCAACTGTTCTGGATGACTGTGTGATCATGCTCTCCATAGCCGATGTAAGACCTTTAAACAAGTTAACATTCACAAGGTCTCAGGACCAGATGAATTACCAGGACACGTCCTCAGAGTATGTGCTGTCCAGCCTCCAAGTTTCTTCACTGATATTTTCAACCTCTCCCTGACCCAGTCTGTAACACCTACTCTGTGCCCAAGAACGCCAAAGTAACTTGTCTAAATGACTATCACCCCCTGGGCACTCACGTCTGTAGCCATGAAATACTGGTCGTGGCTCACATCAACACCATCATCCCAGACACCCTGAACCCACTCCAATTCACATACCGCACCAACAGATCCACAAATGATGCAATCTCTACTGCACTCCACACTGCCCTTTCCCACTTGAACAAAAGGAACAACTACGTGAGAATGCTGTTCATTGACGACAGCTCTGCGTTCAGCCCCATAGTGCCCTCAAAGCTCCTCCCTAAGCTAAAGTCCCTCGGACTGAACAACTCCCTTCTGAAACTGAATCCTGAGGGCATCAACACATCCTCCATGCTGATCTTAAACACAGGGACCCTCAGGGGTGTGTGCTTAGTCCCCTCCTGTACTCTCTGTTCACCCACAACAGTATGGTCGTGCATGACTTCTACACCATCATTAAGTTTACTGACAACATGGCTGTGATAGGCCTGATCACAGACGACAATGAGACAGCCTATAGGGAGGAGGTTAGAGACTTGGCAGTGTGGTGCCAAGACAACAACCTCTCCCTCAACGGAGCTGTAAGACAACGGAGCTGATCGTGGACTACAGGAAACGGGAGAGCAGAGCCCGCCCCTATTCACATCGACAGGGCTGTAGTGGAGTGTATCGAGAGCTTCAAGTTCCTCGGTGTCCACATCCCTAAGGATCTATCATGGTCCAAACACACCAACACTGTCGTGAAGAGGGCACGACAACACCTCTTCACCCTCAGTAGGCTGAAAAGATTTGGGATGGGCCTTCAGATCCTCAAAAAGTTCTACAGCTGCACCATCAAGAGTAACTTGACAGGCTGCATCACCGCTTGTGTATGGCAACTGCTTGGCATCCGACAACATGTGCCATAGAGGGTAGTGCAAACGGCACCGTACATCACTGGGGCCGAGCTACCTACCATCCAGGACCTCTATACCAGGCGGTGTCAAAGGAAGGCCCAAAAAATTGTCAAAGACTCCAGTCACCCAAGCCACAGACTGTTCTCTCTGCTACCACACGGCAAGCGATGCACCAAGTCTGGAGCCAACAGGAACCTGAACAGCTTCTACCCCCAAGCCATAGACTGTTCTCTCTGCTACCTCACGGCAAGCAGTACAAAGTCTGGAGCCAACAGGACCCTGAACAGCTTCTACCCCCAAGCCATAGACTGTTCTCTCTGCTACCTCACGGCAAGCGGTACCAAGTCTAGAACCAACAGGACCCTGAACAGCTTCTACCCCCAAACTATACAACTTCTAAACAAAACTGCTAAATAGTTAATCAGATGGCCACCCATACTACCTGGATTGACACTTTTTTTACACTAGTATAAGAGAGTCTCTCTTATACTGACACACTGAACTCTAACCACACACACACATACTTACACTGACTCTTCCACACACACTACACACGCCCAAACATACACTTTCACACTCCCCACACGCTGCTGCTACTGTCTAGTATATATCCTGTTGCCTAGTCACTTTATCCCTACCTATATGTACAGTACATAGCTACCTCAATTACCTCGTACCCCTGCACATAGACTCTGTACTGGTACTCCCTGTATATAGCCATGCTATTTTCTACTCCCTATAAATAGCCATGTTATTTCTATTCATCATTTGTTTCCTTTATTCACTGTGTATTTATACCTCATGTCGCTATTTCTATATACATTGAACATGAATATAAACCCAACACGTGGTGTTTCTCACGTTTCATGAGCTGAAATAAAAGATCCCTGAAACTTTCCATAGGCATAAAAAGCTTATTTCTGTAAAATGTTGTGCACAAATTTGTTTTATGTCCGTGTTAGTGAGCATTTATGCTTTGCCAAGATAATCCATCCACCTGACAGGTGTGGCATATAAAGAATCTGATTAAACAGCATGATCGTTACACAGGTGGACTTTGTGCTGGGGACAATAAAAGGCCACTAAAATGTGCAGTTTTGTCACACAACCACAGATGTCTTAAGTTTTGAAGGGAGTGTGCAATTGGCATGCTGACTGCAGGAATGTCCACCAGAGCTGTTGCCAGATAATTTAATGTTAATTTCTCTACCATAAGCCTCCTCCAACATAGTTTCATAGAATTAGGCAGTATGTCCAACTGGCCTCACAAACACAGGGGAGGTGCAACTCAATATTAAGAATATGTTCCTAATGTTTGGTATACTCAGTGTATATATTTTGTATTATCTTTAATTTGACATTGTTGGAAAAGGACCCGTAAGTAAGCACTGTTAGTCTACACCTGTTCTCTACGAAGCATGTGACAAATAACATTTTATTTGGATTTGAAAAAACTGTCAAGCTGCCCAACGGCACAGACACACACACACACACACACACACACACACACACACACACACACACACACACACACACACGTCACAGATTGAGCGTGGCATAATAGGGTTTGGGAACAAGAGTCCTTGGCAACGCGAGGGCTCAGCTGTCAGACAGCCACAGGTGCCTTCGACAACCAGAGACTTTTAGGGGCCTTTCTCTCCTCCAGGAGAAAACCCAGGCTTTATTCAAGCCCTAAATGGGACATATGCTACCTTGGCTGGGGCTACTGGGACTGCTGGGGCTACTGGAGCTGCTGGGGCTACTGTTGGCCTGACTCCCCAGAGTGGGGACTAGTTTGACAGACTCACATGAGCCTGGTTAGAGGGGTGGGGTGGGGGGGGCATGCTCAAATTCCTCCACATCTCCAGTAGTGGATGATATGTAGAGATGATCCTACAATATACTGCTACTCTATTGACAAAGCAACATGCTAACACATCTGCTTTAACACAGTAGTACACACAAAGACTTTAAGGCCTATATCATATAAGTCAACGTATATTGACATCTAGGGCTATTCGCAGGTGGAAATGTTAACCAACATATTCACACAGTCACACACACACACACAGTCACACACACACACAAAGACCCCCCCCCCCCCCCTCCCCCCGCACACACTGACACACACAGTGATGTTGTGTTGGGTGTGTGTTACAGAGTGAGAGTGCAGATGCAGATTGTGTGCTGACAGATCCCATGCAGCCCCACTGACAGCTGTGTGGAGAAAAGGCACACGCAGTCCACCAACCAACAGCACCCACCAGATAGCTAGCTGTCTGTACTGTACTGTGTGCCCTTGGTGCCACAAACACAACAGCTACACTACAAGCTAATGTTACCCAGTAAGACTCACAGATGTAAATCGCTGCCAAAAGTGATTCTAACATGTATTGACTCGGGGGATTGAATACTTATGTAATCATGATATATTAGCGTTTTGTTTTTCATAAAAGTTTTACAAATGTTAGACTTTTTATTTCACTTTGACATTGGATTATTTTGTGTAGGTCGTTGACAAAAAAACGACAATTAAATCCCACCTTGTAACACAACAAAATGTGGAAAAAGTCCATGGCTGTGAACACTTTCTGAAGGCAATGAAAGCTAATGCTCATTTCAACCTTCCTACAAATTAACGTGACGATAAAAGGGAGTGATTCATTTCCAAAGATAACTTTTGAGTTCCTTTAGCTGGGTGTGTGGGTGTACGTGTGTACTGTAGTGTTGCCTGAAGCAAGGTCTTCTCTGAAAGCTGGGGAGATGTTGGGGAGAGTTGGCTTGACATCCCCATCAGGCTGACAATAAATATCCCCTGCTAGCTAGCTACTTATTTGGCACGGCTCTTCGCCACAAGTAAATCACGCCGGTAAGCAGAAAGGGTACACTTTTAAACAACCCCCCCTATTATTTTGTTGTTATGATCAGCCCCTACTCCTTTATTTAGCAGACACTATAATGTAGGGAGACGGAGAACCATCCATCTCTCTCTCTCTCTCCTCGTATCCGTCTGTCTGCTTCCCATCCTGTTCAGCTCATTTTCCCTCTCTGGCAACCATTCACCTTCCTCCAAACAAACGCACACGTAGGGTTGCAAAATTCCTGGAACATTCAATAAATTCCCTGGTTTTCCCAAAATCCCGGTTTGAAGGATTCCCGAGACCAGGAGGGAATAAGCAGGAAACACAGAATCACTATTTCTGGACAACCTGGAAGTGTGATGAACGTTCCAGGAATTTTGCAACCCTACATGTGTTCTATGTTCTGTGTGTTTGTACAGCACCCTTTGGGTTGGTGAGGAACATTGAGCCTAGCTGTAGGTCTGAGGCAGGTGAGGAACATTGAGCCTAGCTGTAGGTCTGGGACAGGTGGGGGACATTGAGCCTAGCTGTAGGTCTGAGGCTGGTGAGGAACATTGAGCCTAGCTGTAGGTCTGAGGCAGGTGAGGAACATTGAGCCTAGCTGTAGGTTTGGGCTGGTGAGGAACATTGACCCTAGCTGTAGGTCTGGGACAGGTGAGGAACATTGAGCCTAGCTGTAGGTTTGGGCTGGTGAGGAACATTGAGCCTAGCTGTAGGTCTGAGGCAGGTGAGGAACATTGAACCTAGCTGTAGGTTTGGGCTGGTGAGGAACATTGAGCCTAGCTGTAGGTCTGGGACAGGTGAGGAACATTGAACCTAGCTGTAGGTTTGGGCTGGTGAGGAACATTGACCCTAGCTGTAGGTTTGGGCTGGTGAGGAACATTGAGCCTAGCTGTAGGTCTGGGACAGGTGAGGAACATTGAACCTAGCTGTAGGTTTGGGCTGGTGAGGAACATTGAGCCTAGCTGTAGGTCTGGGACAGGTGAGGAACATTGACCCTAGCTGTAGGTTTGGGCTGGTGAGGAACATTGAGCCTAGCTGTAGGTCTGAGGCTGGTGAGGAACATTGAGCCTAGCTGTAGGTTTGGGCTGGTGAGGAACATTGAACCTAGCTGTAGGTTTGGGCTGGTGAGGAACATTGAGCCTAGCTGTAGGTCTGGGGCAGGTGAGGAACATTGAGCCTAGCTGTAGGTTTGGGCTGGTGAGGAACATTGAGCCTAGCTGTAGGTTTGGGCTGGTGAGGAACATTGACCCTAGCTGTAGGTCTGGGACAGGTGAGGAACATTGAGCCTAGCTGTAGGTTTGGGCTGGTGAGGAACATTGAGCCTAGCTGTAGGTCTGAGGCTGATGAGGAACATTGAGCCTAGCTGTAGGTTTGGGCTGGTGAGGAACATTGACCCTAGCTGTAGGTCTGGGACAGGTGAGGAACATTGAGCCTAGCTGTAGGTTTGGGCTGGTGAAGAACATTGAGCCTAGCTGTAGGTTTGGGTTGGTGAGGAACATTGACCCTAGCTGTAGGTCTGGAGTAAAGATACGTTACACAACTTTTTTGTTTGTTTCATCACTTCCTCCCTCCCTGTCTCCTACTACCGCTCTCTCTGCCTCCCTCCCTGTCTCCTACTACCGCTCTCTCTGCCTCCCTCCCTCCCTGTCTCCTACTACCGCTCTCTCTGCCTCCCTCCCTGTATCCTACTACCGCTCTCTCTGCCTCCCTCCCTTCCTGTCTCCTACTACTGCTCTCTCTGCCTCCTACTACCGCTCTCTCTGCCTCCCTCCCTGTCTCCTACTACCTCTCTCTCTCTGCCTCCCTCCCTATCTCCTACTACCGCTCTCTCTGCCTCCCTCCCTCCCCGTCTCCTACTACCGCTCTCTCTGCCTCCCTCCCTACCCGTCTCCTACTACCGCTCTCTCTGCCTCCCTCCCTCCCTGTCTCCTACTAACGCTCTCTCTGCCTCCCTCCCTCCCTGTCTCCTACTACCGCTCTCTCTGCCTCCCTCCCTGTCTCCTACTACCGCTCTCTCTGCCTCCCTCCCTGTATCCTACTACCGCTCTCTCTGCCTCCCTCCCTGTATCCTACTACCGCTCTCTCTGCCTCCCTCCCTTCCTGTCTCCTACTACCGCTCTCTCTGCCTCCCTCCCTCCCTGTCTCCTACTACTGTTCTCTCTGCCTCCCTCCCTCCCTGTCTCCTACTACCGCTCTCTCTGCCTCCCTCCCTGTCTCCTACTACCACTCTCTCTGCCTCCCTCCCTGTCTCCTACTACAGCTCTCTCTGCCTCCCTCCCTCCCTGTCTCCTACTACCGCTCTCTCTGCCTCCCTCCCTCCCCGTCTCCTACTACCGCTCTCTCTGCCTCCCTCCCTACCCGTCTCCTACTACCTCTCTCTCTCTGCCTCCCTCCCTGTCTCCTACTACCACTCTCTCTGCCTCCCTCCCTGTCTCCTACTACCGCTCTCTCTGCCTCCCTCCCTGTCTCCTACTACCGCTCTCTCTGCCTCCCTCCCTGTCTCCTACTACCTCTCTCTCTGCCTCCCTCCCTGTCTCCTACTACCGCTCTCTCTGCCTCCCTCCCTCCCTCCCTGTCTCCTACTACCACTCTCTCTGCCTCCCTCCCTGTCTCCTACTACCTCTCTCTCCCTCCCTCCCTCCCTGTCTCCTACTACCACTCTCTCTGCCTCCCTCCCTGTCTCCTACTACCACTCTCTCTGCCTCCCTCCCTCCCTGTCTCCTACTACCGCTCTCTGCCTCCCTCCCTGTCTCCTACTACCACTCTCTCTGCCTCCCTCCCTCCCTGTCTCCTACTACCACTCTCTCTGCCTCCCTCCCTGTCTCCTACTACCGCTCTCTCTGCCTCCCTCCCTGTCTCCTACTACCGCTCTCTCTCCCTCCCTCCCTGTCTCCTACTACCGCTCTCTCTGCCTCCCTCCCTGTCTCCTACTACCACTCTCTCTGCCTCCCTCCCTCCCTGTCTCCTACTACCACTCTCTCTGCCTCCCTCCCTGTCTCCTACTACTGCTCTCTCTGCCTCCCTCCCTGTCTCCTACTACCGCTCTCTCTCCCTCCCTCCCTGTCTCCTACTACCGCTCTCTCTGCCTCCCTCCCTGTCTCCTACTACCACTCTCTCTGCCTCCCTCCCTCCCTGTCTCCTACTACCACTCTCTCTGCCTCCCTCCCTGTCTCCTACTACCGCTCTCTCTCCCTCCCTCCCTGTCTCCTACTACCGCTCTCTCTGCCTCCCTCCCTGTCTCCTACTACCACTCTCTCTGCCTCCCTCCCTCCCTGTCTCCTACTACCACTCTCTCTGCCTCCCTCCCTGTATCCTACTACCGCTCTCTCTGCCTCCCTCCCTGTCTCCTACTACCGCTCTCTCTCCCTCCCTCCCTGTCTCCTACTACCGCTCTCTCTGCCTCCCTCCCTGTCTCCTACTACCACTCTCTCTGCCTCCCTCCCTCCCTGTCTCCTACTACCGCTCTCTCTGCCTCCCTCCCTGTCTCCTACTACCACTCTCTCTGCCTCCCTCCCTGTCTCCTACTACCGCTCTCTCTGCCTCCCTCTCTCCATGTCTCCTACTACCGCTCTCTCTGCCTCCTACTACCGCTCTCTCTGCCTCCCTCCCTGTCTCCTACTACCTCTCTCTCTCTGCCTCCCTCCCTGTCTCCTACTACTGCTCTCTCTGCCTCCCTCCCTCCCTGTCTCCTACTACCGCTCTCTCTGCCTCCCTCCCTGTCTCCTACTACTGCTCTCTCTGCCTCCCTCTCTCTCAATTTAATTTCAATTTTAGGGCTTTATTGGCATGGGAAACATATGTTTACATTGCCAAAGCAAGTTAAATAGATAATAAAGAAAAATAAAAAACAACACAAAATGAACAGTAAACATTACTCACAACAGTTCCAAAATATAAAGACATTTCAAATGTCATAGTGTTGTAATGATGTGCAAATAGTTAAAGTACTCTCTCCCTCTCTCCACCTCCCTCCCTCTCCTCCCTCAGCAGCAGTCCTACAGTACACGGTAGCAGGTTTTATGACACTGAGAGGACACCGTGGGCCTGGACTGCTCTCCACTGACAGTTGTCTATCTGTGCAACAAATGGCACATTCAATCAGGGGGCAGCAGTGACAGCCCCACTCCATAAATTCTGGGGTGCGCACACACACACACGCACACACACACACACCCACACCCACACACACCAGCTAGCAGCACCTAAAACAGAGCCTGCAGTTATAATGCTGCCTTGCGCCACTCAAAATTTATGTGCAGCTCTTTTTAAAGGTCTGTTAAGTTCAAGTGAGTTAATAGTCTAGTAGTTCACCAACGGACATTGACTGCCCATATCAGTACGCCGATGAATGGCAGAACAGCCTGTAAAAGCAGTTTGTTTTATAAAGGCTGTTTTCAAATATGCTCTTATTTGTATAAGGGGCATCCTCCAGACAGACAACACATCAATAGGTGAAATTCAGGACGGCATTTTGATTCACCGGAGTTTGAATCGTAGAATTCACTAGAGTTTGAATTGGGCCATGATGCCTAAATAGATGCCAACATTTCTTGTTGAGGTTTTCACACATACAGTCCACGACACTTTGTGTCAATATCAAGCCACGGACTGATAACTAATAGCCTACTAGAAATAGGATTTATAAAATGGTGGCACGCCACCAGTTGAGGCACATAACATCTTGAGGGAGAATGAAGTGAAAAGAGATGGCTCAGTTCAAAAACGTCCCCGGTGTTACAACAATACACTTGGGTGTGTTGCTCTCTCTTTCGCAAAACCACACCTTCACAGTCTTTCAGCACTTGAAATGCAGGAGGGAGGAGTGTGTGTGTGTGTGTTTGTGTGTGTGTGGGGGGCTGCCTTCAGGCCTGCAAGTTCATACATGCCATACCTGGCTAAGCCTGGACTTAACACACACACTCAAATACAGTACACACACATACTCAAACACACAAACATACCGCAAGTCCCAGAGACAAGACTCACGCCCTCGTCACAACGAGTAGCCCAACCCACCTGAAAATGTGTACATACGCACAGCACAGAGAACATAAACAATAACACCCAAAGCATCTCCCAGCCCTACAGTCATCTGGGTGAGCCTACAGTCATCTCCCAACCCTAGTCATCTGGGTGAGTCTACAGTCATCTCCCAACCCTACAGTCATCTGGGTGAGCCTACAGTCATCTCCCAACCCTACAGTCATCTGGGTGAGTCTACAGTCATCTCCCAACCCTACAGTCATCTGGGTGAGCCTACAGTCATCTCCCAACCCTACAGTCATCTGGGTGAGTCTACAGTCATCTCCCAACCCTACAGTCATCTGGGTGAGCCTACAGTCATCTGGGTGAGCCTACAGTCATCTCCCAACCCTAGTCATCTGGGTGAGCCTACAGTCATCTCCCAACCCTAGTCATCTGGGTGAGTCTACAGTCATCTCCCAACCCTACAGTCATCTGGGTGAGCCTACAGTCATCTCCCAACCCTACAGTCATCTGAGTGAGTCTACAGTCATCTCCCAACCCTACAGTCATCTGAGTGAGTCTACAGTCATCTCCCAACCCTACAGTCATCTGGGTGAGTCTACCGTCATCTCCTAAACCTAGAGTCATCTGGGTGAGTCTACAGTCATCTCCTAACCCTACAGTTATCTGGGTGAGCCTACAGTCATCTCCCAACCCTACAGTCATCTGGGTGAGCCTAGTCATCTCCCAACCCTACAGTCATCTGGGTGAGTCTACAGTCATCTTCCAACCCTACAGTCATCTGGGTGAGCCTACAGTCATCTCCTAACCCTACAGTTATCTGGGTGAGCCTACAGTCATCTCCCAACCCTACAGTCATCTGGGTGAGCCTACAGTCATCTCCTAACCCTACAGTCATCTGGGTGAGCTGCTTGTATTGTGTACACAGTGGATGTACACATCTGGGGAAAATGTGCTACTTCAGATATTTGCAGTCAGTCTTTTCAGAAAAAAGCTGCTTGAAATGCGTCAAGCATCTCAACAAAAGTTTTGATGCTACGTGGTCTATCGAGTTAAACAAGGCTTGCAGGCCTATTATTTTCCTAGCGTATGAAATTGTGTATCCCTATGAGTAAGTGTTGCCCTGACCATAAGAACTGTAGCATAGAGTATCTGTCTGGGTTCCACCACGTCTGAGGAGGAGACAGAACAGGAGAAACCACTGGAGGGGGGGTTCACCTAGCAGAGGGCCCAGACTCAGGCCCAGGCGGGAGGATACGCCTCTTCACAGCTCTCACCATAATGGGGCTCTTTGTACAGCCAAGAAGAATACACCCTTCATCTGGACTGGGGACTGAGGCTATCCCTCTCTCTCTCTCTCTCCCTCTCCCTCTATCTCTCCTCTGTCTCTTCCCACTCACACACAGAGACATCTACCGACCACACATGATTTGTGGCTGTCAAGACCTTTTCTTCCCTCCCCCTCGTAGAAGACTACCTCTGTGTGTGTGTGTGTGTGTGTGTGTGTGTGTGTGTGTGTGTGTGTGTGTGTGTGTGTGTGTGTGTGTGTGTGTGTGTGTGTGTGTGTGTGACACTAGATGGATCAGCTCAGCAGTGGTACTACCAGCTACTGTATCTATCTGTCCTTCTACATGGATCACCATGCAGCGTGTCCCCTCCCTCCCTCCAACCTCTAACCTCTAACCTCCAACCCCTAACCCTAACCCCCAACCCCAAATCCTCCAACCCCTGACCCCCTCCCACCAACCCCTAACCCTAACCCCCATCCACCAACCCCTAACCCCCTCCCTCCCTCCAACCCCTAACCCCCATCCTCCAACCCCTAACCCTAACCCCCATCCACCAACCCCAAATTCTCCAACCTCTGACCCCCTCCCGCCAACCCCTAACCCCCATCCACCAACCCCTAACCCCCTCCCTCCCTCCAACCCCTAACCCCCTCCCTCTAACCCCTAACCCCCTCCCTCCAACCCCTAACCCCCAACCCATAACCCTAACCCCCATCCACCAACACCTAACCCTCTCCCTCTAACCCCTAACCCCCTCCCTCCAACCCCTAACCCCCAACCCATAACCCTAACCCCCATCCACCAACCCCTAACCCCCTCCCTCTAACCTCTAACCCCCTCCCTCCAACCCCTAACTCCCAACCCATAACCCTAACCCCCATCCACCAACCCCTAACCCCCTCCCTCTAACCTCTAACCCCCTCCCTCCAACCCATAACCCCCATCCTCCCCTTTCTTCGGCGTCACTCCTCTTGATGTTGCATGACATAACACTCCACAGTGAGGATTCAGGCCAAAGTACAAGGCCACACAACATCAGCCAACTGTTTGCCGGCACCGGCTCGCAACCGCCCCCTGAGCAGCCCAGTATCTACGCCCCTCCCATCCACATGGGCACCGCCCACCTTGCTTTCTGCCTCAGGCCAATCAGGGACTCCGCAGCCAGCTGTTTGCCCAGGCCGCACACGTGAATGACATCGGGCAGGTGGGGGGTGCTCTCGCAACTTTCAAAACTCCGAGCAGCGGGGGGGTTATCCATGGAGCCTCCGGGGGTATGAGGCCGGCCGTGCAGCACAGCACCGTTCCTCTCAGCTACACTGAAACAACTCCACCAGCAGCACCATCACACCATGTCCTGCCTGCCTCTCTCCCCCTTCTCCTCTACCACTCTCCTCTACTAGTCTCCTCCACCCCTCTCCTCTACTAGTCTCCTCCACCCCTCTCCTCTACTACTCTCCTCTACTAGTCTCCTCCACCCCTCTCCTCTACTAGTCTCCTCCACCCCTCTCCTCTACTAGTCTCCTCCACCCCTCTCCTCTACTACTCTCCTCTACTACTCTCCTCCACCCCTCTCCTCCACCCCTCTCCTCTACTACTCTCCTCCACCCCTCTCCTCCACCCCTCTCCTCTACTACTCTCCTCTACTAGTCTCCTCCACCCCTCTCCTCTACTACTCTCCTCTACTAGTCTCCTCCACTAGTCTCCTCCACCCCTCTCCTCTACTAGTCTCCTCCACCCCTCTCCTCTACTACTCTCCTCTACCCCTCTCCTCTACTAGTCTCCTCCACTAGTCTCCTCCACCCCTCTCCTCTACTAGTCTCCTCCACCCCTCTCCTCTACTACTCTCCTCTACTAGTCTCCTCCACCCCTCTCCTCTACTAGTCTCCTCCACCCCTCTCCTCTACTACTCTCCTCCACCCCTCTCCTCTACTACTCTCCTCTACTAGTCTCCTCCACCCCTCTCCTCTAGTAGTCTCCTCCACCCCTCTCCTCTACTACTCTCCTCTACTACTCTCCTCCACTAGTCTCCTCCACCCCTCTCCTCTACTAGTCTCCTCCACCCCTCTCCTCTACTAGTCTCCTCTACTACTCTCCTCTACTAGTCTCCTCTACTACTCTCCTCCACCCCTCTCCTCCACCCCTCTCCTCTACTACTCTCCTCCACCCCTCTCCTCCACCCCTCTCCTCTACTACTCTCCTCCACCCCTCTCCTCTACTACTCTCCTCCACCCCTCTCCTCTACTACTCTCCTCCACCCCTCTCCTCTACTACTCTCATCTACTAGTCTCCTCTACTACTCTCCTCCACCCCTCTCCTCTACTACTCTCCTCCACCCCTCTCCTCTACTACTCTCCTCCACCCCTCTCCTCTACTAGTCTCCTCCACCCCTCTCCTCTACTAGTCTCCTCTACTACTCTCCTCTACTACTCTCCTCCACCCCTCTCCTCTACTACTCTCCTCCACCCCTCTCCTCTACTACTCTCCTCCACCCCTCTCCTCTACTACTCTCCTCCACCCCTCTCCTCTACTAGTCTCCTCTACTACTCTCCTCTACTAGTCTCCTCTACTACTCTCCTCCACCCCTCTCCTCTACTACTCTCCTCCACCCCTCTCCTCTACTACTCTCCTCCACCCCTCTCCTCTACTACTCTCCTCCACCCCTCTCCTCCACCCCTCTCCTCTACTACTCTCCTCCACCCCTCTCCTCTACTACTCTCCTCCACCCCTCTCCTCTACTACTCTCCTCCACCCCTCTCCTCTACTACTCTCCTCCACCCCTCTCCTCTACTACTCTCCTCCACCCCTCTCCTCTACTACTCTCCTCCACCCCTCTCCTCCACCCCTCTCCTCCACCCCTCTCCTCTACTACTCTCCTCCACCCCTCTCCTCTACTACTCTCCTCCACCCCTCTCCTCCACCCCTCTCCTCTACTACTCTCCTCCACCCCTCTCCTCCACCCCTCTCCTCTACTACTCTCCTCCACCCCTCTCCTCTACTACTCTCCTCCACCCCTCTCCTCTACTACTCTCCTCCACCCCTCTCCTCTACTACTCTCCTCCACCCCTCTCCTCTACTACTCTCCTCCACCCCTCTCCTCCACCCCTCTCCTCTACTACTCTCCTCCACCCCTCTCCTCTACTACTCTCCTCCACCCCTCTCCTCTACTACTCTCCTCTGAAATAAGAGTCACATTGTGTTTTTTCTTTTTTTTTCTCTTCCAGCTGCGCTGGGCTCTCTTCATGGGTTCTCTGCCTGCCTTACAGCCTGAGGACATGGGCTCCTACAAGGGAGTGATTCATCTGGAGGGTGGGATGTGATGAGGGTGGAGATGCTGTAACTTCACATAGAGCAGAGATTTTTGGGGGTCCCACAGAACAATTTCCTCTCTCTCTCTCTCCCCCCCCCCCCCCACATTGTCTATCTGTTACCTCAAAGTAGGCAGTGATGGGGGGCTGTTGCATGTCAGACATTACTGAGAGCGGTAGAGCAAGATGGGTGAATGAGCAGAGCAAGATCTGGGAGTTTGAAAATACTCTCTGGGGCTGAAAGTGTTAAAAGTCAACCCCCCCCACAAAAAAAATGGGAGGTGGAGAATGGGCAGTAATGGCTAGTTACAAAGACAGCAAGCTCTGCCTCCCATATGTTTAATAGTGATACTGGACGGCTAGCATCGCCTGCTAGCATCTAGGAGACTCCTCCTTTGAAGCCTGCCTCTCAAGGCTCTGAGCAAAGTGCCTCCTCGTCGAACACGGCCTGATAAAAAAGTTAATGTTTACTGGGATAGAAGTGCTGGCTTAGGGAGTGCCAGAAGGATAAACTTTGACTAAATTTAGATGATTCTCTTTGTGAACTAGGCCTACTTCTCTCTGAAGCAAATCTTGGGCTTCTGACTGTCACCAGTTTATTTCCCTCGTCTTCTGACAACAATTCCCCTAATGCTGCACACAGCGCTTATCATAATTATGAAAACCTGAAACAACATCCAGTATCCACCATTTCCTGTTCGGGGGAAGTCCAAAAGACTTTGCAGTCTTGTGGGATGGCCCATTTCCTCAGCAAAGGATGAAATGAGAAGGGACGGGGATTATTTCCCCCCTCTGAGTTCTATTTATCCCTGACACCGTCCCTCCATCCTCTGGTGGCATGCTATTCTACTTAGTCAGGCCTCACTAAAGGCATCTCAACCAGCATATACTTTTAGAATATGATAGAGTCGGGATTCATAAAAACTAAAACATCGCACTGAAAGTACAGCTGTGAGAAGCAAACCAACTTTGTCATCTTACAAGAGGTAAGTATTAAGGTCTTATTCTTGAAAAATGTTTAAATCAACTAATGCTAACTCAGTAAGTCCCCTCAGAAAATCTATGACAAAACCAACCAAATGGCAGTGCAGACATATGCTAATCTGATTCCTTAGGGGCCTTTAATTGTCATCATTGGAGTCTATCTTCACTCTGAGTCTCCAGTAGTGTCATTAGAGAGCTCAATAAGCATAACACTTGTCTCTGGGGCCTTGCTGCACTGTTACAGTCTTCAACACTGGGGGGCTGACGGACTCATTGCATTACAAACTTGGCGACCTTGCTCGGGAACAGATAAGAACACTGTCGAAGTGGAGACAGATCTAGACAGAACAGACCTGGAACAGCATCATCTTCCAGGCACGGTCTTGAGGGCTGAGTTTAAAGTTGGGATGTTTCGTGGTTTCGCAGTTCACCTTTCTTCAGTATTTGGTGACAAACAGGCAAAGTGTTTGTAGGTAGACATAGTTTGGAAGAATGAATGATGGAGAAAGATTAACCTGACCACTGTAAAAGATGCCATTCTCCTCATGCATCTCAAAGCCTGTTCAATACCTAGTAGAGGAGGGAGTGCACTCTGCTCAGTTGTAAGGCGTTACATAAAGGGGTCAGAGTCTTCTCTTTTGTTCCGATGCTGCTGGGACCCGTAACCTGGTTTTCACCTGCTTACCAATGCCTGCTAGAGCTGGGAAAGATGTTTACTGTTCTCCTTGGATGGGGTTTAGAAGGTGTACCTGGGGGGGTGGGGGGTGTGACCTTTAACCAGACTGACTGTCTGGTTAATGATAATGATGATAATGCCCCTTTGAAGGAGGCGCCACGAACTTGCGCCACAGCGAGGATGCTGGGAAGAGCACAGCTCAGGAGAGTGGTGGGGGGAAGGGGGAGGATGATAAAGGGTGTGACAAATAACTTTGCTGGTAAAACTTCGACCAACAGAATATTTTCACCGAAGTTAAAACTAACTTTTGCTCAAAGGGGGGACCTAAAAAGTTTATCATTGACGTGTTCTTTTTGGGAGAGAGAAAACATTCCCCTGGGTGGTTGAAAGGGTTAACTGTGGGGCAGAGGTGGTCCTGTGTTGTTGCGTGAGTGTGTATGCCTGCTGTGAGATGGGTGGTGGCTGTGCAGCCTGTATGCATCACCAGTGTTGTTTGGGCAGGGTTTAAGGTAGGTCCCTCCATTGTTTGGGAGCTGCTCCTGTTGTGGGGGGTAGGGGGAGAAAAGGCCAGGTTTCAACCCAGAGAAAGGGCTGTGTTTCTGTCTTTGTGTGCCCTGCCTCCGGGGCTTGTCAAGAGAGAGCCTGGTCTATCCCATCAACTAGACTCCCAAGGGGGAGCTGGAGAGGAGGATTGCTAAGGGTGTTGGAGATGGGAGATGGGTGGTGGGGGAAGGATGACAGTGTAGTGTTAACTTCAGCTCAACTGGGAGGACACACCTCCCCATCCCCCAACTAAGCACCCACCCTCTCCCTCTCTTCTCCATCCCCCAACTAAGCACCCACCCTCTCCCTCTCTTCTCCATCCCCCAACTAAGCACCCACCCTCTCCCTCTCTTCTCCATCCCCCAACTAAGCACCCACCCTCTCCCTCTCTTCTCCATCCCCCAACTAAGCACCCACCCTCTCCCTCTCTTCTCCATCCCCCAACTAAGCACCCACCCTCTCTTCTGCATCCCCCAACTAAGCACCCACCCTCTCCCTCTCTTCTCCCTCCCCCAACTAAGCACCCACCCTCTCCCTCTCTTCTGCATCCCCCAACTAAGCAGCCCCCCTCCCCCTCGTTGCACTCCTCCTCTCCATCTCTGCTCAGGACATAGGAGGTATTTTGGAAACAGTGGGAATCTTTATCCATTGTCCAATCTTAAAGTTGGCTCTAAACAAAGCATTTAATCTGATCAGTGAATTTTTTTTTCATGACAGTGTTTTCCTCTGTAACGTAAGAGAGAAGCAGGTAGGGAGGGGTTGAGCTATAACAGGGTTCCCAACTGGACGCCAAGTTTTCATAGCAGAAAATATATACAGAATATGCTTTTTAATTTTCATTGTTGGACATAAAATAATTAAAAGACCATGAAAACAGCTCCAAGTAATTTCAATTTTGGACATCTGTTCCTAAGCATTCCCACGAATAATAGAGAAACACGTGATCGTATACAAATGTAAGCAAGGTTTGAAAGATTTTATTTTAGTGAAATATTTTATCTGTTTGGGCTTCTTGCGGTCAATTTGCAGTCTACAAATTATTTGCAATTATACTGAACAAAAACGCAAGAGGTAAAGTGTTGGTCCCGTGGATCATGAGCTGAAATAAAAGATTCCCACAATTTTACATTCACACAAAATGCTTATTTCTAGCTAATTTTGTGCACAAATGTCTTTATATCCATGTTAGTGAGCATTTTTCCTTTATCAATATAATCCATCCACTTGACAGGTGTGGAATATCAAGAAGCAGATTAAACAGCATGATCATTACACAGGTGCACCTTGTGCTGCGGACAATAAAAAGCCACAGATGTCTCAAGTTTTGGAGCGTGCAAGTGACTGCCAGAGCTGTTACCAGAGAATTTAATGTTCATTTCATAAGCCGCATCCAAAGTCGTTTTAGAGAATTTGGCAGTACGTCCAACTGGCCTCAAAACCACAGACCTAGTGTACCACGGTAGCCTAGCACCTCCACATCCGGCTTCTTCACCTGCGGGGTCATCTGAGACCAGCCACCCGGACAGCTGATGAAACTGACGAGTGTTTCTGTCTGTATTTTTTTTTTAAACTAATTCTGATTGACTGGGCCTTGCTCTCCAGTGGGTGGGCCAGTCTCCCAAATGGGTGGGCCTATGACCTCCAAGACCCACCCAAGGCCTGCCCTGTCATGTGAAATCCATAGATTTGGGCCTAATGAATTTATTTCAATGGACTGATTTCCTTATATGAACTGTAACCGAGTAAAATCTTTGACATTGTTGCATGTTTCGTTTATATTTTTGTTCAGTATATGTTCCGGCCCCCCAAACATCCACCGAAGAAGGGAAAAGAAATTGGCCAATCTAGTTGATGATCCAATCCCTGTCCTATAACCTGATGTGAGAGACAAGCAGGCAGAGAGGGTTTGAGACAGAACCGGTGTGGTCCAGTGTGGAACTGCATGACACAGTGTTACGTGTGTAACCACCGTCACAGAGATTACCCCCATCTTGTAAAATCAGTGGTTTGTCTGCGTCTCACAGCTGATGGTATTAGCATGTCTAGAAACAGGAGGTTACTTCAAAAGAAAAATGGAAACTCAAAACAGGAGTCCATCCAGTCAGTGAGAATGAAAGTTACACTTTTTTCTCTCTTGAAAACAAGAAAGTGTTTTTTTAAAGGAAAAAGTAAACAGTCAACTTAACTTCTGGGCATCTTCCAAACAAAACAAAAAAAATAGGCCACTATTCACATAAAGAATGAGTAGGCATTTAGACAAATAATGTGTTGTTTGATGTAGGCCTAGTTGAAAACTACTTAAAAGTGCTGAATCATTTCAAACAGGAAGACCAAGGATTTTATCCTATGTTGTCATGCAGACAGAGAGAGAAAGAGAGAGGGGGAGACTTAATTGAACCTTATCAGTAGAGTGGAGCCCCCAATCCCTAGCCCCCTCCCACTCCTGTCTCCTCCTACACTAGGACCTCTCCCACCCCCCTCCCCCACCTCTCACGCAGCTTTGCTAAGGGATGCTTTCTAAGGTGTGTGTGTGTGTGTGTGTGTGTGTGTGTGTGTGTGTGTGTGTGTGTGTGTGTGTGTGTGTGTGTGTGTGTGTGCGTGTATTTTCGTGGCCAAGGAGGAGTGAGAAACAACAGGTCTGGGGGCCTGTGCACTGGTCTCTATGGAGATGAGGTGTGTCCGGTGTGTTTGTAGAACAAACAATGGTACCTGATGAGGGGGAGGACGGCTGGAGTGTGTGTGTGTAAGGTGGTGACCACATCATATACACTGTGGGAATGGGAAAAGGAAGTGGTGGCTCAGTGTTTCTTCCAAGGATGCCCTTTTGAAGAGGCATTACGTGGGGCCAACCTAGCCGGATTAGTAGGGATTACCACGGTAGAGTTGGGTTTAACAATTCAAATGCAAAGGAAATGTGATTATTGTCATGCAATTCTATTCTAAAAAGCTCCTATACACCAGAAACCAAGGTATACAGAATAACAGAAAGTTTAGGCCTGCTCGAGGTTTGGAAGTGTTGGCTAAAAGTAACACATGGTAGAAAAATATGAAACTGCAGGAAATGGCTCGGGTCGACATTCAGGATGAAGCCTCTGAAAGCTATTAGCATGTCGGCCACCCATTGGCAGAGTCACCTCTGACATCACTGGCAACATTGCCCAGCATGCACTACTCAGGTGGGGTGTCATTAGAGCAGCTCATCCTTCTATATTTACTGTCTCCGCGTGGCTAACAGACCGTCCGAGACAGACAGACTACCTATCTAACAGAGTCCTCTCTCGAAAAAACAATTCCAAATGTGTCCCTCAAAAGCGTCAGATGTGGAAAATCCACCGTACCTAGCCAGGGGCAGGGCCAGGGGCAGGGGCAAGGTAGGGACTAACGGGGCAGGAGGACCGAAGGAGGAGGCAACCTACTATGTGGTAGGACTAGGCTGTGTCCGTCCCGGCATCTCTCTAGTCCTGCAGACATACCAATCAGTACCAACGTTTGGTTGTTTTACGGCTCTTGAACGGATGTCACTTATTCTAGGTCCATCCATTTGAATACTTTCTCAACACACCTATTTACATTCTGAAAACACAATATTAGGTGGCATTAAAAAAGACAGTTTGCCTGAATATTTACCTCCACAAGTTCAAAAACGTTTATTTGCGGTAACTTCAATCTGGCTATGTGTTGATAAAATCAACATGACCTAAGTATGTTATATTTTCATGTTCTCTTCTCTTCCCAGCTCTCTCTCTCACACACACAAAACTGGTTGGACCATGCTGTTGCCTTATGCACTTTTTTTCCTCTCCCTCTGTTCCTCACTCCCTCCTCCCTCCCCTGTCTAGCTCCAGTGAGCAACAAGTGCTGCCTGTGAGTACCACCCCCTCCCCCTCCCCCTCCAACCTCCAGAAGCTATCTCAAATCCTCAGCCTGCGAGCAACTGCCAGCTGACAAAACTGTTTAGTCAGCATGAAAGACAGGGAGGGAGGGAGCGATGTGGGGCTAGACGAGAGAGAAAGAGAGAGTGTGAGAGAGAGATGTAGAGACAGAGCAAGGAGGCAGAAAAGGGAGAGAGGGAAGTAGAGACAGAGCAAGGAGGAAGAAAAGGGTGAGGGAGAGCAAGAGCGGGAGACATTCTTACTGCGCACTCTCCATTCAGCTCTCTCTCTCTCCCTCTCCCTCCATCCCCCTCTCCCTCTCTCTCTCATTAACCCTTTCCTCTCCGAGACAGCCAACACAGTTTAGAGATGGCTGCTAGAGGCTAAAAGTAACACTTAAACCACAGCTAGGAAGACAATCCACTCCATGGAATAAATATTTTCTGAGTAAACAGAGGAACCATATAAAGATTCCCCTACCTCCACTATAACTCAAATAAAGTATTGTAAACACAACAAGACAAAACTTCATACGATGGAGTGAGTTGCTTGGAAACAGGCTGACTTAGGAGAGGAGGGGACAACTCTGGAGCCATTGTTGTTCCACTTCCTCCATCTCTTCCCCCACCACTTCGGAGAGGAGGCAGTTTCACTTCCTGTCTCCCCCATGCTTCACCCCTCC
Source organism: Oncorhynchus mykiss (assembly GCF_013265735.2). Classification (NCBI taxonomy): domain Eukaryota; kingdom Metazoa; phylum Chordata; class Actinopteri; order Salmoniformes; family Salmonidae; genus Oncorhynchus; species Oncorhynchus mykiss. Next base: position 14,292,794 of record NC_048575.1, read on the forward strand.
TCACCCCAGGTGCTGCTGCAGCCTCCATTTTCTAGCCTCTCTCTCCCTCTCCTCTCCCCTCCCCCTTGTGGCATTCTTTCACATCAGTGGCACAGCCGTCAAGTTAGACTTTGAACCCGAGGTAAATACCTGCTTTATTTGCAGCCTGTGCTGGAGGCTGGTGGTGGCCTGTGTGGCTGGGAAGGGTGTATGTTGGTGGTGTGTGTGTGTGTGGGGACATGTATAGTGACAACTCAGAGCTGTGCAGAGGGATAAAGGACACGTAGGACTCTGCACTGAGACAGGGCCGACATCACCCTGGTGCAGCGTTCCCGCTCTCCCTGCAGCTTATCAGTTAGACCCTGAACACACCCTGTGAGATGGATGACTTGGCCAATATTAACAACACACTTCTGTGGGCCGAGGAGAAAGAGGAGAACTATAGGACAATAAAGGTTCTACTTGGTTGTTATGGCAAGCGATGCTGGTAAAATAGGTCACTCATTTCCCATAACAAATAAAAACATCCAATCATCCAACCAAGATCATGTTCACCAATGTAGGACGGATGGCATGGATTTTCTCGTAGTTGGTTGAAGGAATTGTCCTGGCAGCAATCAATTAATCAAATTGTTTCCCGAATCCAACAACGTGATCCAATAGTATGTTGAGAGACAGGCACCCTAAACATTAGGACCTACTTTGCACATTAGCTGTGCAGCCAAGTGTCGCCTATAAAAATCCAGTGGTATTAATCTAGATTTGGGGCTTCTACCACAAATGTGAGACTGTGCCTACAAATATCACCGAGCCTCACAACTAGGCCTATATTTACACTGGGGCCTAGACCACAGCCAGGATAAAGGGGGCTAACTATGGACTCACCCCAGGGACATGTTGTAATGTCTACTGTTAAGGTCCCTCCGTGTGTGTTTGTTAGTTGCAGCTTACAGTCACACACCTGTAAAAGAACTCCATCCCTTACTCGGGCCCAATGAAAACCTCAGTTTAAAGCAGCCTACGTGCACACATTGTCAGCACTGACACTGTCCTACTTAGCTGTTCCGTCCACTTCTCAAATTACCGCCATCTCACTTGGCTGTGTTACCGCATCCTCATTAAAGCACCCACACGTACCTTGAGCCTCATTCCATCAAGACATCAATAATGTTGGGTATGCCGCACATATTACAAGATGCAATACAGCATGTGTAGCCTAAATTAAATGTGTGCATTCTCATTTTTTAAACTAGGAGTCAATGCTTAGTAACAACTTCATAATCAACGAGGGAAAAAAAATACAAAATAAACATGTTATGAATTACTTCAATTTGCCATGTAGCATTTAGCAGTAACATACATTTGAGGTTCTAAGTCCTAAGCAAGGAAGATTCGGGAGGAGGAGGGGTGAGGTGACACTGCGAGGCCGAACCCCAAGCTTGGATTCCATTTTGGAAACCATCTTCCTCAGGTTCCCTCTTTCCTCTTACATCTACAAGTAGAGTCCCTATGTCCCCTCCACGCCCTGCCGGCCGCGGGATGGAACCTAATCTTATCTAAAAAAGGCGGGTTAAAAATAGCCCTGGGGGCCAAAGGGGAGCCAAAGGGCCAGCCCATCTGTACCCTTGGGGAAACCACAACCCATCTCCATCAGGAAGAGAGGTAAAAAGAAGAAGTGTCTTCATTTTTTTATTTTGACCCGAGACCTTCAGCGTGTTCTGGGTGGTTCGCCCCATACACCCCCCTCCTATTCCATTGATTTAGCCTCAGTGAACAACAACCGGTTAACAGCTAAATGAGAGGCGATAAAGACGAGGGGGAGCCAGTGAAGACCTAATACTAATGCTCTGCATTGTTGAAGGGACTTGCCTGTCGGCTTGCCATCAGGGGACACTGTGTTTAAGTCGGTGTCTTTAGAGGATGGATGGGGTCTTATTAGGCTAAATGGCAGGCTAATGAGAGCATAAGGGACCCAGGGGGATTGAAGGCTCCTAATTACCTCCCTCAGCATCCTCGTCTGGCCCAAACCTCAATGGGAGGAACGTTGATCAACTGACTTTTCGTCAAAGAACATATAAGATTAAATTATTCTCCTTTTAGTTCATACAAACTCCTAAAAACTTGTGTTATCATTTTAGTGATGCTACAGAATGCCCCATTTCACATCTGGACATAATCAAATGTTTAGTTGAAGGCTTAATCATTCCCTTGAGTAGCATATTTGTTTATTATTAAAACCATTTAGGCCTAAGACAAAACAAACAAACAGAAATCATTACATTAAAGACATAGGCATGGATATGTTTTAACTATCACATCGAATTGCAGAGACGAAACATCACAAGATGGCAGGAAGTCAAACAATTGCCATTTCTAACTAGGAGAGTAAGATCTTACTTGAGTAAGACCCAAGTACAACCAACAGCTTAAACCAGAAATATCAATTTAGACTTCTGAGGTGTATAACTAGGCTACAACTGGTCCACATCATATTAAATGAAACATATTTTTTGCACTCAGAGCATCCCACATCAAGAATTGAAAACTGTTCAAAGTGACTTCCTTGTATAAACGGAGACCCATAGCGAGTCTATTTTGTCAACACACTAGAGTCATGAGTACCAATAATGCAGTAAATTTGGAGACTTTGTGGAGGGTGGAGAGCTGAGGACATACAAAGGGGACATCTTCTACTTAAGTGTGGTTCCACGTTGATCAACTATCTCTAGGCTCAGAATTCAATAGAAAATAGCTGGTCAAATTAAACGGTTCATCATTTATTTATTCAACCACATCATTTATATAATGTCCTACAAACAGAGCGTGATCATTTGAGGGATGATTACATTATTATTCCAAAAAAACTCAACTGTCTTCTTGGCAGTGCAAGAGCATCTTCCTCTTATCCAGTCTACTATTTCATATGCACTTTACTGTGACTGCAGGGCCTAAACCAGGACAGGCTCATCATCATCTTTCTGTACCACAGAAAAACTACTTTTTTTAAAACAAATGTTATGTCTCTTTCCTATATTAAGCCCCCCTCAATACATGCACCCCCACCCTCACACCATCATCATCATCATCTTCCGGTCATGCCTTGGTTTGAGTCGTTAGTTTCACCGCACATTTAACCTTTCAGTAGCCTATTTCTTCATCTCAAATTCACCTAACATCTTTGTTAGAGAGTACTGAATTGGATGGTGAATTTCCCTACAGCGAAATGACTGCGTTTGATCCGACTGTCGCCGTAGGCCTACTCGTCTACAGTGTAGAATTTCGTAATGGAATGCGAACTGCTCATCCGGATCGGCACTCTCCTCCCTGTCTCCTTCCAAGTGGTCAGAGAGCTCGAGAGAAGAGGAACATCGACCAGCAAGCTCCAAAACCGTGTTGCTTCTATTTTCAACCACCGACAAAAGTCGACAGTGCAAATATCAACAGATCATCCATCGCCAGACAACATGGTGTAAACAAAACAACAATGTAGACACAAAGTTACACTTTTACCCAATGCTGTTCTATGCGCACAGCAGTCAACGAGACCAAGGGACGAAGGCAAAAAGAAGGAAAAAAAATGCCTAGCAACCATTATCTAACCAGGTCGCGCTACGTTGCAGTTCCCCAAGAGTGAAACGCATCAATTCATCACTTTTGAGCGTCTAAAAGAGCTAAAAATAAAAATATCCATGAATGATCCCAAATAAACACTGTACACATCAACCATGCATTTTGCATCATTCTCGTTGTAGATGATGCGAAATAAATTCATTTTCATAAAGTCGATTATAATAATTAAAGAATGTAAAAAAAAAAAAAAAAGTGAGAAATACTGATAGAGGTGTTTATTCTCGTAATGATGAATGAGGAAAACTATAGACTAGTAGGATATCACGCTTCATGATGAGTAGGAAGAACTGCTTCGGTTTATTTAATAAACAATTCAAGATGGAATCGTGTCGAATCATTGAATTGTAACATGTTAACATACAGTAAGACAGACTACTGTTGAAAAACAAATAAGTTTCGTAAACGTCTCTGCAAGGTCAAAATGTAGCTAGCTATACCGACACATGGCCACTAAGCTGTAGCTAGGCTTCGATCAAAGTGCACTGAAGATATGGATGCTCGAGTGCAGCAACAGGCGGCTAGTTAGCTAGCAGACTTTGAACCTCCTCGAACCCCCATCATTAAAAACACTTTACCGAGGGGGGGGGGGGGTCAGAACTCCAACAATTAATGTTGATTTAAAGAGGGAATGAGTAGCTAACTAAACTTCGCTGGTTACAAATAATAATATAAGGAAGAGACATTCCACCGCTCATGATGAGCATCAGGTCCTTAGCGAAAGTAGGAAGCAAATGGGAGTTGCGAAAACTATCCTATCCACATCTCCTTTCGAACTTTAACAACTTTATGTCACAACAACAGTAAACTTCGCCAAACACTCAATTACCATCGTATATCGACTAAACCAGACAAATAAGGCAGACTTAAGAGAATACGCCGAGGAGCTAGGTACTTACGTTCGACTTTGTTGGGGTTGGGCTGCTTGCGCCGAGACATACTGATGATGGTGAATGGTGATGATGGGCTAAGAAAAAAAAAGAAGCTGCAAAGTTGTTCCGGAGAGGAATCAAAATGGCGTTACTGAGGATGTGCAAAGTTAGACAACTTTGTTCCACTCTCTTTCTTCCAAATTCCTAAAGAGGAAGAAAGAGTTGAGAGACGAGAGGAAAACACTTATTTCGCTTTCCTCTCTGGCCGTCCCCAAAGCGCTGCTCTCTCCTCTCCCCTAAACCTGATAAGTAAGACGCATCACGTGTTGCTCCTGCTAGTCTCCAAGGGGACGTGTTACTGAGGCTGCTGCCACTAGACTTGAGCCAGTAAGCATCTCTACAGGAGGGGTCTCAAAAGAGCAAAACCTTTTATCGAGCGGCGTGGTACCAATGACTGCGTGGTACCCTCAACATAAAACTCCGAGAGAGGAAGTGCACGCGGAGGAAACTCAAGCCCTTTAAAGTTCTAGAACTTGGTTGTTGATCTACATTTACACACCTATCATTTAAAAATGAGTGTGATTATTAAATTATGTTTAAGTAGATACAGGACGCAGTGATGGATTCACAAGCAACCAGTATTTAACTAGTTTCAATAGTTGCATTTAGTTTCAACTGGTGCCTGCGTACTCCCACATTCCTCCAAGCCCTCATCTCTGGATACAGACCCCTCCCCGCGCCTATGCTCATCAACCACTGGCCGAGAAGCATTTCCCTCCCCTCTATGCAACTCAGCTGGTAGGAGCCTACGCAGCCCTGATTCGCACTGTCTGGGCCACATTGAGATGGAGTCAGATATTTGGCTACATTGCTAGTATTTCCAGTATTTCCAACTTTTCGAGCATTTTGTGTAATTATTATATCTAAATTAGTCTAGACAAACTACTTTCATTAAGGACAAATACACTGAAGAGTAAATGTGATATTTTGGTGGGTATGACGTGATAAGGACAGCAATGGAGTTGGAAAGAGCACAAACAGATCTGGAACCAGGCTAAGACGATAGGCCTAGCCCAAAGAGAGATTAGTCATTGTGACTTCCTTCAGTTGATTAGATCCAACCTAAACTTAATTTGATTAGAAGTGTGTGACAATCATCAACATGTTTGGTCACACCACCATATTTGTACCCCAACTCTCCTCCATAATTGCCAAACAAAAAGTTACGCTTTAGGAACGTTAATAAGGATGCTACATGGGCTGTCATTTGTTGACATCACATTATTCTCAGAGACACTTTGCAATTTGATCTGAATATTGATCACAAAAAAATTATAGTAAAGCTAAACTCTCTAGGCTTTGCGTCCACATGTGCCCAATAAACCCAACTGAATGGAAAAGACGGACACCAAATAAAATAAGGAAATTAGATGGTGCTTATATTTCCTATAAGGCATATAGCTAGATCTACACTATGGCATGGGAAGTGGACTCATCTCAGTAGACCACTTTTGAGGTCTTAAAACATCTAGCAAACATCTGATTTTGGGACTGAGAGCATATTTGCATATCTAAAATCACAGAAGATACCTAAGATATTTCACAAGGCTAAGTAAAAGAAAGATGGTCATTGGGGAGCTGTTCGATTTTAGGCTAAAATGTTTATGTTACACATAATGTGCATCAATTTAGGTTTATAAAAAAATATGCTGACCTGAGTGTTTAACACACACACACAAACACACACACACACCTGCAGTGCCATTCACTTATCTGAAGGAACTACTCACAGTATCAGCCTCATGAGCCTGAGATGAATAGTATTTACATTACACCACTAATCCAATCAATTGTTTTCTTTCAAATTCAAATCAAACTATTGACAAGCAATTAGCACATTTAGTTTCAAGTTGCTGGGCATGCTTGCCTGATTCACAAACATGTTGGCTTTCCCCTAGGGTGATATCACTCTTTGTTATCAAGTGCTTGCATGCCACAAAAAAAAAATATATTTTATACATCTAGGTTGCGCAAACGTTATGGTCCTCCATTGAAACACTCAAATAGGCATTTTAAAAAGACACTCAATTTCATCACTTTGACTTTCAAGAGACTGTAGCCTACATTGCGGTCAAAAAAGTAGTTTGTGTGCGCGCGGACGCGCGTATTTTAGTTGACAAAAGTGGCAGCGTGCCCATAGAGATCCCAATAAATGACCGATTCTGAGTGTGCCTTTCTGCTTTCACAAAACACAGCAAAATGAGTGTGATCTTATTTATTGAACGTAACCAAGGCTTCAACCCCGTTGCTAAGGAACAACCATCCCCACTTCGACAACAACAAAAGGGTGGATTCCATCGTGTGTGAGGCGGCCTCAGCATCGCACATTCTGTAAAACAAGTTCCAGACGGGTCTGAGCCGCGCGCGAGCGTATATCTACAAAAGAGTCGAACAAGTTGATAACACTCGACGCATATGGGTCACCATGTTTGAACTTGAAGAACCAGGCCATTTAACGCTGGCCTACAAACTATAATTACATTGTGTTTGACTATACACCTGTTGGTTGTTTGGGGGATGACAAGTACATGCTGCACTTACTCAATTGGCTGTGAACTGTCTGCCAGGTTTTTTTTTTCATCTATAGGGCCTATTTTTTCTGTTATAGTTTACTTTTTTCTTCATTTTTTGTATTTTTTTGTGTTCTATAAATTTACTTTGTGTGAACGTGTATGAATTACAGTAATTCGAGTTGTCAAACTAAGATGTTGGCCTGGCTGGCTCCAGCATGTGCTTGGAAGAAAAATGCATAGATAAGGAAGGACAGGGGGAGTGGTGAAAAACCGGTTTCAGTTGGTGACAGAACAGATGACTTGTAGGTAACAGTTGTTTTCATTGCAGCCTGCATGGCACTGAAGCTGCACAGAGAGTAGGGCAACTTGTAAATGCTCTCTTTATAACTTGCAGATTCGGATACTGTGTTCCAAGGCGCAATATGCACAAACAAATGGTGTGCAAGCACTTATTTGTGGCAGTTTGATTACACATAAATCACAATTTGGTTATGTCTATAATATCCCTGAGCCCAGAGAGAAAGGTTACTGATTGAAGTGCATAGTCTACCTTAGTGGCAATTCATAAAATAGCTTGGATGGAAGACATGGAAATTATACTCAGGAAAGGTGAAGAGAATAACAACAATTATAAGGGGCAACTCTATGTTAGCCACAAGTGCAAGAATGTCCTCTCCCTCTAACATCCCTCCCTCTAACATCTCTTGTTAGGATTTTGCAGAAATGACAGGTCATACAATAAATAGAGCTTGACTCACTCTTCCATAGTAGTCTCTTTGCCAACAGATGTTTTTTCAAAAACATTTCAGCAACTCTGATTTAATCCCATTGATTGAATTACGTCCACTACTCTACCCTGCACATTAGACTGCTGCCCTATGTACAGTACGTAGTCATTGAACAATGGAAACTTTAATCATGTTTACATACTGTTTTACTACTTTATATGTACAGTGCTTTGGGAAAGTATTCAGACCTCTCGACTTTTTCCACATTTTGTTAGGTTACAGCCTTATTCTAAAATTGATTAAATGTTTTTTTTTCCCATCATCAGTCTACACACAGTACCCTATAATGACAATGCAAAAATAGTTTTTTAGATTTTTTTGCTAATAAAAAAATACTGAAATACAACATTTACATAAGTACTCAGTACTTTGTTGAAGAACCTTTGGCAGTGAATACAGCCTAGAGTCTTCTTGGGTATGACTCTACAAGCTCGGCACACCTGTATTTGGGGAGTTTCTCTCATTCTTCTCTGCAGATCCTAACAAGCTATGTCAGGTGGAATGGGGAGCGTTGCTGCACATCTATTTTCAAGTCTCTCCAGAGATGTTTGATCGGGTTCAAGTCTGGGCTTTGGCTGGGCCACTCAAGGACATTCAGAGACTTGTCCCAAAGCCATTCCTGCGTTGTCTTGGCTTTGTGCTTAGGGTCGTTGTCCTGTTGGAAGGTGAATGTTCTCCCCAGTCTGATGTCCTTAGAGCTCCGGAGCAGGTTTTCATCAAGGATCTCTCTGTACTTTGCTCCATCCATCTTTGCCTCGATCCTGTCTAGTCTCCCAATCGCTGCCACTGAAAAACATCCCCACAGCATGATTCTGCCACCACCATGCTTCATCATAGGGATGGTGCCAGGTTTCCTCTACATGTGACGCTTGGCATTCAGGCCAAATAGTTCAATCTTGGTTTCATCCATTGGTGTAAAATACTTAAGTAAAAATACTTTAAAGTAGTACTTAAGTCGTTTTTGGGGGTATCTGTACTTTACTATTTATATTTTTGACTACTTTTACTTTTACTTCACTACATTCCTGAAGGAAATTATGTACTTTTACTCCATACATTTTCCCTGACACCCAAACGTACTCGTCACATTTTGAATCCTTAGCAGGACAGGAAAATGGTCTAATTCACACACTTATCAAGAGAACATCCCTGGTCATCCCTACTGGCTCTGATCTGGCGGACTCACTAAACACATTCTTCATACAGTAATTGGTGTCTGAGTGTTGGAGCATGCCCCTGGCTATCCGTAAATTAATAAAACAACTAAATGTGGCCATTTGCTTTACTTAATATAAGGAATTTGAAATGATTCATACTTGTACTTTTACTTTTGATACTTAAGTATATTTTAGCGATGACATTTACTTTGATACTTAAGTATATTTAAAACCAAATACTTTTAGACTTTTACTCAAGTAGTTTTTTACTGGGTGACTTTCACTTTTACTTAAGTCATTTTTTATTAGGGTATCTTTACTTTTACTCAAGTATGACAATTTGGGTACCTTTTCCACCACTGGTTTCATCAGACCAGAGAATCTTGTTTCTCATGGTATGAGAGTCTTTAGGTGCCTTTTGGCAAACTCCAAACAGCCTGTCATGTGTATTTTACTGAGGAGTGGCTTCCGTCTGGCCACTCTACCATAAAGGCCTGATTGGTGAAGTGCTGCAGAGATGGTTGTCCTTCTGCAAGGTGCTCCCATCTCCACAGACGAACTCTAGAGCTCTGTCAGAGGGACCATCAGGTTCTTGGTCACCTCCCTGATAAAGGCCCTTCTCCCCCAATTGCTCAGTTTGGCCAGGCGGTCAGCTCGGGGACCTTCAATGCTGCAGAAATGTTTTGGTACCCTTCCCGAGATCTGTGCCTCGACACAATTCTGTCTCGGAGGTCTACGGATAATTCCTTCGACCTCATGGCTTGATTTTTGCTCTGACATGCACTGTCAACTGTGGGATCTTATATAGACAGGTGTGCCACTTTCCAAATAATGTCCAATCAATTGTATTTACCATAGGTGGACTCCAATCAATTTGTAGAAACATCTCAAAGTGTCAAGGGGTCTGAATACTTTCCGAAGGCACTGTATATAGTGTATTCTAGCCATGGCTCATCCTCTATAACTACTGATGTACACACCTTTTCTATTCATATACTGTCCATACTGTTTATACACTCCATTCACATACATATATATTTATTTATATTCTCTTCTTTGACATGTATTTATATTCCAGACTCTGACATGTATTTATATTCCAGACTCTGACATGTATTTATATTCCAGACTCTGACATGTATTTATATTCCTGACTCTGATATTTATTTATATTCCAGACTCTGACATGTATTTATATTCCAGACTCTGACATGTATTTATATTCCTGACTCTGATATTTATTTATATTCCAGACTCTGACATGTATTTATATTCCAGACTCTGACATGTATTTATATTCCAGACTCTGACATGTATTTATATTCCAGACTCTGACATGTATTTATATTCCTGACTCTGATATTTATTTATATTCCAGACTCTGACATGTATTTATATTCCAGACTCTGACATGTATTTATATTCCAGACTCTGACATGTATTTATATTCTAGACTCTGACATGTATTTATATTCCAGACTCTGACATGTATTTATATTCCAGACTCTGACATGTATTTATATTCCAGACTCTGACATTTATTTATATTCCAGACTCTGACATGTATTTATATTCCAGACTCTGACATGTATTTATATTCCTGACTCTGATATTTATTTATATTCCAGACTCTGACATTTATTTATATTCCAGACTCTGACATGTATTTATATTCCAGACTCTGACATGTATTTATATTCCAGACTCTGACATGTATTTATATTCCAGACTCTGACATGTATTTATATTCCAGACTCTGACATGTATTTATATTCCTGACTCTGATATTTATTTATATTCCAGACTCTGACATTTATTTATATTCCTGACTCTGATATTTATTTATATTCCTGACTCTGACATGTATTTATATTCCAGACTCTGACATGTATTTATATTCCTGACTCTGATATTTTTTTATATTCCTGACTCTGATATTTATTTATATTCCTGACTCTGATATTTTTTTATATTCCTGACTCTGATAGTTTTTTATATTCCTGACTCTGATATTTATTTATATTCCTGACTCTGATATTTTTTTATATTCCTGACTCTGATAGTTTTTTATATTCCTGACTCTGATAGTTTTTTATATTCCTGACTCTGATAGTTTTTTATATTCCTGACTCTGATAGTTTTTTATATTCCTGACTCTGATATTTTTTTATATTCCTGACTCTGATATTTATTTATATTCCTGACTCTGACATGTATTTATATTCCAGACTCTGACATGTATTTATATTCCTGACTCTGATATTTTTTTATATTCCTGACTCTGATATTTATTTATATTCCAGACTCTGACATGTATTTATATTCCAGACTCTGACATGTATTTATATTCCAGACTCTGACATGTATTTATATTCCAGACTCTGACATGTATTTATATTCCAGACTCTGACATGTATTTATATTCCTGACTCTGATATTTATTTATATTCCAGACTCTGACATTTATTTATATTCCTGACTCTGATATTTATTTATATTCCTGACTCTGACATGTATTTATATTCCAGACTCTGACATGTATTTATATTCCAGACTCTGACATGTATTTATATTCCAGACTCTGACATGTATTTATATTCCAGACTCTGACATGTATTTATATTCCTGACTCTGATATTTATTTATATTCCAGACTCTGACATTTATTTATATTCCTGACTCTGATATTTATTTATATTCCTGACTCTGACATGTATTTATATTCCAGACTCTGACATGTATTTATATTCCTGACTCTGACATGTATTTATATTCCAGACTCTGACATGTATTTATATTCCTGACTCTGATATTTATTTATATTCCTGACTCTGACATGTATTTATATTCCAGACTCTGACATTTATTTATATTCCAGACTCTGACATGTATTTATATTCCAGACTCTGACATGTATTTATATTCCTGACTCTGATATTTATTTCTATTCCTGACTCTGATATTTATTTATATTCCTGACTCTGATATTTTTTTATATTCCTGACTCTGATATTTATTTATATTCCTGACTCTGATATTTTTTTATATTCCTGACTCTGATAGTTTTTTATATTCCTGACTCTGATATTTATTTATATTCCTGACTCTGATATTTTTTTATATTCCTGACTCTGATAGTTTTTTATATTCCTGACTCTGATAGTTTTTTATATTCCTGACTCTGATAGTTTTTTATATTCCTGACTCTGATAGTTTTTTATATTCCTGACTCTGATAGTTTTTTATATTCCTGACTCTGATAGTTTTTTATATTCCTGACTCTGATAGTTTTTTATATTCCTGACTCTGATAGTTTTTTATATTCCTGACTCTGATATTTATTTATATTCCAGACTCTGACATGTATTTATATTCCAGACTCTGACATGTATTTATATTCCAGACTCTGACATGTATTTATATTCCAGACTCTGACATGTATTTATATTCCAGACTCTGACATGTATTTATATTCCTGACTCTGATATTTATTTATATTCCTGACTCTGATATTTATTTATATTCCTGACTCTGATAGTTTTTTATATTCCTGACTCTGATAGTTTTTTATATTCCTGACTCTGATATTTTTTTATAGTCCTGACTCTGATATTTATTTATATTCCTGACTCTGATATTTTTTTATATTCCTGACTCTGATAGTTTTTTATATTCCTGACTCTGATATTGCTCGTTCTGATATGTCTTAATCTCTTGTTATTTCTTTCTTCTTCTGTCTATTGTTTTGTATTGCTAGATATTGCTGCACTGTTGGAGCTAGAATCATAAGCATTTCACTGCACCTGCGATAACATCTGCAAAGCTGTGAACACGACCAATAAACTTTGATTTGATTTGATCCATGAATAGAAGTATTCTAATATCATCTAACCAACCAGGAACTAGGTGACAATGTCATTTTTATGTTTCTTGTCAGCTTGGTTTCTACTAGGTTGAAGAAGTTTACAGTCCTTTGTTGACCCCAAATCACCACAATATCCTGTTGAAGACCCTGTCACTTGGGCTGTGTTCACTGGGCACCAAACGTATGTAAACAGAGTGAAACAGGGAGGGACTACCTAGACTTGTCTCTCTTCACTCTTTTCTCTCTTCTCTTGGAGGACCTGAGCCCTAGGACCATGCCTCAGGACAACCTGTCCTGATGACTCCTTGCTGTCCACATTCCACCTGCTGTCCCCAGTCCACCTGCTGCTGCTCCAGTTTCAACTGTTCTGCCTGCTGCTATGGAATCCTGACCCGTTCACCGGACATGCTACCTTGTCCCGGACCCTGCTGTTTTTGACGCTCTCTCTCTACCGCACCTGTTTGTCTCTAACTCTGAATTATCGGCTATGAAAAGCCTGAGGTGCTGACCTGTTGCACCTTCTACAACCAAGGTGATTATTATTATTATTATTATTGTTTGACCTTGCTGGTCATCTATGAATGTTTGAACATCTTGGCCATGTACTGTTATAATCTTCACCTGGCACAGCCAGAAGAGTTTTTCCTAGCCACTACATCTGCTTTGCTTGCTGTTTGGGGTTTTAGGCTGGGTTTCTGTATAGCACTTTGTGACATTGGCTGATGTAAAAAGGGCTTTATAAATTCATTTGATTGATTGACTTGTCCAATAAGAAACACAAATTTTGCTTTTCATTTCTGTTTTCAAATGTTTTCCGTTGCATATCCTAATGACCACAACTCTGGATAAATATGAAACCTGTGTTACCTATGTTGACACTGTCCTGATATTAAGGGGAAAAACACTGACAAAGATGTTTCCAAGTTTGAACGGATAATAGCAGGGGTGCAACTTTGGTTTTAGAAGTGGGGGGGGACATAATATATTATTATATATATATATATTTTTATCCTGTCGGATAAACACTCCAAACAGCCTACCCGACCACTCGGAGGCGTCCACATGGTCCTAAAGCACACAGTTTCCTTGTTTCGTATCACATTCCAAAGATAAAACTGAGGGGGGGACAAAAATGCAATTTCAGAATTTTGGGGTGACATGTGCCCCCCCCCCTTGTCTCCAGTGAAAGTTGCGCCCCTGGATAGTAGGATAAAAGAGTGAGGAGAGGGGAGGAAGAGAGAGAGAGGCAATGTAAGCATATGTTTCCCATGCCAATAAAGTCCCTTAAATTGAATTGAGAGAGAGAGAGAGAGTAGGTGGTAACATGAAGCCTCCTTCAACCCTGTCAAAGGATCCAAATTGTTTGGAGTGCTCAAGTGCTTTGAGACCTGACCTGTACTGCAGTGTGGCTGTCTGTCCTACTAAAGGCTATGCCCAGAGGCCATCACACAGTCTGTGATGAAACAACCTTGGGATTTGTCACAACAGTAGCAGTAGAACCGCAGTTAATCATTGACCTGTTGCTAGTCCCAGTGTTGGTGTGTCATTGTGTGAGGTTATTGCTGCATTTGTGTGGTTGGGTGGATCATGAGTCACTAAAATGGCGGGTAAATGAGGCTGGGCTGGGGCATAGAGATAGATAGAAGACTCTAGTGCCCAAAAGGGTAGTGCCATTGAGGACCAGGTGTTGGAACCGGTTCAGGGAACAGAACAGAAAAATAACCTACTTTTTAGAGGAATGGAAACAGAAACGCGAACAAAAGTGATCTCTAGAGTTCAAGGAACAGAACAGTTATTTTAAAATCTTGAGAACCGGTTAATAACAATCTTTTAAGTTCAGAGCAATGTTTTTAGTCCCACAAAAAAATCCCATCAACGCGCCTATGCAAAGCACTCACTCTGTCACTCAGAATTTTTTTCTTCCAGTGCCTGCCAGCTTTTTCTAGGCTAGTTAAGGATACTATTAGCAATCATGTTTTACATTGGATTTATTAACTACAAAAAGGTAAGACATGTTTTGAATTCTGGTGCCGCTGCACACACAAGCTTGTTATTAGCTCTGGTCCAGGGTGTTGAGCCAAAGTTCAGACATTCAATGTTCCTCCATATTAGCCACGCCTCCGTAGATAACTAGACAATTATATACTATGTAATTCAGTGAAGTAGGAATGATAGGCCTGCTACTAATAACCTAAACACTTCAATCCAAGCCTCCTCCATATCCTGTCTCTCGCTCTCTCCCCACCTGCAAAATTTGAGTCGCAACGCACACCCTACACTTGTCCATCCATCAAGCACGTAAACAATTAGCTAGCCCGGTGTGGTGATACTGATGGTTTGTTGAGGACTATCACCATTTTGAAGTAGTCAACTGGGTGGGACTTCCTATGGCTTAAGGAAGGATCACATAATTCTATCCAGGTTATCAAGAGGGATCAGCCAATGAATTATACTCATGAGCAAACCTTTCATATCTGCAGGTGGCAGTAAATCGCAGAGCTTGGCTTTATACCTGTTCAAACAAAACACTCCAGGGGGCAGTATGCATGTTTACCAACTCATAGAAGTTGTAGAAAAAGAAAATGGACTACTTCAAAATGTAGATGGCTTCAGTGGAGCTTCACATGCTCTAACGCAGGGTTTCCCAAATAGATTGTGAAAACCTACTCTAACGGATGCCATAATGGGACAGATAGAATGTTGTGTCCTTTAACTGTCTGTATGGGCTGGGGTGAGACAGTCCAACATTGTGCAGAGCTGTATGGATGGTTACTATGACTTCACACTTGTTATTGAGGATGCTTTCCAGTTGCCACCTTTCAGACAAACACAAGAGCCACACAAAGTTCCTCAGACGCGGGCACCAGTGCATTCACAATTCATTTTCAATCAGAACAACCAAATTCTTTCCAAACGGGTTACCTTATTCAGACTGAGGTGTTTATATGAGGGTATTTTATTCAGAATGAGCTCTTGTGACTTTTATGTTATGTTTTTTTCAGTAACTCCTAGCACTGAAACACAGACTCCTTTCTCTGATAATGACCCAAGCCATCTTCTGCTTTGAAAGTCCACACAGTGAGTGAAGCATTTGACAAAGAGAAAAGGAGTCTACAAAGACAATAAAAAGTTGAATACATGGAAACAATAATATTGTATTGCCTATAACAATGTATCCAAATTCACATGTACAATCACCAAAAGCGACAATGTATCAACATCCAGCTAAAATAGCATCACTGTCCAATTCGACCACAGAGCACCTTTATTGATAAATAACACAGTGATATTGATGTAACAGGATACAGTAATGGGTTCACAAACTATGTCAACAATAAAACCAACAAGGAACTTCTCACGTTTGGCATGGAGAATTGTCTATGTGTACTGTCTCACACTGAAAAGAGTGGGCCCTCTAGTGGAGCAGACTGGAAACTGCTGATGTATGCCTACTCAGTCAGAGGACATGTTTGCTTTTGAACTGTTTATTTTAAGTAAGAGTTTAATTTTGGAATCATCAGTAGTCAGAAGAACGTTAAGAAACCTCATTTGTTTGTTGAAATATGTAGCAAGGGAATCAGAGAACCTGCAGAGCAAATAAGAAATAACTCATTTACAAGAATGTATACTTGAACAAACTGTATTTAGACTGACATTATTCACTTTCACAAAACATGGGTTTCTAATTCATTAATGTTATTTGAATTATGATGCAGGTCAGTTTTATTCAAATGGTTTCGTTTTGTACATGGGCCGGTTTCCCAGACACAGATTAAGCGTAGTTTTAGACTAAGAAGAAGCATGTTTAAGAGAGATTCTTCATTCAAAGTAGTTTTAAATCTAATACTAGGCTTAATCTGTGTCCAAAAATTATATATGTTTATAGAATGACAAATCTAAAGTATTGCAAACACAGCTAATATCTCAGTACATTGTTCATTATTTCCGTAGCATTCACCACACTATCCTAAAACTATTGACCAAATATGGCCAAATTGATGTATTATTCTCCTCTCATCCCTTATGTAATCTAATTCATATTAAACCTTTGTCTCCCCTATCTTTTATGAAAGTGACATTGAAGCAGGCAATGTGGTAACCGTATTGGTTCACCAAAACATGTTGACCCTGGAGAGGAGAGCAGAGGAAGAATAAATGCATAATATAAACTTCACAAGAATGAGTCCAAATATACACTTCACAATATCAGATGCAATCAATATCAAATAACAATTGCACACAAGTTTACCAGTGGTAAATTGTCCCGATTCTTCAACTTCACTGGTTTTTCATAATCAATTCTGCAAATAAACAGACACTGAAATGTAAAGTTTAAGAAACACATCCAAGTGAACCAAAGTTGTATATTAGTCATCAATCTATTCAATTTATCATTCATTTTTGTACACCATTGTGCTAGAGTGCACCCTGCTAATGCATTCTGTTAATGCGTCCCGTCTATCTTTGCTGTCCATGTTTTCAACAGTATAGATTACATTTTAGCATAAGGCCTTTATGCCCACTAACAAATGTGTATATGGATCAACAAAACATAACCTACAGTCCCTTCAGAAAGTATTCACACCTCTTGACTTTTTCCACCTTTTGTTGTGTTACAGCCTACATTTTAAGTGGATTAAATGCAGGTGTTTTTGTCACTGGCTCACACAATACCCCATAATGTAAACACACAATACCCCATAATGTAAAAGTGGAATCATGTTTTTGAGCCAATCAGTGGTGTTGTGACAAGTTAGGGGTGGTATACAGAAGATAGCCCTATTTGGTAGAAGACCAAGGCCATATTGTGGAAAGAACAGGTCAAATAAGCGAAGGCAAACAACATGAAGGTCAGTCAATGAGGAAAAATTGCAGGAACTTTGAACGTTTCTTCAATATACCCAGCCACTACAAAAATACAGGCGTCCTTCCTAACTCAGTTGGTGGAGAGGAAGCAAACCGCTCAGGGATTTCACCATAAGGCCAATGGTGACTTTTAAACAGTAACAGAGTTTAATGGCTGTGATAGTAGAAAACTGAGGATGGATCAACAATATCGTAGTAGACGGCCTACAGGGAGGAGGTGAGGGCCCTCGGAGTGTGGTGTCAGGAAAATAACCTCACACTCAACGTCAACAAAACAAAGGAGTTGATTGTGGACTTCAGAAAACAGCTGAGGGAGCACCCCCCTATCCACATCAACGGGACAGTAGTGGAGAGGGTAGTAAGTTTTAAGTTCCTCGGGGTACACATCACGGACAAACTGAATTGGTCCACCCACACAGACAGCGTGGTGAAGAAGGCGCTGTAGCGCCTCTTCAACCTCAGGAGGCTGAAGAAATTTGGCTTGTCACCAAAAGCACTCACAAACTTTTACAGATGCACAATCGAGAGCATCCTGTCGGGCTGTATCACCACCCGGTACGGCAACTGCTCTGCCCATAACCGTAAGGCTCTCCAGAGGGTAGTGAGGTCTGCACAACGCATCACCGGGGGCAAACTACCTGCCCTCCAGGACACCTACACCACCTGATGTCACAGGAAGGCCATAAAGGTCATCAAGGACAACAACCACTCGAGCCACTGCCTGTTCACCCTGCTATCATCCAGAAGGCGAGGTCAGTACAGGTGCATCAAAGCAGGGACCGAGAGACTGAAAAACAGCTTCTATTTCAAGGCCATCAGACTGTTAAACAGCCACCACTAACATTGAGTGGCTACTGCCAACATACGGACTCAACTCCAGCCACTTTAATAAGTAAAAATTGATGGAAAAATGTATCTCTAGCCACTTTAAACAATGCCACTTCATATAATGTTTACATACCCTACATTACTCATCTCATATGTATATACTGTACTATATGCCATCTACTGCATCTTGATGTAATACATGTATTACTAGCCACTTTAAACAATGCCACTTTTATATGTTTACATACCCTACATTACTCATCTCATATGTATATACTGTACTCGATACCATCTACTGCATCTTGCCTATGCAGTTCTGTACCATCACTCATTCATATATTTTTTATGTACAGTGCCTTGCGAAAGTATTCGGCCCCCTTGAACTTTGCGACCTTTTGCCACATTTCAGGCTTCAAACATAAAGATATAAAACTGTATTTTTTTGTGAAGAATCAACAACAAGTGGGACACAATCATGAAGTGGAACGACATTTATTGGATATTTCAAACTTTTTTAACAAATCAAAAACTGAAAAATTGGGCGTGCAATATTCTTCATTCCTTTACACTGTTTATAAGGTAGTTGTTGTGAAATAGATCGGTTAGATTGCTCATTGGTTATTACTGCGTTGTCGGAACTAGAAGCACAAGCATTTCGCTACACTCGCATTAACATCTGCTAACCATGTGTATGTGACAAATACAATTTGATTTGATTTGATACTAACCTAAATGACAGAGTGAAAAGAAGGAAGCCTGTACAGAATACAAATATTCCAAAACATGCATCCTGTTCGCAACAAGGCACCAAAGCAATACTGCAACAAGGCACCAAAGCAATACTGCAACAAGGCACCAAAGCAATACTGCAACAAGGCACCAAAGCAATACTGCAACAAGGCACCAAAGCAATACTGCAACAAGGCACCAAAGCAATACTGCAACAAGGCACCAAAGCAATACTGCAACAAGGCACCAAAGCAATACTGCAACAAGGCACCAAAGCAATACTGCAACAAGGCACCAAAGCAATACTGCAACAAGGCACCAAAGCAATACTGCAACAAGGCACCAAAGCAATACTGCAACAAGGCACCAAAGCAATACTGCAACAAATGCAGCAAAGCAATACTGCAACAAGGCACCAAAGCAATACTGCAAAAAGGCACCAAAGCAATACTGCAACAAGGCACCAAAGCAATACTGCAACAAATGCAGCAAAGCAATACTGCAACAAGGCACCAAAGCAATACTGCAACAAATGCAGCAAAGCAATACTGCAACAAGGCACCAAAGCAATACTGCAACAAATGCAGCAAAGCAATTCATGTTTTGTCCTGATTAGAAAGTGTCATGTTTGGGGCAAATCCAACAACACAAGAAAATGTGGAATAAGTCAAGGGGTATGAATACTTTCTGAAGGCACTGTCCTGAAAGCACTGTCCTGAAGGCACTGTCCTGAAGGCACTGTCCTGAAGGCACTGTCCTCTACTCTGTAATACGGTGTGCATTTAATGCAAGAGAAAGACTTAAGATGTTATTTTTAGGGTGAGTTTTTCTTGATATGGGGCTTAATTCAATCAAACCCGCATTTCTGTATTTACACCATAGTTTTTTCCCCCATTGTCAAATAAACTCACAGACTGGGCTATATAAAAACCTACAACTACAGTACTACCATACAGTGAAGTTTGTAAACAAAGTGAGCATAGCTATGGTAGTTACTGGGTATGATTGAGTTCCAGCCCTGATCTGCTATTAGTACCACACATACCTCCTTTCTTCCCGGAGCAGAAGGAGAAGCGGGGGAAATCGGGCAGGCACAGGGGCCCGTCATGGTATGACGGAGCCACCACTCCTGTGAGCATATTAGTAGACAGGTATAGCTCCTCAATAGACTGCCCTGTGGGAGAGGGATACACAGAGAGGGCAAACACTCACTTCCTGCTGGGGAAAAATGGTGTGACTCAACCTAGTTTTAATTTAGGATCATTGTAGCTTTCACATAGCATCAATGTAGCAGGTGGGGTGAATTTGCCAAAAGTAAATAATTGACCTTGATTTCTGCCTTAAATCAACAATAGGATTTCAAGGCTTATTGGCTTATTCAGTGTTCATGCTGACAATGCAATTACATACCATTTACCAATCCAAATTGAATGATGATGATCTGGCGTCTTTTCCCAATGGGTGGATGCAGTTGAATTGATTTATTTCCTACAGTATTCTTCAGGGCAATATGTTTGAAAACATACTCTCATACTCGGGCGGTAAGCGCTGTTTGTTGATGATGTGGAGTGTTTCAACCTCATCTTTTACAGTGAGAGAGGGAATTATGATGTCAGTTCTATTCATTCAATCTCTACATTTCATATTGATGTGTACCATTAAGTTAGGGTCAATCTTATGGTCGGCGTAAGGGAGCTATAACACCAGTGGCTTTTTTAGGAAGGGAAGTGCAAACAATCAACAAAGGGAAGGCCAAAGAAATATTGAACTCACAAAGCAGAAGTGACACTCTCAAATTGCCCTTGTAGGATGGTGGCATGGGAAGGCATGTGTTAACAATGATGCCAATGTCCTGTAAAGGGTCTGGAAAAAACAACCAGAAACATTAAAGCAACTTAAGACATGAGAAGAAGAAATGAATGAAACCAGAAAATGAATCTGACATGACTATCACAGTACAAAAATACAGTGCCTTCAGAAAGTATTCCCACCCCTTGACTTCATTTTAAAAAAAAATGTGTTTCAAAGTGGGATTAAAATGAATTGAATTGTCATTTTTGTCAGCAATCTACACAAAATACTCTAACTTCAAAGTGGAAGAAAAGTTCTAACATTTGTAAGGCACTGCCTCTAGGTGCTAGAAGCGTCACTACAGACCCTGGTTCGACACTGGTTCGATTCCAGGCTGTATCACAACATAAGGTGGTGCACAATTGGCCCAGCATTGTTAGGGTTTGGCAGGGGTAGGCCGTCATTGTAAATGAGAATTTGTTCTTAACTGACTTGCCTAGTTAAATAAAATATTTTTTAAAATGTTGTCAAAACTGTGACTTTGCCACTGTCTTCTTGGTAAGCAACTAAATGTGGCCTTGTGTTGTAGGTTATTGTCTTGCTGAAAGATTAATTAATCTTCCAGCGTTTGGTGGAAAGCAGACTGAATCAGGTATTCCTCTAGGACTTTGCCTGTGCTTAGCTCCATTCCATTTATTTTTTGTCCTGAAAAAAAACCCCAGTCCTTAATTATTACAACCATGCCCATAACATGAAGCAGCCTATGCTTGAAAATAATGAGAGTAGTTCTAAGTAATGTGTTGTATTGGATTTTCCCCAAACATAACACTTTGTATTCAGGAAAAAACGAAGTGTTTTTGCAATATTACTTTAGTACCTTGTTGCAAACAGGATGCATGTTTTGGAATATTTTTATTCTGTAAAGACTTTCTTCTTTTCACTCTGTCAATTAGTTTATTATTGTGGAGTAACTACAATGTTGTTGATCCATCCTCAGTTTTCTCCCATCACAGCCATTAAACTGTGCAACCATACAGAGTGAGTCCCTGCAACTTATTATGTGACTTGTTAAGCACATTTTCACTCCTGAACATATTTAGGCTTGTCATAACAAAGGGGTTGAATAATTATTGACTCAAGACATTTCAGCTTTTCATGTTTAATTAATTTGTAAAAAAATTAATAATAATAATCTAAAAACATCATTCCACTTTGACATTATGGGGTATTGTGTGTAGGCCACAAAATAAAATCCCTTACAATTTTAAATGCAGGATGTAACACAACAAAATGTGGAAAAAGTCAAGGGGTGTGAATACTTTCTGAAGGCACCGTAGCCCCACTGTGGTAGTGCTATATCTCTACTCAGCGTCAAGGAATCCAAACGTGCAGTTCAATAATACCTTCTTGGTAGGCAGTAGTCGCTAACATTAACCCACTTTTTGCCTCATCACTGTAATGTTTGCTTCCTAGCCACTGGGCACAAACTGGTTGACTCAGTGTTGTTTCCAACGTGGAGTAGATGTTGAATTGACATCTGTGCCCAGTGTTTTTGTACTGTCGTATTATCACATAGTGAGTTGCAAATGAAAAGGAATATTTTCTTTAAAACTCACCACAGCTGTGATAGAATTTCTGCAGTTTGTCCATGTTGCAAATAGTGTGGACAGGTCATTGGACCTCCTGAACTAACCCCCACTGGGGTCAGTAGGCCAGCAGGATAGCTAGAACCAAGAGCAGAGCTTGGTGAGGCATAGTTCCTTCCATACACTCTTTGGATCTTGTCAGGACTTAAGACCAGGCTCTCACTGGGTGACTGATCTTTGCTCTCCGCACAGCAAGAGGAAGTAACCAGCATGACAGACTTCCCCAATTTCAGTGTGTGTGTGTGTGTGTGTGTGTGTGTGTGTGTGTGTGTGTGTGTGTGTGTGTGTGTGTGTGTGTGTGTGTGTGTGTGTGTGTGTGTGTGTGTGTGTGTGTGTGAGAGAGAGAGAAAGATAATAAGTGTGAGACACAGACACACAGTCAGAGAGAGAGAGAGAGAGAGAGACTGTTTATTATCTACTTCACTTGCTTTGGCAATGTTAACATATGTTTCCCATGTGAATAAAGCCCTTACATTGAAATTGAATTGAGGGAGAGAGAGAGAGAGAGAGAGAGAGAGAGAGAGAGAGAGAGAGAGAGAGAGAGAGCCACCCTCTTCAACATATATATCAATGAATTGCTGAGGGCACTAGAACAGTCTGCAGCACCCGGCCTCACCCTACTAGAATCTGAAGTCAAATGCCTACTGTTTGCTGATGATCCGGTGTTTCTGTCCCCAACCAAGGAGGGCCAACAGCAGCACCTAGATCTTCTGCACAGATTCTGTCAGACCTGGGCCCTGACAGACCTGGGCCCTGACAGACCTGGGCCCTGACAGACCTGGGCCCTGACAGACCTGGGCCCTGACAGACCTGGGCCCTGTCAGACCTGGGCCCTGTCAGACCTGGGCCCTGACAGACCTGGGCCCTGACAGACCTGGGCCCTGACAGACCTGGGCCCTGTCAGACCTGGGCCCTGTCAGACCTGGGCCCTGACAGACCTGGGCCCTGACAGACCTGGGCACTGACAGACCTGGGCCCTGACAGACCTGGGCCCTGTCAGACCTGGGCCCTGACAGTAAATCTCAGTAAGACAAAAATAATGGTGTTCAAAAAAAGGTCCAGTTCCCAGGACCATGAATACAAATTCCATCTAGACACTGTTGCCTTAAAGCACACAAAACACTGTTCATACCTCGGCCTAAACATCAGCGCCACAGGTAACTTCCACAAAGCTGTGAATGATCTGAGAGACAAGGCAAGAAGGGCCTTCCTTCTATGCCATCAAAAGGAACGAAAAATTCAACATACCAATTAGGATCTGGCTAAAAATACTTAAATCAGTTATAGAACACATTGCCCTTTATGGTTGTGAGGTGTGAGGTCCGCTCACCAACCAAGAATTCACAAAATGGGACAAACACCAAATGGAGACTCTGCATGCAGAATTCTGCAAAAGTATCCTCCGTGTACAACGTAAAACACCAAATAAAGCATTCAGAGCAGAATTAGGCCGATACCCGCTAATTATCAAAATCCATAAAAGAGCTGTTAAATTCTACAACCACCTAAAAGGAAACAATTCCCAAACCTTCCATAACAAAGCCTTCACCTATAGATAAATAAACCTAGAAAAGAGCCTCCTAAGCAAGCTGGTCCTGGGGCTCTGTTCACAAACAGAAACAGACTCCACAGAGCCCCAGGACAGCAACACAACTACCTTTATGAGCTTGTACAGAATACACATAATTGAAATACTCCTTTGACTGATCTGATTGATTATTTAGCATCTTATAGCATCTAGCATGAAAAATGACTCACCTAACATGTACTGACTTTCTAATTATTGAACATACTATAACAATTTGCAGTTGCAAGTTTACCAAATATTTATTAGGTTTAGAATGGGAGTACACCACATATAAATTCCTTAACTTGATTTTGAGAAATGGAGGAAATTGAAAATGTTTTCGAACAGCAGTCAATATGCACAAATGTCTTGTTGTGTAGTAAGTAGTATATGGTTACAATTTAGTTGGGCGCAATGATTGGCAGCACGAAAGACGGCGAGAGACAGCCAAACAAAGATTTGTTTAACTAACCCAAGATAGACCAGAGCCTGTCGTTTCCAATCGAAGCAAATTAATCATGGTGTGCAAAACAAGCAAGGATGTGGGCAGAGCCAGTGAGCTAGTGAGATCCTATTGGCGCGTCCGCTAGGGAACGCCTACTCAATTGCGCGTGTGCGATAACTCAATTCGCCCTTGCACTCCTTCGAAACAACGCTTTAAAAAAAAAACATTGGCAAAGTCTACACAACGCAGTCAACTATGTGTTTTACAGATTCTAGTTTTGGAAAACTGTATGGAGATCAAATGTTTAATCGATGAGTAAATTTGCAGAATGTCGGCCAAAATCCATCTCGCTCCATCTTCTCTCACTTTTGGCCACTGCAATTCCTCTCATCACCGTATTTGGTAGTGAGCGGAAACAACAACCAGATGCTTCACATTTAAACATCCGGTGAAATATCTGGCTCATTGTTCTATCTGTGGCCAATTGAGGGACTACGATGAAACTGATATTTTTATTTAAATAATAACAACAATCGCTGCTGGCAATACTGGGGTGGTGGTAAACACACCGGGAACAGTCTCCAAACTCTTGACGTCTCCAAACACTGCATGAGGCTTTAGGTGGAATACCGCTGAACTCAGACGGGTGGACTACTCACACCCCTCCGCCGGACCTGTCCTCATCTATCCCCAGCTATGGAACCTCGCAAACTGGCTGCCATACAGTATTGATGTCGGTACGGGTGTCAGTTTCCCATTCTGGTATTCGGTCGCTGTGTCTTCCAGAGGCAGGTGATGAGTCAGTCCGTCTCCAGCTCTGTATGGACCCCGGGAAGACCGAGGAATTCCGTCTCATGCTACGGGACACTAGCGGAACAACGGATCGGAGTGTGATAAGACAGCACGATGTTTTCATTATTACCAAGCAGGCAGGCAGGCATGGATGTACAGAAGGTTTTGCCATTACACTATTACATTACCCATGGGCTCATTTAGCTCATTTTGCACCACAGTATCTCTACTTGCACATCCATCTTTTGCACATCTACCATTCCAGTGTTTAATTGCCATATTGTAATTACTTCACCACCATGGCCTATTTATTGCCTTAACTCCCTTATCTTCCCTCATTTGCACTCACTGTATATATACTTTTTTTTTCTTTTTTTTTCTACTGTATTATTAACTGTATGTTTTGTTTATTCCATGTGTAACTCTGTGTTGTTGTATGTGTCGAACTGCTATGCTTTATCTTGGCCAGGTCGCAGTTGCAAAGGAGAATTTGTTCTCAACTAGCCTACCTGGTTAAATAAAGGTGAAATAAAAATAATAAAAATGCTTAATTTGACAGGCATTCATTGAACTGTCAGTTATTTGAAACAGATCATTAATAGTAAAACAAATAGTTGAACTACATTCTTGTCATCAAACATTCCCGCTAGGTTTATATAGGCTGTACATTACTGCTATGCTGTCCAATCTCTTCCAAAAACAGCTCCAACATGACATCAGTACAAGAACTACAGTCATTATACTACCAGGGAACAAACACTGGTAGGTGGCCAATTTCAGTGTGATAAAATGAGCTTCACTTTTATTCTCTCATGTCTTCCAGTCCATTGCAGAGTTTGACCTGAGGTGCTACACTATGAGGTGAAGTCGGCAAAATGCCACGAGGTGAGTTTGGCCATGCCCCCTCATGACCACATCAGCTTCAACTTCCACTGCCAGCAGGAGGCTCAGGAGTGGGCCACCGTGGTGATGTCATCACTCAGAGAGGCACATAGGGGTCAGTCACCACCTACAGTGGCAAGAAAAAGTATGTGAACCCTTTGGAATTACCTTGATTTCTGCATAAATTGGTCGTCAAATTTGATCTGATGTTCATCTAAGTCATGACAATAGCCAAACAGTGTGCTTAAACTAATAACACACACATTCTTGTATTTTTCTTGTCTATATTGAATACCTCATTTAAACATTCAGAGTGTAGGTTGAAAAAAGTATGTGAAGCCCTAAGCTAATGGCTTCTCCAAAAACTAATTGGAGTTAGCTAACCTGGAGTCCAATCAATTAGATGAGACTGGAGATGTTGGTTAGAGCGGCCTTGCCCTATAAATAACACACAAAATGTGAGTTTACTATTCACAAGAAGCATTGCCTGATGTGAACCATGCCTCGAACAAAAGAGATCTCAGAAGACCTAAGATTAAGAATTGTTGACTTGCATAAAGCTGGCAAGCTTTACAAAAGTATCTCTAAAAGCCTTGATGTTCATCAGTCCACGGTAAGACAAATTGTCTATAAATTGAGAAAGTTCAGCACTGTTGCTACTCTCCCTAGGAGTGGCCGTCCTGCAAAGATGACTGCAAGAGCACAGTGCAGAATGCTCAATGAGGTTAAGAAGAATCCTAGAGTGTCAGCTAAAGACTTACAGAAATCTCTGGAACATGCTAACATCTCTGTTGACGAGTCTATGATATATAAAACATTAAACAAGAGTTGTGTTCAAGGGAGGACACCACGGAAGAAGCCACTGCTGTCCAAAAAAACATTGCTGCACTTCTGAAGTTTGTAAAAGTACACCTGGATGTTCCACAGCTTTACTGGCAAAATATTCTGTGGACAGATGAAACTACAGTTGTGTTGTTTGGAAGGAACACACAACACTATGTGTGGAGAAAAAAAGGCACAGCACACCAACATCAAAACCTCATCCCAACTGTAAAGTACGGTGGAGGGAGCATCATGGTTTGGGGCTGCTTTGCTGCCTCAGGGCCTGGACAGCTTGCTATCATCGACATAGAAATGAACTCCCAAGTTTGTCAACATTTTGCAGGACAATGTTAGGCTATCTGTCCCCCAATTGAAGCTCAACAGAAGTTGGGTGATGCAACAGGATAATGACCCAAAACACAGAAGTAAATCAACAACCGAATGGCTTCAACAGAAGAAAATACGCCTTCTGGAGTGGCCCAGTCCTAGTCCTGACCTCAACCCGATTGATATGCTGTGGCATGACATCAAGAGAGCAGTTCACACCAGACATCCCAAGAATATTGCTGAACTGAAACAGTTTTGTAATGAGGAATGGTCCAAAATTCCTCCTGACCATTGATTGTGCAGGTCTGATGCGCAAACCTCGTTTGGTTGAGGTTATTGCTGCCAAAGGAGGGTCAACCAATTATTTAATTCTAGGGTTCACATACTTTTCCCACCCGCACTGTGAATATTTACACGGTGTGTTAAAAAAATACATGAAAATGTATAATTGTTTGTGTGTTATTAGTTTAAGCAGACTATTTGTCTATTGTGACCTAGATGAGGATCAGATCAAATTTTATGACCAATTTATGCAGAAATCCAGTTATTTCCAAAGGGTTCACATACTTTTTTTGCCACTGTATCTCTGTTCTCTCTGACCTGTTTGTCCACTGAATTCTCTTCCTAGCCTTCCTGTGCCCTAATAACCCGAGTCCTCTCCTCGTCTCCTGACCCCTCAGTGGCAGCCAGCCCTCCCACCGATGACAGACAGCTGCCTCTGGAGGCCTTACCACGCACAGGTAGCCCTACACAATATGATTGCATTATGGGAATTAAGCTGAGAATCAGATTTTTCACTTTAAAATGTATACCAAATGAAAAGCTATGATTGAAAAGTTAAACTATACAACTTTATATGATGGAACAAAAAGCACTGCCCGTCATTCTGTTACCAAACTTTGCATCTGTACTCTTCTTCAAGTAAATGCGTCTTTATAACATTTTCTGTGGAAATTGTTAAAAGTAGTCCTTGTGCATATTGTAGAGTTTGTTTGACTTTTCAATCATTGGTTTTCGTTTGGCATACATTTTAAAGTGGCATTGGAGTGTAGGCATAATTTCGAATTGCCCTTGTGCTTCATGTGAATACTTAATAGCGGTTGTGTGTACATTAGTAGATAGGCCTAGTTTCTACCCTTTTCAATGGCTCACTGTCCCTGCCTCTTGGTTTCTTCCTTGTCTCCACTGGTCTGTAGAGGAGATGTGTGCTGAACTGACCAGGGTCATCGAGGCTGGTGACTTCCAGGCGGCCTCCATCTACGCTGCCGCCCTAGCTCATCAGCAGGCAGGGCTGAAGATCCAGCCCTCTGAGAGGAGCTACGGAGACACAGAGCTTATGGAGAGAGTTAAGAGCACTAGAGCTCCTGGGTAGAAGAAGAGAAAGTTATTGAAGAATTCAGAATATAACTTTGTAAGACAGGAAATGCATATTTTAGGAGTTGATGACGATTGTATATTTTTGTGAAAGCTTGGCTGTAGTGGTCGAGGATTCTTCATCTTCCTGTTGTGTCACGGTGAAAGTGTTCCCCCACACGACCATTGACCTGCTGCTTGAGTATTGCAGTCTGAACAGCTTAAACAATGTCTATACATTTTTTTTAAAGTTTAAATTTAAATTCAGTCCTCTATAAAATGTATTTAGCTATAAAATAGTTTTAACATGAGAACCTTTCTGTCAACGTTTACTTGTCTTTCTGTCTGTCCCTCTGTCTCCTAGGTATTCCTGGAGTATGGCTTCCATACGTGGGTGCAGCGCTGGGTCATCGGCCAGTGTCTGTGCCGAGCAGCGCTCTCTGGCATCATATTGGGTGCGCAGGGATGGAGACACGGCCTTCCTGTACCTCCTCTCCGCCTGCCAGGCCCGTCTCACATGGCAGCTGCTCCAGCAGGACCAGGAGAGTACCCTCCTCACCCGTGCTACCCCACCTCACGGGCCCCCCAGCAACTGCCCCACATCCCAGGACTGGAGGGGTTACAGCACCCTGCCACTCAGACTGAGCCACAGCAGCAAGGGTGAGACTGCTAAACACGCACCCACCATTGACATAAGGACCCATTGTTGGCACCCTCCTGACCAAGCGTTGTTCCTGTAGGTTCAAATGGAACAGGGCCAAATGGAGCAGGGGCAGAGAGGCTGAACATCAGTGAAATCAAATACCTCATCAACCTGGAGATGCCACAACTCAATGATGCACTTAGTCCCAAGAAATAAGGCCCTCAGGTACACACAAGCTCAGTACAATACCCCTTGGTAATAATTGAATAACTATTTGACTCGGCTTAATGGATTTTACCCTCAACATAACTGATACATACCTAGATGCTGTAAGTTGACATACAGTAGATATCCATCTACACACCTGCAAAGACGCTCTTGCTGTGTCTCGGGGTTGGGCCTGCCCCTCTTGTACGTACATAAACAAGCCCATGCGGCCTGGCTGTGAGATCTGCAGTACAGACCGTCCAGAGTTCTACTGTTCCTGGAAGCCACAAACCAGACCCTCTGGAGTCCACCGCATACAGCAGGAGGAAGAAACTGTCCAACAGTACCAGCAGGTAGGATGGTTTTAAGCTCAGACAGATCCACACCCACACACTCCCTCACTCATACACGTAAACACATTCAAATAGTGCTGATGCAAGCTGTCAGACCGTGCCGAACAGGACAGGTAGGACTCTCTGATGTAGACACACACATGCACACTCTTGCACGTACACAGTGGAAAGTGAATGACTGTAGTTGAAAGGTTTATTAAGGGAAAGGCTTAGTAGGATAATGTGAGGGTTGAGATGACATGGGAAGGTAGGATGGGCTCTCAAAGGCTGACTCTTTTCTGTCTCTCTGTATTTTTAAGGGAGAAGAGAGCTGGGGGGGGGGGGCGCGGGTGCTCAAAACGAGTCCCTACTGGAAAACTTGGACCAGGACTACTGACTCACACGCTCCACGTATCATCACAGAAAGAGACTCGCACGCTCCACGTATCATCACAGAAAGAGACTCGCACGCGCCACGTATCATCACAGAAAGAGACTCGCACGCGCCATGTATCATCACAGAAAGAGACTCGCACGCGCCACGTATCATCACAGAAAGAGACTCGCACGCTCCACGTATCATCACAGAAAGAGACTCGCACGCGCCACGTATCATCACAGAAAGAGACTCGCACGCGCCACGTATCATCACAGAAAGAGACTCGCACGCGCCACGTATCATCACAGAAAGAGACTCGCACGCGCCACGTATCATCACAGAAAGAGACTCGCACGCGCCACGTATCATCACAGAAAGAGACTCGCACGCTCCACGTATCATCACAGAAAGAGACTGACACACACTTTCTATATTTTTCAGCTGTAACACAATGTACCCTTCTCTTCAACCCATGCAGTCTCTCAAGCTACTGAGCAATAGTCATTTGTCTTACGACACAACCTCAGTGACTACATTACATGACAGAATTGTGGCTACCTACCCTCTGACCATGTTTGAAACAAATACTGTATGTCTAAGCAAATGAAAGCATTTTTTGTTCATCTTTTTATATAGGACATTGTTCAAGGTGCTATTTTTGCATGTTTATAATAAATATTGTAACTACTGCAAGTCCATGTAGGCCATTTTTGCAGTGTGTCAACCACTTGAAACCTGTTTCAGAGAGGGAAAACAACTCTGCTGTGTTGCCCACTCTGTTCCTGTTTGTTTCAGTCTGGGTCATGAAGTTCAAAACACATTGAAAACTAACAGCAATTAAAGTTAACTCTCAATGCACAATTTCATTAATAATGAATGCATTTTGACTGAAAGTAGAACAAAAAACATCTTATTGAATTTAAAATGTGTATTTAACTAATTAAGCAAGTAAAATGCTGTTTGAATAAAATGAATGCCTGTGTGTTCATTGTGTTTTTGTGGATCCTCACCTCCCCAGGCTACAGAAGCAGAGTGGAGAGAGAACTTTGCCCTGCTGATAATGCTAGATGGGAAGGACCCGGTGCCCAACCCAGAGGCTGTGGACTGACTGTATGATCTGTTATCCGGACTTACAGCCTGGGGAAGGAGTCCTGCTCAGAGAGCCTCTCCACTGTTTCTGAGGGTAACACACAACATAGTGACCCTACCCCTAGTGACTCTATTGAATATACCCCTATTGACCCTACCCCTAGTGAGCATAGTGACCCCTAGTAACCCAAACCCTAGTGAACCTACCCCCAGTGACCCTACCCCTATTGAAC
This sequence comes from Oncorhynchus mykiss, assembly GCF_013265735.2. Lineage (NCBI taxonomy): Eukaryota > Metazoa > Chordata > Actinopteri > Salmoniformes > Salmonidae > Oncorhynchus > Oncorhynchus mykiss. Next base: position 14,324,586 of record NC_048575.1, read on the forward strand.
CAACCCCTGGTGACCCTACCCCTAGTGACCTTACCCCTAGTGACCCTACCCCTAGTGAACCTAGTGACCCTACCCCTAGTGAAATGAGTGACCCTACACCTAGTGACCCTACCCCCAGTGACCCTAACCCTAGTGACTCTACTGAATATACCCCTATTGACCCTACCCCGAGTGACCGCCTAGTTACCCGAGTGACCCCCTACATGTCAATTGCACGCTCCCTAAAAACTTGAGACATCTGTGGCGTTGTGACACAACTGCTTATTTTAGTGGCCTTTTATTGCCCCCAGCACAAGGTGCACCTGTACAGTACCAGGATGACCTGACAGCCCATTCTGTTTAATCAGCTTCTTGCTATGCCACACCTGTCAGGTGGATTATCTTGGCAAAGGAGAAATGCTCACTAACAGGGATTCAAACACATGTGTGCACAACATTTAGCGAGAAATAAGATTTTTGTACATATGGAACATTTCTGAGATCTTTTATTTCAGCTCATGGGAACAACACTTCACATGCTGCCTTTATATTTTTGTTCAGTATACTTAAACATACTAGCTACTTAAGATGGTACATTGGATATTATAGACATTCTGTATAACACACTAGCTAATGCAGACCAGAAAACTCTGGACGGTGTGTCTACGAGGACACAGTCAACGTGTTCCACTGCCCCATCTGCAACAAGCACAACTGCTTGCTCTGCAAGGTACACACATCACATTTACCAATTATTGCAAACAAAATGGATTTGAAAAGACCACCTCCTCTACTTTACCCTCTCTCTCTCAGGCGATCCATGAAGAGATGGACTGTAAACAGTACCAGGATGACCTAACAGCCATGCTGAGAATGACTCAGCAGCCTGCAGAACCAGAGATCTGCTCAAGGTGACACACAATCAGACACTTTTACATGTACTTTATACCTGTAGATTGATTTCAACAAGCATTGAAGACAAGTGGAAGGAATGTTAGGGTTTTCAGGTAGTTAGACTTTTCTCATATCATATTCACAGAAAATAACCCTCTCTCAGACCCTGGTCTTCTCCAGGGAGGCCTTGCACTGCCCTCAGTGCATTATTATTGTGCAGAAAAATGAGGGCTGTGATTGGCTGCGTTGCACTGTCTGTCACACCGAGATCTGCTCGGTCACCAGAGGGCGTCCCTGGGGGCCAGGGGTAAGAGCCCGCCTCTCCTGTCTCTCTCTGCCACATTCAGTCAAGCTCTGCTTGGTTGTGCTTCACTGCTCACCTCTAATGCAGAGATTTCCCATCTGTGTCTGCTACCGGTCTGTGTTTCTGTTCCCCCTAAGGGTCCGGGTGACACCAGCAAGGGCTGCAACATCAACAACCAAAAGTGTCAGAACTGTCACTGAGAAAGACAATAAAGGATGTGTGTTGTGAGAGTCAGATAGGTAGCAAGTTAGAATGGTAGGAACCAGAAGCCAACGTTGACCATGCAGGACAAATGTGTATGTCACTCAAAGGATTGATGATCTCACTGCATGTTCAGCTCTGCACATTTCCTGTTTGTTTTTGATCTCCCTATAAAGTCATGCAATACTTTTCAGGGACACATTAAACTAAGTGTCATTCACCTTTTCAGCACTCAAAGCTAAAGTCTAATGCCAATGACGCAGCGTTTTGGGGTTGAAACAGAGCGTACTGTGTTCTGACCGGAAATAATGCAATTTTTCTGCTTAGAAACATAATAAAAATAATCTGTTTCAAACTACATTGCGCTGTGTGTCAATTAATAGCCATTTTGGAAGTACATGAGTGTTCATGTGAAATGAATACTTTGGCATGTTCTGTTTTTGTCCTGAATGAATAATGCAAGGCTCTGTCACATAGACCGGATGTGAATACTAAAGGTTCTGTTTATTACTCACTGGCTCCTATTACAAACTCATTATGAAGGCAGAGAAAACACTGTCTGTTTTCATGGAAGAATCTGTGGGATTGCTCAGGAACTGCTGGTGTGACATTGCCTTAACAGTGTGTCAAAGCTACTAAACACAAGGCCTCACAAGACTCATCTGAAGGTCCCTGGTACCAGTTGAAAAAATGAATGGGAGTATATATATATATATATATATGGAGACTTGTTTTTAATGCCAAAAATATGGGGTAAAATCAATAAATTCTTGATCTCTTTATCTCTCAGATATAGGAGAAACACAAGAACAATGTAGTGAATGTTATTAAATGCGTTTGTATGGGCTAATAGCAGTATAGTTCAAGGGGTCTTAAAATTCTAAATCAAATAGCTAAAGGATCCTTGGTAAAACAATTCCATATCAGTAGCTAGTAAAAAAAAAATGGGATTACATAATACAAATAGTTTGATTGCATAATTTTTTAAACATATTTTCTTCATTTATAAGTAGCGTACATATTATTTATTCGATGACACCTAAAAATCTATCTATCTATCTATCTATCTATCTATCTATCTACAATATATTTGACCTCAAATGCATAGTTTTGGCGCGAAATGCAACAATAAAAATTAAAGATAGCGAGTCGGCTCTTTCGACAATGTGACCCACGTTGAGGAAGGGGATTTTTATCGCGCTGTTGGGCTGGGAGCAGCCCCGCCGAAAGTGCAGGTCTGTGTGGGTCCAGAGATGGTTGAAGTCCCGAAAGCACGCAGGGGAGTTCCACCGTGTCGTTTAAGAGCTTCGACTATTTTGAGAGGAATTTCGAAGTTGATTTCGTCTGAACCGAAGCGAGTTGAATCACCTGCTCCAGATAGTTGGAGCCAGGATCGCCCGGATGGGTACCAACTACCGGGAGTTAGTTGAACGCGTGGCGATTTGTCCCCGGTAAGCTAAATTCTAGTGAATGTTTAAAGCCTTTGATACCGTAATTGATTGATATTAGATATATTTTATGTGCAACCAAGCTCGCCAAAGGGCTCTGTAGTTAAAAGCCCCTATGTGACATATGTATTTTTACAGAATGTTTATTAGGACTATAGCTTTCCCCAAAGTTGGTTTAAAATCCTTTTTCATGATGCAATGTTACCAAATGAAAATAACGTCCGGGTGCCTTCTGCCCTGATGAAGGTAGGCTAGTCTTCTCCAGGACCCATTGTTGTTCAAGACAGTAAGTCATTCATCAGAACCCTTTGGGGAAAAGGTTATACTTGGAACCAAAAATGGTTCTTCAAATGGTTTTCCCATGGGGACAGCTGGAGAACCCTTTTAGGTACTAGATAGGAAAAACGGTGGTAAGTGTTAGGCTGGGATACAGTTTATTGATAGTCATAGATTGAATTGTACTGTTTCAAGGCATTGTTAATGATGGTTTATGAGTATTACAATATAATTAGTAGAGCATAATAAACTAATGTAGTGGAATATGTGGGTGGAATTTCAAGTTACACACTATTTTTAATTATATTTCAGATTATTGGTGACAGGAGACTCCTACAGGACCATAGGATTCAGCTTCGGAGTTGGACGGTCCACGGTGGCAGGCATTGCCCCCTCTGTGGCACAAGCCATTTGGGACTGTAGTTGGTGAATACATGCCTGTCCCCAAGGAGGAAGACTGGAGGACCATCGCTGACTAGATCCTGGAGAGGTGGAATTTCCCCAACTGTCTTGGCTCCATTGCTGGGAAATGTAGTAATCCAGGCTCCACCGTACTTGAGTTCGCAAGTCTACAACTACAAGGGTACATATTCAGTTGTACTCTTGGCTGTTGTAGATGCCTTCTACTGTTTCCGTGTTGTCGATGTTGGTGTTTACGGCAAGGGAAGTGATGGCGGGACCCTCCGGGACTCTGCCTTCGGCCAGGCACTTCAGGATGGCACCCTGGAGATTCTACCACCTGCATCACTCCCTGGGGCGGAAGACCTGGGACCTGTTCCCCACGTCTTCGTCAATGACGAGGCCTTCCTTTGAGACACAACCTCATGAGGCCCTACATCTTCACTGCTCTGACAAAATGCAGGTGGAGAAAAAAAACAATTAGGAAGAGAATGTGTTTTTACTTTCATCTTGTCTTAGATCTGTAAAGGTGTCAGGAAGAAATTAGCAGATTAAGTCTAAATGAGATATTAATAAACAAATGAAACAACTGACTATAAAAACACAATATAAGTATTCAAGTACAGGAAAGAACGTGACAGGTATGTGTGTGGTAAAAATGTAGAAAAAAATGAAAACTATTGAAAGAGTTGTGTATGTGCATGTAAAAATGGCACAACTGCAGACAGATACAGGCACTACTCATAAAGCCTAGACATAGTAGGGGAACTTCAGACATGGCCATAAAGAGAGGGCACTGGAGATCTGAGGGACAGAGAGGAGTGGAGGAGAGTGAATGTGTAGCCACAATACAGGTAAACACACATTTCACCTTTAGTCTTGTAAAAGAACAACAAGAGCATCTGAATTCTCCAGTGTGTCAGCTTCAATTCAGTCAATTTTCATGCAATCTATGTACAACTAATAATGAATGCTATCCTAAGTATTGAGAAACTACTAACAAGGACATAGTAAGCGGAATAAAATTGGAAAATCTCAATAGAGGACAGTTGGAAAATCTCAGTTGCATTTCCTTGATCCCTCGCATCCTCTGTCACGTTCTGACCTTAGTTCCTTTATTATGTCTTTGTGTTAGTTTGGTCAGGGTGTGAGTTGGGGTGGGTAGTCTATGTTCTTTTTTCTGTGTTGTATTTCTGTGTTTGGCCTGGTATGAGGCAGCTGTCGATCGTTGTCTCTGATTGAGAATCATACTTAGGTAGTCTGTTTTCCCCATTTTTGTTGTGGGTGATTGTTTTCTGTTTGGTGTGTATTCCTTTCAGAACCTTTTCGTTCTCGCGCGTTATTATTTTAGTCATTTCAGTGTTCAGCTTATTTTGTGTATTAAAATGAACACTTACCACGCTGCACCTTGGTACTCTTCTCCTTCCACCAACGAGAAGCGTTACATCCTCTCGCCTCACCTCCCGCTCAAAACCCATTGGAGGACAACCAGACAAGTCTCCTCTTCCTGTCCTTCCTTTGAGCTGATCGGCTAAATTTACTCCATCTCTGGAAGGGAAGATAAAAACAACACATACAAGCATCACATAATATAACACAATAAAAGGTGAGATTTATGTTAACTAAATACTGCTTGTATACATACTGTAGTTAGTGACATAAATATTGGAACAGTGTGGTAAAGTTGGTCATTCTTGCTGTTTACTCATGGAATTTGTATTTCAGATAAAAAGATGAATATGACTGGCAAATATTTAGACAGCAAACTGTTTTAGGATATTTTCTAACCCAGAAACAACAGCTATACATTAGCCTCATATTAATCCTTTGATCTGAAATACCAATTAGCCTACATAAAAATGACCTACTTTACTGTCGCAATACTTATAACACTACTTGTGTTGTGGAGGGAAAAAAAGTACCATTGAACTCGGCATCGAAAGCAGCTGATGAATTTGAACCTTTTCTTTGCTGAGACAGTCTCTTCAGGGTTGGCACCAGACTCATGGCAAAGAGGGTATCTTCATCCTCCTTCCTGTGAGTATCAGGTTGGGCTGCACCCCCCTCGACGGCCTCGTTTGTCTCCACGGCCACATCCTGTTCAACAAGGTCCTCAGTGACTTCCGTGAGGGTCATGATAATCTCAGGTGGTCCTAGATCCAGAGATGCTTCCTCCATTTCATCATCTTCCATGGCTGCAGACGTTGTAGAGGGTCTCGCTACACACCGGTGGTGGTCATACTTGTGGATGATGTAGACGTTGTAGAGGGTCTCGCTACACACCGGTGGTGGTCATACTTGTGGATGATGTAGACGTTGTAGAGGGTCTCGCTGCACCGGTGGTGGTCATACTTGTGGATGATGTAGACGTTGTAGAGGGTCTCGCTGCACCGGTGGTGGTCATACTTGTGGATGATGTAGACGTTGTAGAGGGTCTTGCTGCACCGGTGGTGGTCATACTTGTGGATGATGTAGACGTTGTAGAGGGTCTCGCTGCACCTGTGGTGGTCATACTTGTGGATGATGTAGACGTTGTAGAGGGTCTCGCTGCACCGGTGGTGGTCATACTTGTGGATGATGTAGACGTTGTAGAGGGTCTCGCTGCACCGGTGGTGGTCATACTTGTGGATGATGTAGACGTTGTAGAGGGTCTCGCTGCACCGGTGGTGGTCATACCTGTGGATGATGTAGACGTTGTAGAGGGTCTCGCTACACACCGGTGGTGGTCATACTTGTGGATGATGTAGACGTTGTAGAGGGTCTTGCTGCACCGGTGGTGGTCATACTTGTGGATGATGTAGACGTTGTAGAGGGTCTCGCTGCACCGGTGGTGGTCATACTTGTGGATGATGTAGACGTTGTAGAGGGTCTCGCTGCACCGGTGGTGGTCATACTTGTGGATGATGTAGACGTTGTAGAGGGTCTCGCTGCACCGGTGGTGGTCATACTTGTGGATGATGTAGACGTTGTAGAGGGTCTCGCTGTACCGGTGGTGGTCATACTTGTGGATGATGTAGACGTTGTAGAGGGTCTCGCTACACACCGGTGGTGGTCATATTTGTGGATGGTGTAGACGTTGTAGAGGGTCTCGCTACACACCGGTGGTGGTCATACTTGTGGATGATGTAGACGTTGTAGAGGGTCTCGCTACACACCGGTGGTGGTCATACTTGTGGATGATGTAGACGTTGTAGAGGGTCTCGCTGCACCGGTGGTGGTCATACTTGTGGATGATGTAGACGTTGTAGAGGGTCTCGCTGCACCGGTGGTGGTCATACTTGTGGATGATGTAGACGTTGTAGAGGGTCTCGCTGCACCGGTGGTGGTCATACTTGTGGATGATGTAGACGTTGTAGAGGGTCTCGCTACACACCGGTGGTGGTCATACTTGTGGATGATGTAGACGTTGTAGAGGGTCTCGCTACACACCGGTGGTGGTCATACTTGTGGATGATGTAGACGTTGTAGAGGGTCTCGCTGCACCGGTGGTGGTCATACTTGTGGATGATGTAGACGTTGTAGAGGGTCTCGCTGCACCGGTGGTGGTCATACTTGTGGATGATGTAGACGTTGTAGAGGGTCTCGCTACACACCGGTGGTGGTCATATTTGTGGATGATGTAGACGTTGTAGAGGGTCTCGCTACACACCGGTGGTGGTCATACTTGTGGATGATGTAGACGTTGTAGAGGGTCTCGCTACACACCGGTGGTGGTCATACTTGTGGATGATGTAGACGTTGTAGAGGGTCTCGCTGCACCGGTGGTGGTCATATTTGTGGATGATGTAGACGTTATAGAGGGTCTCGCTGCACCGGTGGTGGTCATACTTGTGGATGATGTAGACGTTGTAGAGGGTCTCGCTGCACCGGTAGAGGCGTGGGTCTCACTTCTAAATGACGTAGAGGTGGTAACATGGCAACTTTGCCTGCAGCTCGAGAACACACGGAGATGGCTACCCTGCCTGCAGCTTGTGAACATCTCCTCCAGAGCCTGAAAGCACTGAGCAAGGGAAGATTCTGCAAATGGAAAAGCTTAATTGGAAGAAGATTAAAAACCCTGGTCCCTGGTGATTATGCTAGGTTGAGAGGAGTCATCACTGGGGTCCGATATCTATGTCCACAGATGATATTAAAGAACATGTGAAGGGAGGAAGAGTGATTGAGGCCAAAAGGTTGATCAGTAGGAAACGGTTAAAGCAGTGAAAGGTTATCAGTGCTGTTGATGTTTGAGAAGGTTTTGCCTGGAAAAGTACAGATAGGATTCCTTACTTTCAATATCAGAGAATTTGTCCCGTCCCCATTGAGGTGTTTTAAATCCCAAAGAATGGACATGTAGCTGTTCAATGTAAATAAATAAAAATATGTGCCAAGTGTGGAGGGGTTAAAAAAACGTAGATAAAAAATATAAAAACTAAAAACATGAGCTGGCGCACACCCAGAGTAATAGTTTGTGTGGAGGTGCTGACTAACGGACAATAAACTATAAAATATCAAAATAAAGAAAGTCGCACACTCCATGTGTAATCTCCCAGCAATTTAATGGGTATTTACCAATGTTTTGGCACCACTGTGCCTTCCTCAGGGTCACTGTGCCTTCCTCAGGGTCACTGTGCCTTCCTCAGGGTCACTGTGCCTTCCTCAGGGTCACTGTGCCTTCCTCAGGGTCACTGTGCCTTCCTCAGGGTCACTGTGCCTTCCTCAGGGTCACTGTGCCTTCCTCAGGGTCACTGCAGCATTTGGTGGATGCCAGATGCAGAGAGCGGCTAGAAAGGTTCAGAGATATAAAATTAGTCATATGCATAGGGTGTAAGACAGATTGGTGGAAGTACAGTGTGGAAAGATGGAGCTTCACAGCTGCTCCTCAACTAAGTGAACCTAATGTCGGGGCTGGTGTTTTTGCTGGTCCTGGCATGGTTCCGAGGCCTGTTCAGAAATCTTGCGCCCATGAACGTGCGGTGTCAAAGGACACTTTGATAAAGACTCGGGACGTGGGAAGCAGAAATAACAGGTTGAAGATTATTGTGGAGACTGGGGGTAACATATGTTACAGTAGAAATGGTTGTTGACATGCTGAATAATCTGAAGGGTGGAATCTTTCAGCATGAAATATATCAAGTTTAATGGGGTAGGGGGGTAATTTTATTTTAATGGTAGTACAGAATTGGGCAGATCATAATTTATCGCATTTTCCAGCACAGTAGGTGGCGTCATGTGTAACAGTACTCGTCTTGCGTTGTGTACAATCAGTCATCGACACGGAACTCCAACATGTAGCACCAGTCATGTAGCTTTATTCTGATAAGAACGACACAAAATTGCACGTCATGCAATGCACGTCTCACCATCCAACTCTGCATTCACGCACGCTGGTTTGGTGCTTGTTCACTGGGACGATTCTAACTGGAACATCCCCCCTCGTAAGCAAGCTACGCAAACCAGCCAATAAGATGCCATGTTGAGTAGGTGAAGGCAAAACAAACTCAAACCAAAAACCCATTGGCTTAACAATAAAGTGGCAAGGGGAATCACCAATATAACCCCTACTGATATCGTAAGCAGACTGGTCAATTAGCTCACTCACTACACTGTTACAGTCTCGGTCAGATTCTTGAAGACTCTCTGATCGAGGCAGACCTTCCAGCTGCAGTATATCATCCACGGAATCCAAAGGTGGAATATCCTGAGCATCCAAGGATCGCACATCACCCTCCAGGCTTGTGTCACCTGTTCCTTCAGAAGACAACTCTGACACCCACACTCTGGTTCTGTACTCAGCACCATCATCCACTGCAGTGTCCATGGCAGCTGAGACCACAAGGCTGTCATTCATGTCCTCAGACTCTGTTAATCCAGACATGTCTGTTCCCTCCTCAACAGCAGCATGGGGAAGAGGAAGAAAGTTGACTGGCATTATCAGGTTGCGATGTACCGTCTTCTCCCGTCCAGTGGAGCTGTTCTGAATCTTAAAAGTGTGACTGTCAGCATTCAATCCAGTGACAAGGTAGACAGTATCCTCCCAACGGCCCCCTTGTTAGCCAGCAATACTCGATCCCCAATCTCCACTGGTGCTCCTCTGACTCTTCTGTCATAAAGGTCAGCATGCCTCTTCAACTGCTTTGCTGCAGATGCCTGTGCTGCATTCATGGCTTCTTTCAGATCTCTCCTCAAAGACTGAACAAACTGGTCATAGTCGACAACTTCTGGGTTCTCTATGACAGAGCCAAAGACTATGTCAACAGGCAGTCTTGGCGTCCTCCCAAACATTAGCAGGAAAGGGGCAAAGCCTGTGGTCTCGTGGATTGTACAATTGTATGCAAACGTAAGGGACTTCAGCGCCTGAGGCCATCTGTGCTTTGCTCTCGTTGGCAGGGCCCGGATCGTATTTCCCAAAGTCCTATTCATCCTTTCGCAGGACCCGTTCCCCATCGGATGGTACGGCGTGGTGTGAGACTTCTGAACGCCTGCAACACTCAACAGTTCGGCTATTAAAGCGCACTCTAAGTTGGCTCCCTGGTCTGAGTGTATACGTCGAGGCATCCCGTAGACACAGAAATAGTTGTTCCACAACTGATGAGCTACTGACTTAGCAGACTGGTTCGGACACAAGAAGGCATGAGCCAATTTGGTAAAGTGGTCAGTAACAACGAGCACATCCAAGGATTTGTTTGAAGAATCTTCTGCAGACCAGAAGTCTATGCACACTAGTTCAAGAGGCTCAGTTGTTATTATGCTCTCAAGAGGAGCTCTTGCTTCCGGATCAGGAGTCTTGCTCACCACGCATCTCCTGCAGCACTTCACATAAGCTTTTACCTCCCTCTCCAGGCCATGCCCGAAGAACCTCTGTCTTGTCAGGTAGACTGTTCTCTGTTGGCCCTGGTGGCCAGCTTCATCATGGACACCCTTCAACACCATTGCTTTCATGGAGGCTGGAACCACATAGATACATTTTCCTCTTTGTAACCACATTCTTCGAAACACGATACAGTACACCCATCTTCATGGTCAACTTGTCCCAACTTCTGAGAAGACACAAAACCTCAACACTCTCATGGGCACGCTCTCTCCGGGATGGTCTTCTCCCCCTCTCCACAAAGAAGATGACTTTGCTGATCACGTTGTCATCACCCTGCTTACTCATCAGTAGGTCGTGTGGCAGAACATCGACATCGGTCTGCTCTGATGGCATAACAGCCTTTGGTAGCTGTGGCAACAGCAGTGCATGTGAGCCCACTTCCCACACCCAGCACCTGTGTGAATGAAGAACAGCTGCAACTTCATGTCTTGATAAAGCACCAGATGGGGGGTCAACAGTAGCCTGACAGCTAATGACCACTTCGTTGGAGTCAGAGGCTTTGTCAAAGGGGTGGCTGGACCAGGGAAACACATCTTGCACTCTGTCTGTGTGCACAGCGTCGGCTTCAGCTAGTAAGGTCTCGTAAGGGACCCTTGTCAGGCGATGGAGTGCACTGGGTCGTACGAAGGGCTCTCTGCTCAAAGCATCTGCAACAACATTTATTTTTCCAGGAATGTACTTGATGTCAAACTCGTACGGTGCCATCTTGGCGACCCATCTCTGTTCACAAGCATCAAGCTTTGCTTTGGTCAGAATGTATGTCAAGGGATTATTATCCGTCCATACCGTGAACTGCTGTCCCCGTAGCCAGTGGTGGAACTTGTCACAGATAGCCCATTTCATGGCAAAGAACTCGAGCCTGTGCGCAGGATACCTCGACTGTGCATAACTGAGGGACTTGCTTGCGAAGGCTATAGGTCTCGCTGTAGTTCCCGGTTCCTGCACCTGAGATAGCACAGCACCTAAGCCATTGCTGGATGCATCCACTGAGAGTAGAAAGGGTTTTTCGAAGTGGGGGTGGGCCAACAAAACCTGGTCCAGTAAGGCTTGCTTTAGCTGGAATAAGGCCTGTCTGCATTCTGTTGTCCAGTCGGCAGCCGTCAACTTCCTGACAGGTGAGCTTCGCTTCTTTTTCCAGCGTGGAGCCTTGTGTCCAGTAGTCAATCCAAAGAGAGGCTTTGCAATGGTCGAGCAACCTTCAATGAACTGTTGATAATACACCACCATCCCAAGGAATGACCTCAATTTCTTCTGAGATGGAATGTCAGTGCCATCTTTCATCAGATCAGCTTCTGTTACTCCTGTAATGGCCCTCACCTTCTCAGGGTCTGTAGCTACACCATCCGCACTAATGATATGCCCCAGAAACTTCACAGACCTCTGCAGAAAGTTACACTTTTTTGGCGCCAACTTCAGGTTGTGAGCCTTGAGACGCTCAAAAACCATTTCCAGGCGCTGTATAGCCAGATCTTCAGTGGGCGCATAGACCAAGACATCGTCAAGGTAACACAGCAGGCTAAGAAAGTTCTGATCCCCAAAGATGTTTAGCATCATCCTCATAAAGGTTGCCGGACTATTAGATAACCCCTGTGGCATTCGATTGTATTCGTACAATCCAAATGGTGACGTAAAAGCTGTGAATCTCCGGTCATCCTCATGCACTTCCACATTGTAGTAGCCAGAGGTAAGGTCCATTGTCGAGGAAAAAGGCATTTCCACCTAACGCAGCCAGCGCGTCAGCCTGGTGAGGGAGTGGGTGGGCGTCTTTGATGGTGCGAGCATTGAGCAAACGAATATCAGTACAGAGTCTCAGGTCTCCAGACTTCTTCCATACAAGGACAAGGGGAGAGGCGAACTCACTACTTGACTTCCTTATGATATCACGTTCTTCCATCTCATTCAATGCTTGTTTGAGCTTCTCATAATTATTTGGTGAAAGGCGTCGGTAGGGCATCCGAAAGGGTTTCTCGTCACTCAGTTGAATGCGGTGAAGACATCCGGAAGCTTTTCCACAATCCAACTTGTGCCTGGAAAAAATAGACTGGTACTTAGCTATGAGCTGGATGAGTTTCTTCTTACCAGCAGGAGACGCTTGACAGGAGGAGACATCAATATCAGTCAAACCTAAGTCACGTAAGACCTCAGGATCGCTTGAACTGTCAGGTCCGTCAGTATCGTGAAGTTGGCTGGAACCGTCAGTCAGTGTCAAGTCATCTTGGCAGTCAGTGAGTATATCAGCCGTTCTCTGCACTTGCTGCTGGAAAGCTGCTGATCAATCATCATTCACACACGAACAGTCAAAGTCATCTAGAGCCATGCAAGGAAAGACATCGGCTAAAGTGGCGTTTCGTCTCAATGTCACTGTCTTCTGAGAAGGGTTTATCACTCTTAACAGGGAGCCACCCATCCCCCCCGCAATAGAGCTACTGTCCTCCCTACCAGTATTGACCTTGGTGTTGACCTTGAACTGCTGGGCTCAATGACAACAGCACTGCCAGCAGATAGATTCTGAGTGTTTCGTAGTCTGCCCCAGACTAAGTGCTCCTGCATAGGCTCTAGAGTCACAGCCCCTTTTAGTCTCACAGTTCCAACTTTGTCAGGTACTTCACTGTCTCTCCATCTCTCCACATTAGCCATCATATCGATTAGCTTGCTCTCCTCACCCCCGTCACACACAGGAGTATAAACCCTCTTCCAGAGATCTCCATCCGTCTTCAGGTGGCGAATCAAGTGCTTTAGGAGATTGCTGCCCAAGATGAGGTCATCACTCTGGCCTTCCACCACCAGTGTAGGCACAGCAACTCTACATCCGTACACCTCCATCTCCAGCTCACATACTCCCAAAGGCCTCGTCTTCAACCCACCACAACCAACCAAGACTACCTCTGTAGGACTCAATGATGGACTTTTCAACACTCCTGCATGCAACAGTTCAGGTAAGACCCTAGAGCTCAAGGTACAAGCCATGGATCCACTGTCAAGCATAGCTCTCACTTCTACTTCTCCTCCTATTAACACCTTGGCATAGAATAAATCATCATACGGGGTAAGTCTCTGTGTGTTCTGCATTATGATACTCTTCTCAGTCTCCATTTCGTCACAAACACTTTTATATACAGACTCCAAATCAACAGCTCTCACTGATGGGGACTCTACAAAAGGCCCAACACTCTCCCCTTCTACATGCAGGCCTACTAGTTTTCCGGAAGCTGAGCAGTGATTACTGTAGGGACTCCACCAGCTGTGCTCAGAGCTGCGGCCTTGGGGCACTGAGAGCGTGCGTGGCCAGCTACATGACAAAGAAAGCAGAGGTGATTGGCCCTGCAGTGAAAGTAAGTATCATGTCCAGCATCCCCACACACGTTACATGGCCCATTAGACTTCACTTTGCTCCTATTCCCTTTTTGGAACTTATGGTCAGACTGTTGTGGCCTCTGCTCCAGCACACGCTCCAGCATTGCAAGGATACGTTCCATCGGCTCAGCTGAGCCCTGAATAGTCTGGGCTGGGTCAGGCAACGTATTGGGTACTTCCATGTGGGTTCTCACAGCAGGCATGGTGATCGGCATGACAGCACCAACTTCCTGCTTCATTGTTGCGATGGCTGGGGTCAACTTAGATAAGTGAGAGTACCTCCGCTCCCTCCTGTATTCATCCAGCCTCTCATGAACATCTGCAGCAGTCCACTGCTGTAATGGCTTGCACTTAAAGATAAGCGACAGTTCAGCATTAGGGCAATGTCTGATAAACATGACTGTGAGCTCACGAGATGGGTCTTCAACACTTTTTCCTTGTCTCTTTAGACAATCTTCAGCAACCCCCATAGCCCTGTTCAGTCTGAGCCAATATTCAAATGGTTGTTCATCAGTCAGAGGTAATGTGGCATAAAAGTCAGCAAGGGGCATGCTTGAAAAAACAGTGTCACTAAAATGTTGTTCCAGTATGTCAAAGATGGGACTCGGGCCTTTAGATAAATCAATGGAGGGATTGCTGCGTATGCCAACTTTAACAACATCGCGGGCCCTTCCCATAAGCCTGCCCATAACCTCAACTGCTTGATCCATCACAGACACGCCCCTCTTACGCATGTAAACCATTACCATATCCTCCCACTCATGCACTGTGCACTTTTCAGAGCCATCCCCCCGAAAGTACACCGGTTCCCTGATATCAGACTTCAATACCAGGTTCAGGCCTGACACATCCATACCCCTCGAGCTGCATACACTCCCCATAACATTGTCCCCAACATGCCCAACAATTGCCTTTGACTCCAAACAGGAGGCAATGTTCTCCCCAATGGAATGACCAATCTGCTGTACTATGTCTGCTATCAAATCCATGGAGACCTCCCCACTCCCTGTATTTGGCAAAACTCTTTCATACACATCCTTGGGCGTGTCCATGGGTAACCTATCATCAAAACCCTCCAGTTTGGGCATAGGTGTAGAAGTAACTGGAATTTTGGCTGAACCCCTACCAACAGATGGTGACAGATTAAATGACAGGAAACCCCTACCTCTCCCAACACCTTCCATTTTAACAATGGGAAATCAACACCCTAATAAAAATGTAAATAGCAAAACATGTATATATATATATTTTAAACCTCACGTCAAAATCTAACCTATATCTAGTACACTGGTAAAACTCTGGTAAAACTCACCCTACTTACATTAGAATTGCAATTAAACAAGTAACACAAAAGTTAATCAATTTCGATAATAAAACGTTCTAGTGGCGCCCTCTTGTGGCGAAATGCGATATCGCCATAAACTGCACCAGCAACGTCTTATCTGATTCTTCAACGGCACCCACGGCGAAGTTCTGAGATGGAAATCCAGCGAAGGATGATCCGATCCAGAAGAACGGTCACGGCACCACTGTAACAGTACTCGTCTTGCGTTGTGTTCAATCAGTCATCGACACGGAACTCCAACATGTAGCACCAGTCATGTAGCTTTATTCTGATAAGAACGACACAAAATTGCACGTCATGCAATGCACGTCTCACCATCCAACTCTGCATTCACGCACGCTGGTTTGGTGCTTGTTCACTGGGACGATTCTAACTGGAACATCCCCCCTCGTAAGCAAGCTACGCAAACCAGCCAATAAGATGCCATGTTGAGTAGGTGAAGGCAAAACAAACTCAAACCAAAAACCCATTGGCTTAACAATAAAGTGGCAAGGGGAATCACCAATATAACCCTGTTACACATGCACGTAGCCTAAACGTTTGTTTGCGGACCGCCATGTCGAATAAGTAGAGCCCGAAGGCAAAGGGGTGGAGTGTAGTCTTTAGTAAATTAGAAACCATACTGACTTTGGTAACCAGAGCAGAGATCTCCAGCATTGAGGTGAGAGGGAGGAAGGAGAACGGCAAAGGACGATAGACGACTGGCAAGGATTTGCGACACATCGGATCATCAGTGATAAACCCAGAGCAAGAAGACTCGTAAGTAGCCCTAAAGATCGGAAAATTACCCACTCAACTTTTAAAAACTGACCGAGAAAAATGTATTAAAGCCATGCCAACCTACCACTACACCGGCAGTACAAAGTGGTCGCTCGTGGATCAGTGACTAATGAACGACCTACATACATTTGGAAATCCGTCATTTATGACCAAAGCAATTAGGATAATAATATAGTAATTGCTGCATTGATTTAGTCAAATGTATTGCTCATGACAGTTTTCTGTATGAATAGAATAGTGCACAATATTGCCGATTGATAAAGACTGCATGCCTGCGATACAAACTGCATCCGTCCTCACCAGACTGTTCTCCAGTTAGCGCTTTCTCGGCGTAGTCTAGTAAACACATAATATACATAAGGGGCTATAATATAGTAATATGTGCAAAACCACTATTAAGTGCACTTATGTCTTCAAATCTTCTGGTAGCATATGGTATATATTTGCTGTGGCACATGCAGTAGTGGAACCACTGAAGACATCAAAACCATGAAATAACACATGGAATCATGTAGTAACCAAAAAAGTGTTAAACAAATCTAAATATATTTTAGATTCTTCAAAGTAGCCACCCTTTGTCTTGATAACAGCTTTGCACACTCTTGGCATTCTCTCAACCAGCTTCACTTAGAATGCTGAGTGAGCACTTGTAGGCTGCTTTTCCTTCACTCTGTGGTCCCACTCATCCCAAACCATCTCAATTGGTTTGAGGCCAGGTCTTCTGATGCAGCTCTCCATCACTCTCCTTCTTGGTCAAATAGCCCTTACACAGCCTGGAGGAGTGTTTTGGGTCATTGTCCTGTCGAAAACAAAGCGCAAACCAGATGGGATGGCGTATCACTGCAGAATGCTGTGGTAGCCATTCTGGTTAAGTGTGCCATAAATTCTAAATAGTTCACAGACAGTGTCACCAACAAAGCTCCATCACACCACCTCCTCCTCCATGCTTCACAGTGGGAACCACACATGCAGAAATCATCCGTTCACCTACTCCGCGTCTCACAAAGACACGGCGGTTGGAACCAAAAATAAAAAATTTGGACTCATCAGACCAAAGGATAGACTTCAACTGGTCTAATGTCCATTGCTCGTATTTCTTGGCCCAAGCACGTCTCTTCTTCTTATTAGTGTCCATTAGTAGTGGTTTCTTTGCAGCAATTCAGCCATGAAGGTCTGATTCACACAGTCTCCTCTGAACAGTTACTTATTTGAGCTGTCCTTGCCGTAATATGGATTTGGTCTTTTACCAAATAGGGCTATCTTCTTTATTCCACCCTTACCATGTCACAACACAACTGATTGGCTCAAACGCATTAAGAAGGAAATCAATTCCACAAATTAACTTTTTAACAAGGCACACCTGTTAATTGAAATTAATTCCAGGTGACTACCTCATGAAGCTGGTTGAGAGAATGCCAAGAGTGTGAAAAGCTGTCAAGGCAAAGGGTGGCTACTTTGAAGAATCTAACATATAAAATAGATTTTGATTTAACACTTTAACTACATGATTCCACACGTGTTATCACATAGTGATGTCTTCACTATTATTAAACAATGTAGAAAATAGTAAAAAAAAAAAACTCCAAACTTTTGACTGGTACTGTAAATATCTCTATCTCTCCAGAAACCAGATTACTGCATCTTGAGTGAGTAGTTTTGTCCAGGATTTCAGGAGCAGCAGTTCTCTGTCCATCCTTCATTTCTTCAGGATGACAGAGACTGAAGGGAAGTTTGACTTTGCTATCGACCGTGGTGGTACTTTCACCGACGTCTTTGCCCGATTACCTGACGGCCGGGAAAGGGTCCTGAAACTGCTGTCCCACGACCCCCAGAACTACAAAGACGCTCCAACTGAGGGGATCCGCAGGGTTCTGGCGGAGGTGAGACGGAACTCTGGAGAGACGGGGAGAGGAATTAAAGGACTAAGGAATAGACAGATGAGAGAGAGGTAGTTTATGGAGAAATTAAGAGAGCAGGAAGAGTAGTTTTAGTTAAAGCTTGTGACAAGCTGAGATCAGACATGACGTCAGCAGACGAGGTAAACCAGTGCTTAATGTGTGATCCTCTCTAACCCCCCCCCACTACATCCTGCTATGTTCACAGGAGACTGGGCAGGCATTTCCCAGGGAACAGCCTGTGGAGACATCCCTGATTGGCTGGATCAGGATGGGCACCACAGTGGCGACCAATGCCCTGCTGGAGAGGCAGGGAGAGCGGACTGCCCTCCTGGTCACAAAGGGGTTCAAGGATCTGTTGCATATTGGCACCCAGGCCCGGCCAAAGCTCTTCGATTTGGTTAGTGCTTCTCTATGGAATGGAGACTGGGTTGATGCTATCGCACAATAGAGTTTTCGCTTTGAGGGCCCTTTGTTTGGGGTGGTGAGGTGGGGGTCCTGTCCTGCCTTCTCGGAGTCTGACACTAATGTATTGATGAATGAATGAATGCTCACTTGAACAATTCCATACCGGCCGTGCTAATGGGACGGTTAACTGAGAGCTGATTTATACTATACGCAAGTGGCAGTCGGCACTTTTCCACTATGTTGCTTGGTAATGGAATAATGTACTCTTATCATTGAAGCGTTTCAAATGATTCAGTAATGTTTAGGTAGACTCTTTCACAACAAGTTTATACTAAGCCTACAAAGGTAGTAAGTGATTCTTTAAATTAGGATCTAATACTGCTTCAGATAAAGTCCCTAATTTATTGCATCAAGGGTTTGAGAGGCAGAGCTCACAATTGTCTCTGTTTCTTCAATGAATACTTTGACATTGTTCTACTGTGTAAACGTGTTTAGTTGTGTTGTAATGGGAGTGTAAGGGTGCACATCTGGAGTGTATCACTGCTCCTCAGTAGGTCTGTGTGAGACCTGTTGGAACTACAGCTGCACCCTCCCATCTCCTGCTGGGCTCACAGTACAGACATGATCTACATTCTGTTAGCAGGGACAGGTGGGCCTGTCAGGGAGCGCTAAGGGGTTGGGAGGGACACAACAGGGACTAAATTAATACACCTTGTGCTTAGTGGAAGATGTGTGGCAGCATATAATGAAAAACATGCATAGATACATGTGCATAAACAAACACTCAGTGCAGACACGGAACATGCAGCTGTCTCAGAAAAACTGTTTCATGGGCAGTTAATGGGAGGATAGGTACACGCATGGGGGTTGGTCTTGGAGTTTGTCCCCAGACCTGTGTTCTACTGTTGGTCCGAGTGACATACTGACCTAGCATATATCCAATGATATTGCAACAGCTTTGCACCTTTGGGAGCAGACCCTGCCCTCTGATCATTTTAGTTGGAGGTCCTAAGGTTTATATGTAAGTGATGACTAATACCATTTCCCAACTTTTCCTTTTCTAGGACAGCCAGCTCTTACCCAATAACAACTTCCATCATGGATAGTCAATACTGAGTTGTTTTATTAAAATTATAAAGTTGGGAGTCTAGATTATTTGCAAGTTAGAGTAACTTAACGCTCTTTGTGTGTGTGTGTGTGAGACAGGAGGTGGCTGTTCCAGACGTGCTGTATGATGAGGTCATTGAGGTTGATGAGAGGGTTGTCCTTAGACAAGATGGCTGCCAGCTACCCAGGAAAGAACCCAAGCGTATTGTCACAGGTAACAGCACTACACAGGAGTAACTCAATAACATGCAGGCCTTCAGCTACACAGACTCCACCACACAGTGCATTCAAAGTATTCAGATCCCCTGACTTTTTCCACATTTTGTTACATTACAGCCTAATTCTAAAGTTGATTAAATAATATTTCCCCCTCAATCTACACACAATAACCCATAATGACAAAGTGAAAACAGGTTGGAATGTGAGGTTGGAATAATACTGTGAAAGGGAAGATTTAGTGTAAGATCTGTTTGAAAAGACAGCCTGAAATGTTTGCCTGTTTGGGTGAGATGTAATTGTGGCCTGCCAATAACAGCACAATTTCAGTTTTTCCCTCCCCACTCAAACCACTCCCAGATAGTCTTAGTAAAATTCCTTCTTGAGAAATTGTTCTATGCTAAGAAGCTATTTTTGTTTATTTTTTACTATTGAGATAAAAACAGCTGCATTGGGTCTTTTACCATTTAGTCTATTACAATACCCATTTTACAATAAACTAATTATTACACAAATTTTAACACAGAGAGTGCAGTATTCTTGACCATATCCTGCAAGATATGGAAATGATATGGATATGTTTCCTGCTCCTACTGAGGCACAGGCAATGACTGACAAGGAGAGCTTTTTCAACATATATAATTTTCAGATGCAAATTTCCCACAGGACTATTACCTCCTGTATGTCAAGTTTATGACAGGTTTGAGTGGTAACTGCTTGGGTTAATCATTTGCATCCACACATACACATATACCTGTCCCTTACCTCTGCCCTGTGTCCTCCAGGCAGTACAGGGGACTCCCTGGAGGTGTGGCGTGAGCTGGACATGCAGCGTGTGGAGGACGATCTGAGAGGAGTCCTGTCCCGGGGGATCCACAGCCTGGCTGTTCTGCTGCTACACTCCTACACGTCAGTATACTTGCCAACCCAGACAGCAAGAGTTTCTCCCAGTTTACTATCTTTAAAGATTGTTGTTGTGTGTGCCTGGTGTCAGATTACCTGTTTTTCTTGGTGTTAGATCACTGTAGTAGATGTGGAAGGTCATGAACAGTCAGTCTGAGAAGGGTAGAGGAAGACTGGCCCTCTTCTCCTTCACTGCGCTTTTTCTCCTGCCATCTCGAAAGTTGAGTTTCTCTCCGTTGTTATATCCATTCTGGGAGTTCTCATTTGTTGATTTACAGGGTTCCTTCTACTCCGTTTCAAACTGTAAAGTAATTTAAAGTCGCTGGATGTAAGTACATTGTAAAGGCACCTTCAGAACTGTCTGGCTTAATGCCAGGTCTGATAACCACAGAACACACAACCTTTCAACAGGAGGGAGAGCACTGAAAGGCTTTTCAAGAAAATACTGTATGAGTTAATGAGTCAACTTTGCAGTTTGCCTCACAGTACTAAACTCAGCAAAAACAGAAACGTCCTCTCACTGTCAACTGCGTTTAGTTTCAGCAAAGTTAACATGTGTAAATATTTGTATGAACATAAAAAGATTCAACAGCTGAGACAGAAACTGAACAACTTCCACAGACATGTGAATAACAGAAATGGAATAATGTGTCCCTGAACAAAGGGGGGTTCAAAATCAAAAGTAACAGTCAGTATCTGGTGTGGCCACCAGCTGCATTAAGTACTGCAGTGCATCTTCTCCTCATGGACTGCACCAGATTTGCCCGTTCTTGCTGTGAGATATTACCTCACTCTTCCAACAAGGCACCTGCAAGTTCCTGGACATTTCTGGGGGGAACAGCCCTAGCCCTCACCCTCCGATCCAACAGGTCCCAGACGTTCTCAATGGGATTGAGATCCGGGCTCTTCGCTGGCCAAGGAGGATGTCTTCCCTGTAACGTACGCCGTTGAGATTGCCTGCAATGACAACAAGCTCAGTCCGATGATGCTGTGACACACCGCCCCAGACCATGATGGACCCTCTACCTCCAAATCAATCCCGTTCCAGAGTAAAGGCCCCGGTGTAACGATCATTCCTTCGACGATAAACGCAAATCCGACCATCACCCCTGGTGAGACAAAACCGCAACTCATCAGTGAAGAGCACTTTTTGCCAGTCCTGTCTGGTCCAGCAACAGTGGGTTTGTGCCCATAGGCGACGTTGTTGCTGGTGGTGTCTGGTGAGGACCTGCCTTACAACATACCTACAAGCCCTCAGTCCAGCCTCTCTCAACCTATTGTGGACAGTCTGAGCACTGATGGAGGGATTGTGCGTTCCTGGTGTATCTCGGGCAGTTGTTGTTGCTATTCTGTACCTGTCCCGCAGGTGTGATGTTCGGATGTACCGATACTGTGCAGGTGTTTTTATACGTGGTCTGCCACTGCGAGGATGATCAGCTGTCATCCTCTCCCTGTAGCGCTGTCTTAGGTGTATCACAGTACGGACATTGCAATTTATTGCCCTGGCCACATCTGCAGTCCTCATGCCTCCTTGCAGCATGCCTAAATCACGTTCACGTAGATGAGCAGGGACCCTAGGCATCTTTCTTTTGGTGTTTTTCAGAGTCAGTAGAAAGGGCTCTTTAGTGTCCTAAGTTTTCATAACTGTGACCTTTATTGCCTACCGTCTGTAAGCTGTTAGTGTCTTAACGACCGTTCCACAGATGCATGTTCATGAATTGTTTATGGTTCATTGAACAAGCATGGGAAACAGTGTTTAAACCCTTTACAATGAAGATCTGTGAAGTTATTTAGATTTTTTTCGAATGATCTTTGAAAGACAGGGTCTTGAAAAAGGGATGTTTATTTTTTTGCTGACTTCATATGTTGGACAGGAACATAATGGAATGAATCTGATGTGAGAAGTCTCTCTCTCTGTATGTCAGGTGGTCTGCCCATGAGAAGGCTGTTGGGTCATTAGCGCGCAGGCTGGGTTTCACCCAAGTGTCCCTGTCCAGTGAGGTCATGCCCATGGTGAGGGCAGTGCCACGCGGGTACACCGTATGCGCCGATGCCTACCTCACACCTAAAATCCGCCAGTACTTGAAAGGCTTCACCTCTGGCTTCAGAGGTGGACTGGAGGTTAGTCAGTGTTTTTGTAAATAAATGTGTTTTGTTATGTTAACATAATGTTGTGTAGCTGTATTTACTGAGCACTCATAGGTGTGCAGAGAGATCATACTCTTGTGTAGCTTTACATTCTGTATAGCTACACACCTTGAAAAGACTGCCTCTCTCAACCTCCTGTACTCCCTCCGCCTCTCTCTCAACTGTAGGGTGTGAGTGTTCTCTTCATGCAGTCTGATGGCGGTCTCACCCCCATGGAGCAGTTCTGTGGGTCCCGGGCTGTGCTGTCTGGGCCCGCGGGGGGGGTGGTGGGCTACGCCATCACCTCCTACAGCCAGACAGAGAACAAGCCCGTCATTGGGTTCGACATGGGGGGTGAGGAGGAGCACAGGATGTAGTGGGGGGGCACAATGGAAAAGAAGGAAACGGCTAAAGGGGTGGAGGGGCCATATGCAGCCTATATAGCATGAGGACAGGGGAAGAGGGTAAAGGCGTCAGCATGCTTCTGTTCAGTTGGTGGCTAGCTGAAGTTGTCTAGATGAACTGAACGAGTGTACTCGCATAATCCCTTAAAAGACCTTCGCATGAAAAATGAGAAAAAAGCACAAATACTACTGTTTGTCCATTTTGAGACTCCGTAGCCAGTATACACTTCCTAGCAAAGAGTCAGAATTATTCGAAGATGACTCACGAAATCGGTGATACATTTTGACCTTTTTGCCGAGGATCTTAGTCGCGCATTTTTACATCTAAAATGTTTGTTGCAGTATTTCTCAATGAAAACATTTGCATGAAAATGAGTTGAATGACAACAAATACTTTATTGAAGAATCCCTACTGTTGACCAATCATCAACAAATAGACTTTGACTACCTATCACGAGAATTTAGCTATCTCAATGGTTGAACTCAACTATCACTCAAGATTTGTAAGGCTCTGGTTAATGAAGAACTAGACAAAGTCCCAGTCTGCAATAGATCAGTCCTTTATTCAGAGGACACTCTGTCTTCAAAATGAGAACAGAATATTTTTGTAGCACACACACACAAATGAACTCACATCAGTAGAATCTCCACCTCTCTTTAGGTGGGCTGTATTTTTCCAAAGTTCACATACATTGTTTATCACACTTCTGCAACGTGTTTCATCATCTTCTGCAAGCCATTTCTAACAGTTTTTCACCTCCCTAGTGTGGGGAGGCCTCTTTCCAGTTATTAATTTCCCCGTTATCACAAGTCGACAATTCAGTTGTCCTTGAATGTCTCAACTATACCCTGCCCATATTGAGAAAATAGTAACACAATGGCCTAGTCTTAAAAAGTCTAGTCACACACATTATTGGATTATGACTCTAACACATTTCATACAATTATATGGTTTCAGGGTGGAATACTTTAGTCATTATCTTAAACATAGAATAATTTGTATCGCTACCGACTTCGGCTTGCCTCCCGGGAAAAAAATTGTGTGCCTGAACAGCTGAAAAAACCCTTACCGAAGTCCAAAACGAACGAAAACATCACAAAACTCTTCCAAACTGTTTTGGCTGGGAAGCATGCAGACGCCTTAAAGGGTTGCTGACTTTGAGAAGAGAGAGAGGTGTGAACTTAAGGGTTTAAAAGGAAACAATCATAGCAGGAAGCAGGAATGGTACTGATGGATGTTAGACAAAGGCTTCTTTGAAGCCCTTGATTACTAAATCTCACATTATTCACTAATACTGGGCTGAGGAAGTCCTAGCATTCCATCATTTAGGGAAACTTGGGCTCTTTTACACTGTGCCCCTAACAGCTACTCTGGGCTACTCTGTGCCCCCTTTAGGCACGTCTACAGATGTGAGTCGCTACGCGGGTCACTATGAGCACGTGTTTGAGGCCACCACAGCTGGCGTCACCCTGCAGGCCCCACAGCTAGACATCAACACCGTAGCAGCAGGCGGTGGCTCCCGCCTCTTCTTCAGGTCAGTCAGGACAACAGGTTCACACATAGTATGAATATGGACTTTCAGCATACTGTATGTTTACATAGTCTGTTGCTTGGAGGTCTGGGAAGTATAATATCTATTTTCTCGTGTTTGTGATTTATGCTCAGACTGTTCTGCCATAGCTAAACCATTAACCCACAGTTACTACCTAGGAACCCATTAGACAAACATTGTATGGCAATGTATGACTTCCACAGGGAATGACTGTGTATGTGGTGGAAGTCAATCTAGTCCAGTCAGTCTACAGGGAGGGAAATGTGACATTATAGTCGTGACCCCACAAATCTACCCTCTTTGTTCCCAGGTCAGGGATGTTTGTTGTGGGTCCAGAGTCAGCTGGTGCCCATCCAGGACCAGCCTGCTACAGAAAGGGTAGGAATAATGCCCCCCACCCCGTCCCTCTCTCTGTCCCTCTCTCTGTCCCTCTCTCTGTCTCACACACATGCTCCTCTTCTTCCCTCTCCTTTTCTCCGTTGAATAGAGCTGTTACCCTTTTTCTCCCTGGTACAGATTTCTATCCTTAATCCTTTCCACTCAGTTAAATTAAAATGTACAGACATTTTAACATCTGTACGACCAAAGCTTTTTCCTCCCTGGTCCCTTTTCCCTACCCCATCTGTAGAAAGATGGTGTGGCTGGGGGGGAAGGCTTAAAAAAGTTGGAATAACTCCCAAATTCCAACAGAAATGTGAGATTATGTAACAGCTCTGGATACAGCTCAAGTGAAGTACTGTAGTAACCTACAAAACCATTTAGTTTTCTCCTGCTACTGTTGGTATGGTATGACTCCTGATGTGGAAGTGTGCTATTTATAGCATTGCCTATATTCTGAACACTTATGGTTTGGTAATACTACAGAGAAGACATCAATCTGTGAGTTGTGGTCAAAGGCCTGATGTAATGTCCAGGTATTCCTATATGTTCTTCATAGGTGGTCCTCTGACTGTGACGGATGCCAACCTGGCTCTGGGCCGCCTGCTCCCCTCCTACTTCCCCAGGATCTTTGGTCCTGGAGAGGACGAGCCTCTGTCCAGCGAGGAAACCATGGAGCACTTCCAACAGCTCACCCGCGAGATTAACCACTTCCTCTACACCAACCAATCCCAGAGCAGCGCCAACGGAAGCGCCCATTCAAACAGCAGCAGGGTCATGGGCAGCAAATCAGAGATGAGCATGGAGGAAGTTGCTATGGGTTTTATCAGAGTGGCCAACGAAGCCATGTGTCGTCCCATCAGAGCACTGACACAGGTATTGATGGGAGGGATTATATTGATGTTTTTTTTGTGTAGTATGGTGTTTCATTAGACATTAGTTGAAATACTTGAATTAGTCCCATTTTCACATTCAAAATAAGCAGCAGAGTTTGTTGTTAGACTACAGCAGTGGAGTTGTTTCTTAGACTACAGCAGTGCTCTGATGTTGCTGATAATTCCATGTTGAACAGAAGTTTTTGCTGCCTTTTCCAAAGACTCTCGCTCTCTCTCCCCCTATCGCTTGCTCTCTCTGTCTTTCTGTGTAGGCTAAGGGTCATGACACCTCTCAGCATGTGTTGGCATGTTTCGGTGGAGCAGGTGGGCAACATGCGTGTGCCATCGCACAAGCTTTAGGTATGAAGACCGTCTTCATTCACAAGTGAGTCCTGTTTTCTGTCTTACACATGTCTGAGTAGGGAGTCCTGTTTCCTGTCTTACACATGTCTGAGTAGGGAGTCCTGTTTCCTGTCTTACACATGTCTGAGTAGGGAGTCCTGTTTCCTGTCTTACACATGTCTGAGTAGGGAGTCCTGTTTCCTGTCTTACACATGTCTGAGTAGGGAGTCCTGTTTCCTGTCTACACATGTCTGAGTAGGGAGTCCTGTTTCCTGTCTACACATGTCTGAGTAGGGAGTCCTGTTTCCTGTCTACACATGTCTGAGTAGGGAGTCCTGTTTCCTGTCTACACATGTCTGAGTAGGGAGTGAGTTTTGTACACAGGTGGTTGTGTATTCCAAGGAGGGACAGGTGGAGAAGGAGAAAGTGAGGGTGAGCTAGAGAGGCTGGCATGAAAATTCTAGGCTTGTGTTTGGCCAGGGAAAACGGGTGCCTAGGAGGTTGTTGGTTCCTTTCGCGATGTCATTTGACAGTTTGATTCGTTACTGTACATTTTACATTTACATTTTAGTAATTTAGCAGACGCTCTTATCCAGAGAGATTTAGGGCATTCAGCTAGGTGGGACAACCTCAGTCATAATAAAGTAGTCATAATAAAGTCATAATAAAGTACATTTTCCTCAATAAAGTAGCTAACAGTCAGTGCTAGTAAGGGGAAAAGTCAAGTGCGAGTGAATCTTATTCAATTATTCACAGCTGTAATGGCTGCCGAAGGTGCTTTCACCTAGTGTCAGCTCTGGGCTGTGAAGACCTACACAATCAAAACATCTTTGTTTCTTTATTGTTTGTTATCTATAACTTTCTTTCACTTTGTAAATGTGTAGTAGGTTGTGTATATCTCTCTAGAAGAAAAAAAATGTAATTGAATCCCTTTTTAGATAAGGCAGCAAAATGTGAAGACTGCAAGGAGTGTGTAGACTTTCACTAGACGCTGTGTATTATAGTGTATAAGTTAGCGTTAGGTACATTTCCCTTGTCTCACCCTTAGATGAAATGAGTGCTGAGAGATTAATGCTTTTTAAAGTCAGTTCGAAGAAAAAACATCCCTTTTCGACTTCAGTTTCAATAAAATATTAAAATATATTGTGAATGATTTGATTTCTCTCTAGAGAAGCGGCATGTTGGGCTCACAAAAGACCCCAAACTAAATTGAATTCAAGTAATTGAAACGACGTCGGTCAGTTAGTTGTTTAATAACAAAAAATAAATAAATTGGTTAATCGCTCAGCACTTGATTAAATAAAACTCAATCAATGTTCCTCCTTCTTCTCTTTAGGTGTTACACAAGTACTATTTTATTTTTCAATAAACATCTCTCCCTCCCAGGTACAGTGGTGTGTTGTCGGCCTACGGCCTGGCGCTGGCTGATGTGGTGGAGGAGGTCCAAGAGCCATGCTCTCTGCAGTACAACCCTCGCTCCTTCTCTGAGCTGGACCACAGGGTGGAGCAGCTGACCCAGCGTTGTACAGAGACCCTGAGAGACCGCGGCTTCAGCAGGTCAGACACATGAGCACTCACACACACACACACACACACCCTCGTTTCAATCGTCTGGGTTCTATAATTAAGAAATATGTCCCGAGGAAGTGTGGTATATGGCCAATATACCACGGTTAAGGGCTGTTCTTATGCACGACGCTATGCAGAGTGCCTTGATACAGCCTTTAGCCGTGGTGTATTGGCCATATACCACAAACCCCTGAGATGCCTTATTGCTATTATAAACTGGTTACCAATGTAATTAAAACAGTGAAAAGTCATTTTGGGTCATAACGGTGGTATACAGTCTGATATACCACAGCTTTAAGCCAATCAGCATTCAGGGCTCAAACCACCGGTTATAATTAAGAAGGAACCAATGCTTTCTTGTCTCTCTTTCTCTCTCAGCTCTCAGATAACCACTGAGGTTTTCCTCCACCTGCGTTACGAGAAAACAGACTGTGCTCTTATGGTGACAGCCACAGGTTACCCCGGCAACTCTCGGTCTTGTAAGTCAGGGGACTTCCGTAGTGCCTTCACTAAGCGGTGAGCACATGAACCTTTCCCCTCACTCCTTAATGTTCCTTCATGATAACAACCAATGATCTTACATCTACAACCATCTCACGGAGCCCTCTTGTTCCCTCTCTACCCCTCCCTCCCTCTCTCCTTCCCAGCTACCTGCAGGAGTTTGGCTTCACCATCCCAGACCGGCCAATCATGGTGGATGACATCAGAGTCAGGGGCTCTGGGAAGTCCGGAATCAAATCTGTGACCAACACCAAGATGGGATCTGGAATTCTCAAAGCCACTACGGTAAAGAGATTAGTATTTGGAGGGTCACAAATCATCACAAGCACGGTTTCCTTACTGTACATCTCAAAGTAATGTCACTTTTTTAACCTGTGTTTACGGGGCTGTGAATACAGTCTCCTTTTATGTGAGTAACAAGTAGTATTACTGTATATTTAATGTATGGCTCCATCCTGGGAACCTCACAAATATATCCTAATTTCCATCCCTAAGATAACCAAGTGTTACTTTGAGGATGGTTACCTGGATACAAGTGTTTACCTGTGGGAGGAGTTGCCATGTGACCACAATATCCCCGGTCCAGCCATCATCATAGACAAGAACAGGTGTGTATTTGTCATGCTGTATCACTTAAGTGTCAGGAAGGGAGAAGGGACAAGGCTACCTTGGAGTATTTACAAATAATGACATTGCAAATACTAAATTCAGATTAGTGTTCAAGCCTAAAATAGCCACTGAATTACACCCGTTGGGTTCGATTATGCTGGCATTCTATAGCCCGGTGGTTCTCAATCCTGGTCCTGGGGACCTAAAGGGGTGACCATGTTTGTTTTTGCCCTGGGCACGACACACCTGATCATCAACTCTTCATCAGGCTTTGATGATTTGAATCAGGGATGTAGTGCTAGAGCAAAAACATATTTTGTTTGCCCCTTTGGGTCCTCAGGACCAGGATTGAGAACCACTGCTATAGACCAGAGTAATGTCCTCTGTAAGTACTGTTTTAGACGCTGTCATTGGGTTGTTTCCTCCCAGCACCATCCTGGTGGAGCCCAGCTGTGTGGCCCATCTGACAGAGGGGGGGGATGTGTGCATCGCTGTGGGCTCCGACCCACACTGCCTCCTGGGAACTGAACTCAACACTGTGCAGCTGTCCATCTTCTCCCATCGCTTCATGAGCATTGCAGGTCCGTTAGTACCCAGGGAGGAGGGACCGAGGGAGGGGGATGGGAAAGATGAAGAGGATAATATGAAAACGGATAGAGGATAACGGGTGGATAGCTGAGAGGGAAATGGATGGGAGTCGAGGATGCAGAAGAATGAGGGTTAGGGAGTGTCAAGCTTGTCATGGAGAAAATCATTGCCATTTACAGTTGAAGTCGGAAGTTTATACGCCTTAGCCAAATACATTTAAACTCAGTTTGTCACAATTCCTGACATTTAATCCAAGTAACAATTCCCTGTCTTAGGTCAGTTAGGATCACCACTTTATTTTAAGAATGTGAAATGTCTGAATAATAGTAGAGAGTGATTGATTTATTTCAGCTTTTATTTCTTTCATCACATTCTCAGTGGGTCATAAGTTTACATACACTCAATTAGTATTTGGTAGCATTGCCTTTAAATTGTTTAACTTGGGTCAAACGTTTCGAGTAGCCTTCCACAGGCTTCCCACAATAAGTTGGGTGAGGTCAGGGCTTTGTGATGGCCACTCCAATACCTTGACTTTGTTGTCCTTAAGCCATTTTGCCACAACTTTGGAAGTATGCTTGGGGTCATTGTCCATTTGGTAGACCCATTTGCGACCAAGCTTTAACTTCCTGACTGATGTCTTGAGATGTTGCTTCAGTATATCCACGTAATTTTCCATCTTCATGATGCCATCTATTTTGTGAAGTGCAGCAGTCCCTCCAGCAGCAAAGCACCCCCACAACATGATGCTGCCACCCCCGTGCTTCACGGTTGGGATGGTGTTCTTCGGCTTGCAAGCCCCCTTTTTCCCTCCAAACATAACAATGGTCATTATGGCCAAACAGTTCTATTTTTGTTTCATCAGACCAGAGGAAATTTCTCCAAAAAGTCTTTGTCCCCATGTGCAGTTGCAAACCGTAGTCTGCCTTTTTTATGGCGTTTTGGAGCAGCGGCTTCTTCCTTGCTGAGCAACCTTTCAGGTTATGTCAATATAGGACTCGTTTTACTGTGGATACAGATACTTTTGTACCTGTTTCCTCCAGCATCTTCACAAGGTCCTTTGCTGTTATTCTGGGATTGATTTGCACTTTTCGCACCAAAGTCTCTAGGAGACAGAACGCGTCTCCTTCCTGAGCGGTATAACGGCTGCGTGGTCCCATGGCATTTATACTTGCGTACTATTGTTTGTACAGTCGTGGCCAAAGGTTTTGAGAATGACACAAATATTAATTTCCACAAAGTTTGCTGCCTCAGTGTCTTTAGATATTTTTGTCAGATGTTACTATGGAATACTGAAGTAAAATTATAATTATAAGCATTTCATAAGCATAAGGCTTTTATTGACAATTACATGAAGTTGATGCAAAGAGTCAATATCTACAGTTTTGACCCTTCTTTTTCAAGACTTCTGCAATCCTCCCTGGCATGCTGTCAATTAACTTCTGGGCCACATCCTGACTGATGTCAGCCCATTCTTGCATAATCAATGCTTGGAGTGTGTCAGAATTTGTGGGGTTTTGTTTGTCCACCCTCCTCTTGAGGATTGACCGCAAGTTCTCAATGGGATTGAGGTCTGGGGAGTTTCCTGGCCATGGACCCAAAATATTGATGTTTTGTTCCCCGAGCCACTTAGTTATCACTTTTGTCTTACGGCAAGGTGCTCCATCATGCTGGAAAAGGTGTTGTTCGTCACCAAACTGTTCCTGGATGGTTGGGAGAAGTTGCTCTCGGAGAATGTGTTGGTACCATTCTTTATTCATGGCTGTGTTCTTAGGCAACATTGTGAGTAAGCCCACTCCCTTGGCTGAGAAGCAACCCCACACATGAATGGTGTCAGGATGCTTTACTGTTGGCATGACACAGGACTGATGGTAGCGCTCACCTTGTCTTCTCCGGACAAGCTTTTTTCCAGATGCCCCAAACAATCGGAAAGGGGATTCATCAGAGAAAATGACTTTACCCCAGTCCTCAGCAGTCCAATCCCTGTACCTTTTGCAGTCTGTCCCTGATGTTTTTCCTGGAGAGAAGTGGCTTCTTTGCTGCCCTTCTTGACACCAGGCCATCATCCAAAAGTCTTTGCCTCACTGTGCGTGCAGATGCACTCACACCTGCCTGCTGCCATTCCTGGTGCAAGCTCTGTACTGGAGGTGCCCCGATCCCACAGCTGAATCAACTTTAGGAGACGGTCCTGGCGCTTGCTGGACTTTCTTGGGCGCCCTGAAGCCTTCTTCACAACAATTGAACCGCTGTCTTTGAAGTTCTTGATGATCCGATAAATGGTTGATTTAGGTGCAGTCTTACTGGCAGCAATATCCTTGCCTGTGAAGCCCTTTTTGTGCAAAGCAATAATGACGACACGTGTTTCCTTGCAGGTAACCTTGGTTGACAGACGAAGAACAATGATTCCAAGCACCACCCTCCTTTTTGAAGATTCCAGTCTGTTATTCGAACTCAACCAGCATGACAGAGTGATCTCCAGCCTTGTCCTCGGCAACACACACCTGTGTTAGCGAGAGAATCACTGACATGATGTCAGCTGGTCCTTTTGTGGCAGGGCTGAAATGCAGTGGAAATATTTTGGGGGGATTCAGTTCATTTGCATGGCAAAGAGGGACTTTGCAATTCATTGCAATTCATATGATCACTCTTCATAACATTCTGGAGTATATGCAAATATCATACAAACTGAGGCAACAGACTTTGTGAAAAGTAATATTTGTGTCATTCTCAAAACTCTTGGCCACGACTGTACAGATAAACGTTGTACCTTCAGACGTTTGGAAATTGCTCCCAAGGATGAACCAGAATTGTGGAGGTCTACAAAAAACTGTTTTGAGGTCTTGGCTGATTTCTTTTGATTTCCCATGATGTCAAGCAAAGTGGCACTGAGTTTGAAGGTAGGCCTTGAAATACATATACAGGTACACCTCCAAGCTTCTAAATCCATGACATCATTTTCTGTCATTTTCCAAGCTGTTTAAAGGCACAGTCAACTTAGTGTATGTAAACTTCTGACCCACTGTGATACAGTGAATTATAAGTGAAATAATCTGCCTGTAAACAATTGTTGGAAAATTTCTTGTCATGCACAAAGTAGATGTCCTAACCGACTTGCCAGAACTATAGTTTGTTAACAAGAAATTTGTGGAGTGGTTGATAAATGGGTTTTAATGACCTAAGTGTATGTAAACTTCCAACTTCAACTGTACCATTGCCATTTAAGTAACAGAAAGGTAACTAACTGAAAACAGCAAACCACCACTGTAAGTTTTCCCTGAAATCTCCATTAAATGCCCCATCGTCTCATGCATCTACAGAACAGATGGGCAGAGTGCTCCAGAGAACCTCCATCTCCACCAACATCAAGGAGCGTCTGGACTTTTCCTGCGCTGTGTTTGGTCCTGACGGAGGCCTGGTGTCCAACGCACCACACATCCCTGTTCACCTGGGAGCCATGCAGGAGACCGTCCAGTACCAGGTCTGGACGATCACTGCAAGCAGGACAATTCACTGCTTTAACAATCTATTCAAACATGACAATTCACTGCTTTAACAATCTATTCAAAGTCTGCAAAACATACTAAGCAAGTATTTGGGGAATTGGAGACATTCTCACACTAAGCCAGGAAGAGTATATTGTCATGTCTCTCTGTCCCGTTTTCCTTATTTCTATCCTTGTCATCTACAGATCAAATCCATAGGGAGCATCATTAAAGAGGGTGATGTGATTCTGAGTAACCATCCATGTGCAGGAGGCAGTCACCTCCCTGACCTCACTGTCATCACACCGGTGAGTTTCACTGATTAGTCCCTAGAAACATGAGGTGGAGTCGGGGGCCTGGAGCCCGGGTTGTGGGGGCCTAGAGCCCCTTATCACTATATATCGCGCTCTCTGTCCCTCTCAGGTGTTCAGGAGTGGTGTGAGTGGGCCAGTGTTCTTTGTGGCCAGTAGGGGGCACCATGCAGACATCGGGGGGATTACCCCGGGCTCCATGCCCCCCCACTCCACCTCCCTGCAGCAGGAGGGTGCTGTCTTCACCTCCTTCAAACTGGTCACTGCTGGAGTCTTCCAGGAGGAGGGTGAGGAAATTCTACAGAGAGGAACCCTTGTGAAAGGGAGAGCCAATATGTTATAATATCTGCTTGGCACCATTGAGATAGTGTGTTGTTATCAGTTGGCTGTATAATGTGTTGTAGCCAGGAGATGTTGGTAGCAGTGGCTTTCAGTGTAAAGCTATAGTCACAATAGGATATGTTGAGATTCACTAAACACACCATGAGACTTGTCTGACTCGCTTAAATCCTAGGAATTCAAAGCACTCCAGGAATCTGTTTTGAAATAACGTTTCCATGGCATTGTACTGATCTCTCTCTCTCTCTCTCTTTATTTCTCTCTCTCTCTCTTTATTTCTTTCTCTCTCTCTTTATTTCTTTCTCCTCCTTTGTCAGCTGTAACGGAAGCTCTCATGGCTCCGGCTCAGTACCCAGACTGCTCTGGGACTCGCAATCTCCATGACAACCTGTCAGACCTGCGAGCTCAAGTGGCAGCCAATCAGCGAGGGAGCACACTGGTGGGGGAGCTGATTGACAGCTATGGGCTGGCTGTGGTGCAGGCCTACATGGGGTACATCCAGGTGAGAGGACGTCACTGTGAGATGCTTCTTTCAGTTGGGCTGTATTGTATTAGCTTTATTTGGATTCTAAGGTCATCATATCACATTATAAATGGAGTGGTCAGCATTCCTGTTCAGGTGTGTGTGTGATTCCAGACCAATGCAGAGCTGGCGGTGAGAGACATGTTGAAAGAGTTTGCCCGTTGCCGGCAGAAACAGACGGGCTCCTTGGAGGTGGAGGCAGAGGACTTCATGGACGATGGAACACCAATCAGATTGCGGGTCCAGATTAATGAGAACGAGGTGGGTGGAGATCTAATACTGCCCATCTAGCATGGCTGGGGCGCCAAATCTGTTTGTACTGGAGCAAACTCCTCTTGCTCTTTCGTGTTTGTCAGGCCTACGAATACGAGAGAAGTGTTGGTTGAAATAGACAGATCTGGCAACCAGTGTGCTACCCACCATCAAGACTGGGCAAAAACTACTGTTAATGTTAATCAACATTACTGCTCCTTTCTTGTTCCCTCTATCCCTCTCTCTCGTTCTCTCTATCTCTCGTTCTCTCTCTCTCTCATTCTCTTTATCCCTCGTTCTCTATCCCTTGATCCCTCTCTCTCTCTCTCTCTCGTTCTCTCTATCCCTGTATCTCGCTATCGTCCCTCCCAGGGCAGTGCAGTGTTTGACTTCACAGGGACGGGGACAGAGGTGTGGGGGAACTGCAACGCCCCTCGTGCCATCACCTTCTCTGCCCTCATCTACTGCCTGCGCTGCATGGTGGGCCAAGACATCCCCCTCAACCAGGTCAGACACCGTTCACATTCTCAATCTACCACAGAACAAAGTCAGTAATGGGAAACATATGCTAGGACCTCTGGTGGGGGATCATGGATACTGCAACATTGAAGTTTGGGCTCAGTATACCAACAGCTCTAGGTTTCTTTTGTATGGAAGAGTTGTCCTTTAGGTGATATGATCACTTCTAATGACATGTCTGCACTGAATGCAGAATGTGGCAACTTATTATTATTATTATTATTATTATTATTATGATATGTGAAACAGTGTCTCTATATGGAGAATGTATTAATTAAACCACTGTCTCTCAGGGCTGTCTCACTCCAATCAAGGTCATCATTCCCAGCGGCTCCATTCTTCAGCCTTCCCAGAATGCCGCTGTGGTGGGGGGGAATGTGCTGACGTCACAGCGGGTGGTTGATGTCATCTTCCGTGCCTTCGAGGTCTGCGCTGCCTCACAGGTAGGAGAGAGAGCTGCTACTGGAGAGTCCTGCGACTGGAGAGTCCTGCTACAGTTCCAGATGGAGCAGATTTGAGTGTTACCAGCCCTCCCTCTCTCGTTTCTTCTCACTCACTCAGGGCTGCATGAACAATGTGACTTTCGGTAGCGAGGGGAGCGGTTACTACGAGACGGTTGCCGGGGGAGCAGGTGCTGGTCCAGGCTGGACTGGGCGGAGTGGTGTCCACAGTCACATGACTAACACACGTATCACCGACCCAGAGATTCTGGAGAAGAGGTGGGTGGAGGATTTATAATAGAGGCTTTAACCTTCTACAGTGAGAAAGGCAATGCCTTAACATTCAGTTCCATTGTAGTTGTCTTTAACCTAGTTGGCTAGCAATCATTTCTTCTGTCCTGTTGATCTGATTCTCAGGTACCCTGTGGTTCTGGAGCACTTCTCCCTGCGGCCCGGCTCGGGGGGTGCAGGGGAGTACCGTGGGGGCGACGGGGTGATCCGGAAGCTCCTGTTCAGGAATAAGGTGGTCCTGTCAGTTCTGACAGAGAGGCGCTCCACCCGACCCTATGGTCTCCATGGTAATCTCTCACCTATGACCTCTCCAATGACCTTATTTAGTATGATAATGTCTGTGTAGTTTTGATTGAGTAGCTGTCTGTTGTTTTGTACCGCCATGTCTTCTAGTCATAACATCTTCTATGGTTTGTTGTATTCTGTTCTCTCTCTTAGGGGGTGACTGTGGGGCATCAGGCCTGAACCAGCTCCACAGAGCAGATGGAAGGGTTCTCAACCTGGGGGCCAAGACCACTGTGAGCCTGGAACCCGGGGTGAGACTAGACTGTCATGGCTGTCAGAGTTTGTTTGTGTGGCACATCTGTATGGGCCTGTTGGTGTTCTTGCATTGTACTCGTCTTGTCTTTTGTTCTGAGTATGTGTTGATTACCAAACTGTCCATCTGTGTGTTTCTGTGTTGCAGGATATGTTTTGCCTGTACACACCTGGTGGAGGTGGATATGGTGAGGAGGACAAGCAAACAGCTGGGGATGGAAGACTCCTTAAAAAGCGCAGGCGCTTCAATGACAACTTCTCTGAGAGGGGCAGTGTGTTTGAGTATCGCATGGCACAGGAGGGTGTATGAGGACAGGCGACAGGCCAGGGCTGGAGGGGAGAGACCTAGAAACACAGTTCCACTAAGATGAGATGTGCTGAGAAACTCCGCCAAAGATGGAGACAACAATGAAGGCTGGAGAGAGCATTAAATGCTAATGCATTCATGTCCCGTTTTTAGGCCTTGAGCAATGCCTTTTTTTTCATGTCTGTAGTCAACAACCCATACTACGGTGTTTAAAAGGATGCTAGTGCTTTACAGTACTTTTGAGTTTGCACAGAGACAAACATGGAAATTGTTTCACCGGTAGGGGAGTTAATCCTCTGAAGACAGTAAACCTTTAGCCCTAGATTCATTCAGGTCAAGGGTTAACCTGTGTCAACAGTATCGTTTGTTGTATTTTCCTTTAAGCTTAGGCAGTGTGTTAAAGCTATCTGTAGACATCTAGTCTGCTGCCTCTCACCACAACTGATTAGAAACAGGATGTAAAAGCAACACTAGATTATACAGTTGTATGGCTTCAAGGGTGTTAACTAACTAGACTTGAAACATTACTCTTCAAATCTGTTGATGTAACGAAGACTAGCCGACCTTTGGATCAGATGGATACAGTAAATCGCTGCATTGGATTTGTTCTGTGTGGAACTTTGACTTTCATTCCATTATTATACAACTAGTTTGGAGATGGATACATGCAGTTATGTGTTACCAATTCAATACATTTGAAAGCTTGCCATTTATTTATTGAAAAATGACGCCATTTAAAACATTCAGTAGGTTTTACAGTAGCAGTTCGAGCACAGCCCTGACAACAGGGAGCATCTCAATTGCATACTCTCCTTCTCAAAACTCATTGCTCATCCAATGGGTTGAGGCAGCAAGGAGTATGCAATTGAGTCTCCCAGAGAACCAAGGAAAGTAGTTATCAAAATTTACAAACACACACGCCAAAATGACTGACCCCTCTAGTTTGCTGTTCTTGCACTGCCACCCTGTGTTCAGAGCACCACATGACAGATGTTAAACAAAATAACCTGTGTCATGACGGGTCCGTGAGCTATGGGAATGAGTACAATGATTGCACTCACAGGCCTCAGTTACAACACTAACCCCTGTGTCAGGACGGGTCCGTGAGCTATGGGAATGAGTACAATGATTGCACTCACAGGCCTCAGTTACAACACTATCCCCTGTGTCATGATGGGTCCGTGAGCTATGGGAATGAGTACAATGATTGCGCTCACAGGCCTCAGTTACAACACTAACCCCTGTGTCAAGACGGGTCCGTGAGCTATGGGAATGAGTACAATGATTGCGCTCACAGGCCTCAGTTACAACACTAACCCCTGTGTCATGACGGGTCCGTGAGCTATGGGAATGAGTACAATGATTGCACTCACAGGCCTCAGTTACAACACTAACCCCTGCATGGTGCCTAGGTTTACAGTATCCCCTCAAACTAAAGCCCAGACCCCAATATGAATTACAGGGTGTTCTGGGAGATAAGGAGACAGCAGGAGGGTTTGGGTGCGGTGAGGCTGAGAGGTCCTGGGGGGGGGGGGGGTCCAGGGGAAGGGGTACAGGCTCTGGGCAAGCATGCATGGAGACTAGATTGAGAGATAGTGAGCATTGCTGTTCCAGCCGCAGGAGGTTGGTTGGAGTGGGACCGCGGATCAAAGACAAGAAAATCAATTCCTGTGGTAAAAATGTTGGTCACACCCAAAGAGCAAGTCTGCCTCTCCTTGTCACCACTGAGCACTCACCCACACTGTATTGACTGATACAGTGGCTGGTAGCTACAGCCCTGACTGACATAGGGCATCAGGAACGACTACTCAAGCGCCACTTTTGTATACTGTTTACCTTTTTAATAGCGCTATTAAAAATGGGTGAAATAGATTAAATTGTAGACATGACTCCAGTCTAGAAGTTATCCGTCACAGTATACAAATAATTCCTTTAGAGCTGGCTGGAGGATTGAAGCTCAACTTTTGTCAACTGCAAATAGAAACGGTAAAATCCAATTGTCTTGTAACACTGGCACAGCTCTAAAGGACAAAGAATACAAGGTATTTGACAAGGAACGCTGAACCCATTAACGCTAACAACTTTACTCAAGTAAGGAACAAACACTTAATTTAGGTTGCACCATCTGAACAAACAACTTCACTGGGGGGTGATCCACTGGTCTCTAAACCAATGAGACAAGATGACCAACACACCACGCACGCACACAAATACAAACAGCGCCACTCTTCACTTTGAAGTTTAGTAAACCTCATTTTGTTTTCCTACTTGAGGCTCTCGTCACTGGATGAGCAATGAACAGCACCCTGCCTCTTCCTACATTGACACTCAAGACTGGGAAAAAAGTCATACCCTGTAAAAGACAAGTAAACTTTTTCAATAATGCCCTTTCCAGAACCTGGCTTGATGTGCAGTTTTACAATTAAATCTTAAATACAACCATAAAGACAGGAGGGGGATAAAAATGACATTTTCCACTGAAAAACATTGAGTAGTTGAGGTAGGCAACAAAGAGAATTCTTAAAAGAAAATTAATATATACAATAGTGAAAACAAATCCCTGTATTAAGACGGAGGTAAACAGTGGTTGTATGGTCAAGTTAGATGTTAGCAGCACATTTGAATGTACAATTGTCTTCTGTAAACATTTAATACTATGACCTGTCATTTAGAAGTGACCAATTGATAGGGTGGACACATTTCTAGCCACGGGTTAAGCTTGTACGAATAGGTCAGTAGTATCCTTGCATTGCACTTACAATACATTTGGTGCTGGTTTGACAGTCATAGTCAATAATGGGGATGACGCCTGAGAGGGGGCCCACTCTGTAGGGTATACTGACCAGCAGGCTGGTGAGACGACTGATTGGGTGGACCCAGCACATCAAACACACTCTTATTGGGCGGTACTGACTGGAGCATAGCGTCCAAGTCCATAATGAGGGGAGGGCGACCGCTGGGTAAGAGGGGCCAGTAGGCATGACCTACAAAATGGCTGGATGTGACAGGAGACCCCCCATAGCCATACAGAGGCATCCCTAGTGGAATCAGAGGGCCCCCATTAAACCGCATGCTGGGCGGGGCCACAGCGTTGGGCGGTGTGTACTTGGCATACGAGGTGGGCAGCTCCCAGGGAGGGGCGGAGACTCTGCGGGCAGACTTGTGTGGAGGGAGTCTGCAGTCCTCGTACCCATCTGATCCCGCCTCTCCCTCAGGCACCCGCTTCCCTCCCTGCGACACGCCCCTCCAGTCCTCATCGGAGGAGGAAGAGGCGGGGCTGGCGGAGCTGGCTGAGGCGCTGCGGGCAGTGGAGGAGTGGCGAGGGTGTGGACGAGTGTGGAGCTCCACCCCCCAGCAGTCCCTGCCAGGCTCTCCTGCAGCGCTGGCCGGCCTCAGGCTGTGAAGGAGGGAGTCAATGGCAAAGGACGAGTCCAGCTTGGGCCGGTACAGCTCCTCCTGAAGGGAGGAGTGTTGTCTGGTGGGAAAGGGGAGTAGAGCAGTGACAGGTGGGCCTGGGGGTAGAACAGTGACTGGTGGCGGTGGGGCCGGGGGCTCTGCATCTGGCTTATGTTGGTGCCCATGCAGGATGTAAGGGGCGAGGTCCTGGGCGAAGATGGTCTCATCCTGGCGCGACACGGCAGTGTTCTGTCTCTTGAGGAGCTCCAGGGGCACAAGGCTCTCCTCCACAGCCCAGAAGTTGCCCTTCCCCTGGGGCTTACCAGGATCCTTCAATACCTACAGGGACCGGGAGTGACAGACAGCAGTGAGATCAAGAGTATAGTACAACCTGAAAACCAGTCAGACAGGATTGCCCCAGTTTCACAAAACTCAGAATAGCTAGAATGATTTACTTGATCTAAAGATTCATGAAGCACTGCAGTGACCCTTGGTAGGCTACAAATACAATCTATTCTGTATTTATTTGGACAGTAAAGCTCAAACTTAATTTCTCTCAATACTCCAGCATTTGTGATCAAACGTTTTATATACAGTATGAGGCGACAGAACGTCACCCTTTATTTTTGAGGGTATTTTAAAATATTTTTACTGTTTAGAAATAAAAAGCACTTTTTGTATTGAGTCCCCCCCATTTGAAGGGGTCAGAAATATTTGGACAAATAGTCAAAAGTGTAATATTTGGTCCCATATTCCAAGCATGCAATGACTACATCAAGCTTGTCCCTCTACAAACATGTTGGCTGCATTTTTTTCCGTTTTGGTTGTGTTTTTTGGAATGTGTTTTGCCCAATTGAAATTAATAGTAAATAATGTATTGTGTGCACAAAGATCATGCCCCCAAAACATGCTAATCTCTCACCATTGCCAATAACAGGGGATGCTAGCATTTTTGGGGGGGGAGGTATGATATTTGCCTCCAACTTTCTCATTCATCATTATTTATGATTAATTCATGATAATCTGTAATCATGGTAGCATCCATCAAGAAGTGTTCAAAAACATTCCTATTTACAATAAAAGTGACTACAAAACATTATTTTACCATTCATTAATTACACATTTCTAGAGAGTCACAAGCTTGATGTAGTCATTGCATGCTAGGAATTTGGGACCAAATACTGACCTTTTGACTACTTTAATACATGGCACCTTCCAATGGGGGGGGGGGGCTAGATACTTAATGCTTTCATTTCTAAGCAGCAAAACAGGTATGAGGAAAAACCCCTTACCTTATATAAAACATTTGATCAAATAAGAAATGCTGGAGTATAGAGCTGAATTAAAGGTGTTTGCTTCATTGTCTAAAGAAATACAGATGGGAGAGTATCCTTGCTTGTAGGTTGTTTGGATTTTAGAATCAAAAGTGCCTTTTTGAGCCCACTGATTGACAAACCAATAAAGACCCCTAATAAGACACACCTTAACAAAGCAGTCATAGGAAGAGAGGTTGTGTCTCACTGAGTCCCGCCAGCCCTTGTAGTTCCCTTCAAAAAAAGGGAAAAGTGTACTAATCTCCTTTAGAATCTGGGGAGAGAGAAGGGAGTCCATTTACTTCAATTGGTGTCTGCATTAAAACAGACAAATTAACAGACTATATTAAGATATATACGATTTAACACACCACATGGTTGTAGGCATACATTTAACTAATCATTCACTGTCATCATGCAGCATTTTCATAGGCCTAGAATAAATAACCTAAGATACACTGTAGGACTGCACAATCCTTGACTATACTTCTTATCAACTCAACCCACTCCAGCTGATACATCAGTGTCTGGTTTCACTGTATGCTGCTATCCTTAACAAAACAAACCAAGAAAAGCATGGCAGTGTTACTCTGTTAAGCGTCAAAGGATTGTCCTGTTGGTTTACTGCAATAGAACTGCATATCCCTATCCCAACAGTTTTAAAAAAAAACGTATCATAAGAGAACATCCCCGATTAGACATGGTTTTAAAATAATTCAAACCCATGTAACCTTTATTTTCGGAACAATAACCATGATTTAATAGACAAAACTGACACATAAACATGCATAATTTGGCCAAAACTGACACAACCGTTCGTATTTTGGCCAAAATGTACCATTCTAAACTCGCATGTCCACACACAAACTCACTTTACCTCAGACAAAGTAAGCTTCTTCTCTGGAGAGTTTTGGATGACCATGGTAATCATTGCGAGGTAGGAGTAGGGTGGTTTGGGGTAGCGCTGATAGTTTTTTTTCTTTCCACTTTTCGCATTTTTCTTTCCACTTTTCGCATTTTTCTCCTCGTCCCAAGATTGCTCCTGGTCTAGCGGCGTCGCGTTATCCATGGGCGCTGAGGCCAGGCTGAATTGGTCAGGGGCAGGCTTCTCGAGCAGTGGAGACTGTTGGACTGGCGCCTGGATTGGGAAGAAGGGCAAGTGTTGGGCTGGAGAGCTCCGCGCTGTGTTGCTCAGAGGATGGATCTGGAAGTCAAGTTGATGATCTTGGTGGCCTACCAGGCTAGGCGAGCGCAGGTAGAGAGCGGGTGGTGCCAGCATGCTCTGACCCCCCCAGTGCTTTGTCATGCTGATCAACCTGGGGGCAGATCGGGCTGCACGGTCGGACAGGAGAGGGAGGGAGTCGGCCCTTAACCCCTGGCAGACTGCTGGCTCCAGGCCGCTGGCTGGCTGCCTATTTGAAGAGCAAACAATTAACAGTTTCATGTAAATCCCGCTGTGTAATCGATGAGAGAATGGAGCGCTATCTGCGGGCAGAATGACTGATCGCCCCGGGCGGCTAGGGAGGGTCTGTGTGTGAGAAAGAGACCGTAAACCTGTAAATAACCCCTCGGACAAACATGCCACTTTACCACACAGCGTTAATGTTGGTAATCCGCTCCAAAACGTTTACGCATCAGGTGCGCACAGGAGTGAACTTCTTATATCCGCAGAGAGAAACATCCAAATGTTTTGATGTATCAGTCCACTGGAATGAATTGAATCATTAGCCTCACTTACACAAGGTATTGGGGATCACAGTTAGGAAGGTACCCCCCGAACTCCTCTCTTTCCTTCATTTTTAAAACTTGTTTACAGTAAACACAGATTGTGATGTTCCAATGCCACTACATCAGTCGCCAACGTGCCCCATATAAAGGGGTCTAGAATTGAGAGCGGGGAGAAGTAGAACGAGAGGGTCCCACAAAGCAGATAGAAAAATAAACCAAGAGGTATTTTTAGTGAGGCTTTCATTTCATTCAATATACATAGGACCGCTAATATACAAACATTGAGGGATTAACACCCTGGCCCACTAAAACACATACTGACAGAAGACAGAAAATGTCAACTGAAAGATTACCTCATTAATTGTGTTGCTGATTTCTTCATTGTTACAAATTGTCAACACCGGACAAAATCTAATCGATCACAGTCAATGGTAACTGTCCGATTAAGGTCCTGTATACCATATTTATTAGAAGGATAATATAATCGAATTATTTAAATATGGTAGATATTGCATAATCGGAGAAAACAAACAGGCAGACGGCACTGGTATAGCCTGCGTGGTTTCAGCAGAATTAGGATCGATGTTCGTATTCAAGAGCAAATACACATTTTTGAGAGTTCTCAAAAACCCAGGGACCGTGAAGGAGCGCACCGAGTTGAGGGTGCATTGCGCACAGTAGGAAGTCCCTTGAGAATATGCAGTGCACGTCCAAAGACAGTTTCTTTTGTGTAAATTAATGTAGTGCTAATGCCATAGCCCTTACCTCTCAGCAAAACAAGTTGGATTAGCCAGATTGACCCCGTCTCGTTCCTGGGATTGGCTACTATTCAGCATGTGAGGAAAACACAATGGAAGATTGAACACCATCCATGATCGCCAAGTGATGGGGACATTCGCACCTTGTAAATACGAGCTATTGTCCGATTTATGCACAGGTTCAATTTAAATATAGCCTATGCAGAAGCCGTTACATTACATTATTATGAA
Organism: Oncorhynchus mykiss; assembly: GCF_013265735.2. Taxonomy (NCBI): domain Eukaryota; kingdom Metazoa; phylum Chordata; class Actinopteri; order Salmoniformes; family Salmonidae; genus Oncorhynchus; species Oncorhynchus mykiss. The sequence goes on from NC_048575.1 coordinate 14,368,318, forward strand.
GGCTGTCTAACCAAGGGAACATTTTAATTCATTAACTCTGACAGTTAGGCAGACCGATATGGGGAGACATTTGCACGTAATAAATATGTTTCCTACAATATGTGAAAGTGGAAAAACGCGTTTTAGCCTGTTGAGTGTATCACCTAGGCCTGACTTTTTTTATGTCTTCGATTTTACCATGTAGAAATGAGCAGTCAAATGTTTCAGATCAGATATTGGAGTGAAGATGATATCGAAAAGGTACAGGAGACCGTCGTGCATTCATGCTGTCCTCACCTGGCTAGCAATCGGCTGGTACACGGTCTAATTGCTCCAATGTGACCTCTCGTTTCCAATTAGTTGTAATCAACCAACTCTTCCTGCTTCCTATTATGAATTGTGTTTTGACAGGCATTCCATGCTAAACACAATTTCAGAGTACTATGAAACTAAATATTTTAGTTTATTTGGGTATTTATAGAAGAACAACGTGATATAGTTTATAAAGACCAACTAATATTTTATAGTCTGCTGTTCAGAAACTTGTTAGGATATGTATGTACATTTGAGTAGACATGTTCAGGTCAAAATAAATACTTCAGTACTGCTCCCTGATGACTATTAAAATGAGAAAATGAAGGATAATAGATTATACAGTGCCCTACTTAATTAATGGGACCGTGAAGACTTTTTTCTTATTTTGGCGCTATACTCCAAAAGTTTAGATTTGAAATGACTATGAGGTTAAATGGCAGACTGTCAGCTTTAATTTGATGACATTTTCATCCATAGAAATCACAGCACTTTTTGTACATAGTCCCGCCAATTTAGGGGACTCAAAGTATTGGGACAAATTCACTTGTACTTATATTAAAGTAGTAAAAAGATAAGTATTTGGTGCCATATTCATAGCATGCAATGACAACATCCAGCTTGTAACTCTATACATTTGTTGGATTCACCTTGTTTGGTTGTGTTTGAGATGATTTGATGCCCAATAGAAATTAATGGTAAATAGTGTATTGTGTTATTTTGGAGTCAGTAAAGAACAAATTATTATTTACAATGATGCCCAACACCGGCCAAACCCGGACGATGCTGGGCCAATTGTGCGCTGCCCTATGGGACTCCAAATCACGTCCGGTTGTGATACAGCCTGGATTCGAACCAGGGTGTCTGTAGTGATGCCTCAAGCACTGAGATGCAGTGCCTTAAACCGCTGCTTTCACTCTGGAGAACATGCATCCTGTTTGCAACAACACACTAAAGTAATACTGCAAAAAATGTGTTAAAGCAATTCATTTTTTGTCCTGAATGCAAAGTGTTATGTTTGGGGCAAATAAATGGATTGGAGCTAAGCACAGGCTAAATCCTAGAGGAAACCTGCTTCAGTCGGCTTTCCACCAGACACTGGGAGATTAATTCACCTTTCAGCAGGACAACAACTTAAAATACAAGACCAAATCTAAACTGGAGTTGCTTACCAAGAAGACAGTGAACGTTCCTGAGTGGCCAGTTTTGACTTATATCTGCTCGAAAATCTATGGCAAGACCTGAAAATGGTTGTTTAGCAATGATCAACAACCAATTTGAATTTGCTTGAAGAATTTGAGAAGAATAATGGGCAAAGGATGCACAATCCATGTGTGGAAAGCTCTTAGAGACTTACCCAGAAAGACTTACAGCTGTTGACGTTGCCAAAGGTTATTCTAACATGTATTGACTCAGGGGGTAATGGAATTTAATTTATTAAATCAAGATATATTAGTGTTGTATTTTTCACATTTTTTATAAATGTTTGAATTTCTCTTCCACCTTGACATTAGAGTATTTTGTGTAGATCATTGACAAAAAAATGACAATTAAATCCATTTTAATCCCACTTTGTATGACAACAAAATGGGGGGAAAGTCTCGGGGTGTGAATACTTTCTGAAGTCACTGTAATCCTTTTAAGCTTCTCTGAGATACTCCCCGATACTGAGATGGACTAAAGAGAGTAGGTTTAGTCCTGCTGGGAGAGAGGAGTCGCTGTCTTTGTCCCACTGAAGCTTTCCAATAAGGGACAAATTCCATGTCTGAATCATCTACAGACCTTTCAAATACATTCTCAGTCAGGATGCACAATCCTCTGGTTTGGATAAGACTAAGACAAAATCTTTAGTTTGAGACACAGAAATGGAGGGGACTGCACAGCATGGAAGATCCACATGAACAATAACCATGCAATCCCAACATCCTATTTAAGTTATCTTGAATCGGTACACATCATGAGATAATGGCAAACCTTTCTTTTCCTGAGCCTCCTCTAGACAATGTTGCTTCAACAAGCACAGTCAATAAAATATAATTTCCCTACCGATCACAGAACAATTGAGAAAAAACATAATTCAGGATGTATCATCAGGATGCATCATCAGTTAAGAATATGTCAGTTAAGAACAAATTCTTATTTACAATTACGGCCTACCAAAAGGTAAAAGGCCTAATGCGGGGACAGAGCTGGGATAAAAAAAATATATATATATTTTTATTTTTTATTTTTTATATATATATATATTTTTTATTATATATTTTTTGCCTTTTGGTAGGCCGTAATTGTAAATAAGAATTTGTTCTTAACTGACTTGCCTAGTTAAATAAAGGTTAAATAAAATAAAAAATCTGTGTCCAAACCACTGCAGAATGTTACTCCAGTGTTGACCAGGGAGGTCAGCAGAGGTCAACAGATTACTGAGTCATCATTGTCTGCGGGTCTCAGCAGCAGATCGTCTTGGCCTGGGAGTTTTCCCAGGATTATCTATCAGTCCAACCAACCCCGAGCTGTCAGTGGAACCGTCACATAAACAGAATAGGCCTACTACATGTTAAACAAATTTCCAGCACATGTTAGCTAGATCACTTCAGGTGTGTTATCTTCATTCTCTGATAGATACAATACCCTCCCCTTTCACTATTATAAAATATAACACACCTATATATTTTTTCTAGTGGTTAGAGCCTTGGGCCAGGAACTGAGAGGTTGCTGGATCGAATCCCCGAGTTGACAAGGTAAAAATCTGTCGTTCTGCCCCTGATCAAGGCAGTTAACCCACTGTTCCCCGCACCAAAGACGTGGATTCAGAGTGGTTGGGTTAAATGCGGAAGACACATTTCAGCTGAATGCATTAAGTTGTACAACTGACTAGTTATCCCTCTTTCCCCTTTCTATGAAGCAAGAGAAGGGGTGGACTACAGTTATTTTCATACAGCTGTTCTTTTGAATGATTTTAAAGGGAAATGTCAGAAAATGTGAGACTAAGTTTAGGTAGCTAGGATTTTGTTGTCAAATAGTTTGGTGAAGGTCATTTTACTGTACAGTTACAGTTGATATACACTGTATGTTACATAATAAATATTGCACTAAGCGCACAGTATTTTAATTTATAGGGTTTGGTCTGAGCAATGTCGTCCTCTTGTGGCACCTTTCAATGACAACAGTCGATGTTATGTTTGAATCAGATGGCGTGTCAAGTGGAGATGAGAGTGAGAATAATTGGATTACAGTGGAAAATGCAAAAGTAAATAAAATAAGTAAATTGCTAGTGGACTCGAGTAAATCCAAGCGTAGTTATGACAATTTTTAGGTCGGAGTAAAGGTTTTGGATCGACGTTGTTACCTGGGAGATCCGATTGAAGTCTATAGAAATTGTGGTTTGAGGTGGCGTCGATGAGAGTAACGAGAGGTGCGCACTTTCTTTGTGGTGTGTATCTTTGGAACGGAAGGAGCGTGCTCCGCGCCTCAAGAAGATATCGGATTGGAATGTGACGTGTGTGGCTTTTCGAAGCCGAGCGCATATCAAGGGTGTTATCTCTGGGGTGGCACTAGAAGTGAAATCAAAGGATATATGTGAAGAATTGGATCAAGTGGTTGGTGCACACCGACTGACCCGCGTAGTAGAAGGCGCGAATAAGCCCACTCCATCCATTCTATAGTTAAAAAAATGTATATATATATGAAGTCTCTTCTCTCTTCACCTGTGTATTTTGATTTTATGTGATACCCTGTGAGAGCCTTCATGCCCAAAACCCACGCAGTGTGACAAATGCAAAATATTTGGTCACGTGTATGTAGATGAGCGGGGTATCGTATGCCAGCTGAGCCACATTTTTATTTTACCTTTATTTAACTAGGCAAATCAGCGAAGAACAAATTCTTATTTACAATGACGGCCTTCCCCGGCCAAACCCTAACACGCTGGGCCAATTGTGCGGCACACTATGGGACTCCCAATTACGGCTGGTTGGGATACAGCCTGGAATCAAACCAGGGACTGTAGTGACGCCTCTAGCACTGCGATGCATTTCCTTAGACCACTGCGCCACTCGGGAAGCTTCTGTAATTGCGTTGGTGAACATGCACCCGAATTTCTGAAGTGTCCTGTTAGGGTGAAGGAGACTGAGGCGGTAAGAATATGGACTGTCCAGCATGTCCTATCCGGAGGCGGTGAGAAGAGTGGAAGAACTTTGGAAGAACTAGTGGAAGGACTTTTATTTTTTTTATTTTTTTTTTAACAGCAGAGGCATTACAAGGAATGCTGTCGATGAATGCTCCATCTTCACATGCACCCGAGCCTGTTTATGGATGGGATTTGAACTGTGACTGAAGGAGTGAGATGTTTAAAAAAAAATTGTATAGCCTCGTGTTCCCACCCCATCCCGCAATTAAATATATTTTGTTTCAATACCCGGTGCAGTAGATGGCGGCAATTGACCTACACCAATAGGTGTATTCTGCCAAACAACCTTAAAAAGAAGAAGAAGAATATGACAGCGCAGCGGTTGTTATGGAGAAGCATTTCCCCGGAGGGCTGGAGAAACATTGGAGAGCTGGCGTTGGGGACAGAAAGCAGCTGATCGGTTTCAGACGGGCTGAGAACACGAGCTCGCGCTTCTGTCAGACTGAATGAACTCCATAGGTAAGCAACATGCTTTGTTTTTCATCGCCAATACATTTGAAAGTCGACATTTGAGCTACGCAAAGCAAACTTTTACCGCGACTGAATGAGGTTAGGTAAGTGAGTTGTGTTAGCAGCCTAGCGATACCTTGGTTTCCTAATTAATTTGCATGGAAGGCATTACAAAATGGCAATGACGCACAGGTTGGCCACGGAGAGCGAGCGGTATGTTTGATGTAGCAGGTCGTTTATGATAAGCGATGTAGAAACGTTTGCCGATGACCAAATTTAATTTAGTACGTCAGCTAACCAGCTGCATAGTTTTATGTGACTGGAGGATTAGATTTAGACTTTTGGCTGAACTAGATAGCTAGCTACCTAGCTACTTACTGCGTGTAGTGTAACCTGGCACCTAGCATGCTAGTCTCTTACCTGTAGCGTGCTAATTAAATCTGCTAACATCTACACACTGTGAAACATATTATTCATAATGATTCTGCTTGCTTACTATTCAAAGTTTGTAATGTATTGGTCAGTCATCAGACATTTCCTGTTATTTTAGGAGGATAACTTGTTACATGATTGTAGACAGTTGTTAACATGTTCTATTCATGCAACAAGTTACTTAAAGCATTTTTCAGTAGGCTAGCACTGCAAGACTGTTGTTTTGCCAGGTACCAAGTAAATAAGCATAGATAGATGTATACATTTTAATGCCTTACTTTAGAATTGAAATTCAAGTCTTATTGCATTTATGTATCTTGTCCATGCGTTCTTTTCCAGGTCTGACTGTATTAAGTTTTGGTGCATTATATTTGTGTGTGTCAAGGACCAACAGGATATCAGGCCTAGAATTAATGTTATAAAATGAAAATGACAATCGCACTTTGCACCTTATGTTGGCTGTCCCTACACTTAATGTCCGTGCAGCAAACATTTATGATACTGGTCATAGTGGTTCCTATTTCCCTGGATTTGCATAAGTTAGCATTTGATTTTGTTTTCATGAAGAAAGTCTATTGAAAGAGAGGAAGCGGGTCACATTTCTTATTGTACTTTAGAGAGATCTGGCAGAGGTAGAGGTTACACCTACTGCATGAACTTGAGTAGTACACGCTGCTGCACTCACATGTGTACACTATCAAAGATTCTGGAGATTAACACAATAGTTTAGGCCACATTGCAACATGGTACACACACTGGCCTACGTAAACTTCTGCTCTGTGGCTGACTGGTTTTTGGTTGACTTTAAATCTTGCTAACTCTTTTGAAAGAGGATCTTGCCACTTTAAGGTTGTTATGTTGTCTGAACAATACAGATTTCATACAGCAAGGAGAGAGAACCATACCTAACCAAACGTCTTATCCAACCATATGATAAACAATACTAGCTCCGCTTTTCTCTGCCTATCGATGTAGACCTAACTGCTGGGGACAATGTTCAGTTTTCAGAGGAGCCATATAGCCTTCACAAATCTGGCTGTCACTTATCCATCTCTAACTACTGTATAGCCTAATGATAAGACAGTGAGACGGTTGGGCTGATAAGCCTTGAAGGAGTTCATAACTACTGCACCCTGACTTTGACATTTCCTCTTATTTTTTTGCCACCTACTGAACGAAACCCATTAACATATTGCCTTTGGGTTTGTCTCCCTCCTGCCTTCCCATTCCTCTTTACCTCCATCACTGTCTTTCCTCCACATCCTCTTGCCTTAATTTCCCTCTGCTCTCCCGTCTGTCTTCCTCCGCCTGTCTTCCCCTGTAGCCTCAGAAGGCTGAGTGATTGTGTCTAACATGGCTAAAGGTCACTCCAGTCCACAACATGACAGGACTTCTGAAGTGTCATGTGTTAGTTGCTCATTAAATCATTTTAAAGCTGGGGATGGGGGGGAGGCCTTTCGGAAAATTGACCAGGAGATTAGACAACTGGGCAGTAGTTCAGGTGGCAGGATCATTCAAGAACACCATTGATTCAGCATTGTTAGCCTATATAAAAGCCAGGGATACAATGTACATGGGGTTGGTTCTTCCTGTCCTCTGATGGGACAGGAATACTATTTAGGCCCAATCTAAATCTAGCCAACATGTATGGTCAACTACCACTACCAATTGATATGTTGCTGGATTTATCATTATCGCCTATAAGGCTGCTTTAATCAGATTTCAAACCCATTTTTAGATAAAATTTGTCTCCCTAACCAATACTTAGGCCTGTTTGTTACTAGGCCTATGTGGAACACAGGTTCACAGTAATCCCTGTTTTTGGCCTATAAAGTCCCTTTGAATACCTTACTCTATAGGCCTTACTCTATAGGCCTTACTCTGTAACTCATGTATGCACAAATGTGTAAGTCATTTGCTTTTTCTCTTGGGGACTAAACCACAGAAAACAAATATTTTTGTGTGAGTATTCATAGTGAGGGCCAGTCACTGAGGGATTTGTTCCACAGAACCACCGGCCCTCCCTGTCCAGGCTGAGTCATTGACAAGGTGGCTCATGTTAAGTTCCAAGCATTCACCGACCAAACTCAAAGTACACTGATGATACATGAAGAATGCAGATGAGCAAACTAGGCCACCCAGAAGCCTATAAGCTGGTAGTGTGTACTACTGAGGTAGAGAGGAGATTCAGCAACACATGGAGGACAATGGAATCAAATAAAAAGCTTCTTTATTTAAAAAAAGTAGAACCAACGCCTCCAGGGTTTTTTTCCACTCCTGCCGGTGATGCCCAACCTGACGCATTCCTATACTAACTTGAATACCTACTGGTTAGGGAGTGACATGTCAAACTTTCAGTAGGCCTACCTAGTGGCACCCATTTTTAAAAGGTATGATAAACTGTCATCTGCTTGCTGCCAGAATACTTTTTTTTTTTTACTATCTGGAAGTATGCCTGGTTGCATTCATGAACTGAGATACAGATACAGTGGGGCAAAAAAGTATTTAGTCAGCCACCAATTGTGCAAGTTCTCCCACTTAAAAAGATGAGGCCTGTCATTTTCATCATAGGTACACTTCAACTATGACAGACAAAATTAGAAAAAAAATCCAGAAAATCACATTATAGGATTTTGTTATGAATTTATTTGCAAATTATGGTGGAAAATAAGTATTTGGTCAATAACAAAAGTTTATCTCAATACTTTGTTATATACCCTTTGTTGGCAATGACAGAGGTCGAACGTTTTCTGTATGTCTTGACAAGGTTTTCACACACTGTTGCTGGTATTTTGGCCCATTCCTCCATGCAGATCTCCTCTAGAGCAGTGATGTTTTGGGGCTGTTGCTGGGCAACACGGACTTTCAACTCCCTCCAAAGATTTTCTATGGGGTTGAGATCTGGAGACTGGCTAGGCCACTCCAGGACCTTGAAATGCTTCTTACGAAGCCACTCCTTCGTTGCCCGGGCGGTGTGTTTGGGATCATTGTCATGCTGAAAGACCCAGCCACGTTTCATCTTCAATGCCCTTGCTGATGGAAGGAGGTTTTCACTCAAAATCTCACGATACATGGCCCCATTCATTCTTTCCTTTACACAGATCAGTCGTCCTGGTCCCTTTGCAGAAAAACAGCCCCAAAGCATGATGTTTCCACCCCCATGCTTCACAGTAGGTATGGTGTTATTTGGATGCAACTCAGCATTCTTTGTCCTCCAAACACGACGAGTTGAGTTTTTACCAAAAAGTTATATTTTGGTTTCATCTGACCATATGACATTCCCCCAATCTTCTTCTGGATCATCCAAATGCTCTCTAGCAAACTTCAGACGGGCATGGACATGTACTGGCTTAAGCAGGGGGACACGTCTGGCGCTGCAGGATTTGAGTCCCTGGCGGCGTAGTGTGTTACTGATGGTAGGCTTTGTTACTTTGGTCCCAGCTCTCTGCAGGTCATTCACTAGGTCCCCCCGTGTGGTTCTGGGATTTTTGCTCACCGTTCTTGTGATCATTTTGACCCCACGGGGTGAGATCTTGCGTGGAGCCCCAGATCGAGGGAGATTATCAGTGGTCTTGTATGTCTTCCATTTCCTAATAATTGCTCCCACAGTTGATTTCTTCAAACCAAGCTGCTTACCTATTGCAGATTCAGTCTTCCCAGCCTGGTGCAGGTCTACAATTTTGTTTCTGGTGTCCTTTGACAGCTCTTTGGTCTTGGCCATAGTGGAGTTTGGAGTGTGACTATTTGAGGTTGTGGACAGGTGTCTTTTATACTGATAACAAGTTCAAACAGGTGCCATTAATACAGGTAACGAGTGGAGGACAGAGGAGCCTCTTAAAGAAGAAGTTACAGGTCTGTGAGAGCCAGAAATCTTGCTTGTTTGTAGGTGACCAAATACATATTTTCCACCATAATTTGCAAATAAATTCATAACAAAATCCTACAATGTGATTTTCTGGATTTTTTTTTCTCTCTAATTTTGTCTGTCATAGTTGAAGTGTACCTATGATGAAAATTACAGGCCTCTCATCTTTAAGTGGGAGAACTTGCACAATTGGTGGCTGACTAAATACTTTTTTGCCCCACTGTAATGATAAGAGGTGAAGGGGTTTATCTCCATGTTGATTGACAGCATTACTGGGAGAACTGTCAGCCAAAGACCGTGAGATTAGGCAGGAAGGGGAAGTTAGCGGTTTTTTGATTTAGGCCAACATAACGTGCAAAGATGTAGACATGCAGACACATGCACTTCTGTCAGGCTCACACAGATCAGTATTCACTCTGCAATTGAACAGGCTCATGACTTTCAGCAGTACAGAGGGGCACAAAGATGGGTGATGACACGCATGCATAGAAAGTTATTAAATCCCTGGTTCACATGGTGTGTGTTCCTAGTGCGAACAGCAAACACAGTAAACCGGTTTTATGAACAAGGTTGTGGGATTGAGGACAAACACATGGACATGAAGACCAGTAGTTCTCATGTCTACATCACTGTTTTCAATGCAAAAAGTTGATTTAAAATATAGGCATACAACTGGTGTGGTGCTGTATTTTGTAAACGCTGATTGCGGTTTTATTTCGGTGGCATTGTGGTTTGTTTTTAAATTGTTTACAGTGCTTTCTTCTGCTCCTGAAGTAAAGTCCCTAAAGGGATTGTGGGGGACATGGCCTCTCTCCATTCCTCTTCCAAATCTCCTTAAGTGTCTGTAAAGGATGAGTCTTCTCTCTCTGTGTTCACTGTGGTGGGGAAGTAGGCCTTGAAGGGTTACGCTACTTAATGCTCACTGATTACAAACTGTTCTGTGGTGTGTGGACACTAGACCGCCACAGTTGACTGGTTTACCATGGTGATTTAGCCTATAGCCTGTTAGCCTATGCGTCAGCAGCTGGTTTGTGTGTGTATACGGCTGCTTAGTCAGTCTGTAGGTGCTGTTGAAGGAAGAACAAGTAGGTAGGAAGCAGTTCAGTTCTCTGGGGGGGGGAATACCAGTATGCTGTGTGTTTCATGTGCCCTGACGGGGACACTTTATTAGAGTGTGAGTGTGAGTAAACATTCTGAATCCAAGGAAATCCTTACACTGTGGTCTGGGAGCTGACAATGGCCAGGTCATCCTAAATATAGTTTGTGGCCACAGTGACAAAAGTGTCCCTAAAGCAAGTCTACTTATTATGAAGTGTCTTGCCATCTGCAGAGGAGGGTGTCAGGAACAGCTTGTCTTCATACTGCCAGATCTTTGATGTATTGTCCTCGTCCACCCCTCAGGTAGACCTCAGTTTGGAGTTGTTTCCCTGGTCCTGACAGATCTTTGATGTATTGTCCTCGTCCACCCCTCAGGTAGACCTCAGTTTGGAGTTGTTTCCCTGGTCCTGCCAGATTTTGATGTATTGTCCTCGTCCACCCCTCAGGTAGACCTCAGTTTGGAGTTGTTTCCCTGGTCCTGCCAGATCTTTTATGTATTGTCCTCGTCCACCCCTCAGGTAGGCCTCAGTTTGGAGTTGTTTCCCTGGTCCTGACAGATCTTTGATGTATTGTCCTCGTCCAGCCCTCAGGTAGGCCTCAGTTTGGAGTTGTTTCCCTGGTCCTGCCAGATCTTTGATGTATTGTCCTCATCCACCCCTCAGGTAGGCCTCAGTTTGGAGTTGTTTCCCTGGTCCTGCCAGATCTTTGATGTATTGTCCTCGTCCACCCCTCAGGTAGACCTCAGTTTGGAGTTGTTTCCCTGGTCCTGACAGATCTTTGATGTATTGTCCTCGTCCACCCCTCAGGTAGGCCTCAGTGTGGAGTTGTTTCCCTGGTCCTGCCAGATCTTTGATGTATTGTCCTCGTCCACCCCTCAGGTAGACCTCAGTTTGGAGTTGTTTCCCTGGTCCTGCCTGCTATCTCGGTCTCCCTGAGTGCGTCTAGTTGACCTTCCTCTCAGCGACTCACAGGCCAGGCTAAATAATGGATGAGGTGCCTGGAAAGAGCGGCTGGCGTGTATGGCCGGGGCGATACCAGTATCGCGATACGAGTTAGTATCGTGGCAAGGAAACAAAAAAACAAAGCTGATTTAACGTCTTTAGGAGAACAGCCCTAATATTGGAAACAAACATCATTATGTTGTCATCCAGAGTCACATGTATTTATTTTCTAAACTACAGCACAAAATGTTGCATACAGCATGTTATTAAAGGGACAATGAGTGAGGTCTGCTTCTCAACACCAGTCATCACTACACTAGCAGTCTACCATATTCACATAACACCAGTCATCAGTACACTAGCAGTCTACCATATTCACATAACACCAGTCATCAGTACACTAGCAGTCTACCATATTCACATAACACCAGTCATCACTACACTAGCAGTCTACCATATTCACATAACACCAGTCATCATTATGTTGTCATCCAGAGTCACATGTATTTATTTTCTAAACTACAGCACAATATGTTACATACAGCATGTTATTAAAGGGACAATGATTGAGGTCTGCTTCATGTTTACATTTTTGCCACTGAAAACTATTGTGATACTGGTATCATCACATCTCTACTACTTCATTAATTTAATCTGTTATACTGTGTGTGTGAAATTAGTTATGGTTTAGGTTCAGTTTCGAGGCAATTATCAACTGGGCAGGGCACCTTCAACTGTCGAGAGGAGCAGGCCCTACCAGTCGGGGCATAGCAGGGGAAAACCATTCAAAAAATGACATGTCCTCCTAATACAGAAAATATTGCGAAACAGGTGTGAGATGCTACATACCTGGATAAACAGGGAGGACAGCCAGAAGGGCCACTGTTAGCCTAGCACTTAGCACCCAAACAAGTGTCAAGTACTACAACCCAACTAATTACCACCCTACAACATCCCTCCCTGATCCGTCCTCTCACACTAACCAACCACAGAGCGTGCTGTGCTGAAGCCGAGGTGGTGCTGCGCAGGGCAGGCAGGGTGTGTCAATCATTAATGAATGGCGTCCCATCTCTGGTTTCCTCAGGCAGGGAAAGAGAGTGGGACTGGTTCAAGATTGTGTACATTACGGTAACAGTGAACTCTCTCTGTCTCCAGGTGTCAGGGGAGGGAGGTAGAATGTTATGTATTCTCAGCAGCACAATGGATCCTTGAGACGCCTTGATGCCGGACTCTTCCTGGTTTCTGAAGCACCACCTGCACTGGCCTATTACAGGACTAGAAGACTGACAAGTGATCCAATCCCATGCAGCCCCCACCTCTGACCAACCTCTGCCCTTCCATTCTCTCGTACTATTGCACTCTGAATTAAGGTTCTGTGCAGTATTAGTTCAAATGTCTTTATTTAAAAAATGTTTTTACCTCATTGATATTGTTTTTCATTTTTTTTTAAATTATTTCGTTTTTTTTTAATATACAGGGATCTGACGATACAATACTTAGGCGCCGATATGTATGGTGTTTCTCATGATTATTGTGATTTGATACTGTGATTTTTATTGGCATTTGATGTTCCAAACATATTGCTCACCACATGTCGGCTGCAGAGAGTCTAGAGAAAGCATGATAAAATGAGTTTCGATCATTCATGGAAATAAGTGCTGTGAACATGTTGGCTCATTATTTAAGAAGATGGAGAACCAGTTATAGGATGACGAGTGCTAGCTAACGCTTCCTAGCAAGAAAAATACATTACAAATCGAAAGTAGCGATTTATAATGGAACTATATCGATTTATAATCTTTTTTTTAGCGGCGATATGGATTTAAGGACTGAAATATGGTTCAAAGTAATTTTTCTTCACTTTCTACTGCTAAAATCCAGAACCAGATCAGACCAGTGAAACAGGACAACAGAGGGGGGAGGGGGTGGGCATTGGTGTGGCATGGCGGAGCACGGCGAGCTGCTCGGTGAGATGGCCACGATTGGGCGTCTGAGCGCCACGGAGCGCTTGAAGCATGCCCAGAAGCGGCGCGCCCAGCAGCTAAAAGGCTGGGCCCAGATGGACAAGGACATGGCCCGCAGCGCGGGTAAGGCCGGCCAGAAAAGCAACAAGAAGGGGCGCACGCGCAGGGTGGTCTTCCCCAACAACATCACTCTGCTGGAGGCTGCAGCCCGCAATGACCTGGAGGAGGGTGAGTCAGTCAGCACACCACTATGGGACGGTTTCAGAAACCCATTTTAAGCCTAGTCTTGGGTTAAAAAAGCATGCTCAATGGAGAATCTCTTCATTAAAAGTGCTTTTAAATCCAGGATTAGGTTTAGGATAATCCATGTCTGGGAAACGGGCCATATAGGTTTTATTCTACCAAAGGAATTCCCACTACCCCTTAGAAAAGCCTGTAGTTAACACTCACTGTTGTTTTTCATGGCTGCTGTTCTTCAAAGTAACATGAATAGTGGCAGGGCAGTTGCACAGCACGACCGCTCTATAAACACAAGTTACACAAGAAATCATTCATGCATATTGTACGTGAGACGCATCATACTTTTAGGCTTATCAGAACGGGCGTTTGGTTTCAATGGTGCTATTGTTAGCACACCTGATTATGGCTAATTATAGCGGAAACTTTTGATTGCATTGCAAGAGCAGAGGTTATCTGAAATGTATACAACAGGTGGGTCAAATCCTGCATTCTGATTGGTTAAAACCACATTCCAGACAATTTCTATTTGACAAGTTACCAGCGCCTAAAGCTATGACTCTGTAACACATTAGTGTTCCATTTCACTGTGAAATCCACTGTCTCATCAGCCCAGCCAGAGACAGACAATTCCTAAAAGTTGATCTCCACTGTAAAACTCATCTAGACATTATTTCCTATTTTTTTAAGACATGTATATTGTGTGGATTGTTTATTGTTAGATGTTACTGCACTGTTGGCGCTAGGAGCACAAGCATTTCCCTACACCCGCAATAACATCTGCTAAATATGTGTATGCGACCAATACAATTTGATTTGAAGACTAGTATTTGGTTTCCAACAGCAGAGATTTGCATAAACCTTGCTGTCTCTCGACTTGGTCCAATATCCTCCAAACACCGGCTTCTCGGGCAATATCACTTAACTAAGATTCATAGTGTGACTTACTGGAGTTCTAGTGAATAATGGCCATGTGTTTCTCTGCAGTGAGGGAGCTGCTGAACGGTGGAGTCAGTCCAGATCTGTACAACGAGGACGGACTCACTGCCCTTCACCAGGTACACATGCGCTCGCGCACACACAGTCCGACGTCTGCCCGCTTGGTCACCCTGTGTGTGTTTTTTATGTTTAGTGTGGTTCTCAACACTGTAAGTACTGTCTGTCTGTGGGGTGTCGATCTAAAAATCACAGTTTATGTAAACACTGTAGAATGTTTTCACACTGCTTCTAGAGCTAGACATATAACTGCTGCTCTGCTTTGGGCTGGCTCTTACATTCCTAGACTGTTGGGAAGGATAGATTGTGACCCCCCCCCCCACCCCCTTCAAAGCTCTACTGTGATGTTTGGAAACGTCTACCAACAAGAAAAGACACTGCTCTCCTTAGAAGTAAAACACACACCCTACATGTACATGTTAGCCCCCCCCCCCCCCCCCCCCCCCCACACACACACACACTGTAAATGTGTAAGAGTGGCACTAGAGAGCACAGTGCTCTCTTTATAGTCATGAAGTATTTCTCCCCTCCAGAAAAAATGTAATGTGTTTACTTAGTAAAAGGCTGGAGGCCTGGACCTGTGCAAATTCAGTTTACTCTGCAGTTGACTGTAAACCCGTGTGTGTGTTATGCCTGTTGTGTGTGTGTGTGTGTTATGCCCGTTGTGTGTGTGTGTGTTATGCCCGTTGTGTGTGTGTGTGTTATGCCCGTTGTGTGTGTGATGCCCGTTGTGTGTCTGTCTGCGTTCCCCCTGCAGTGCTGCATTGATGACTTTGTGGAGCTGGTACAGTGTCTGTTGGATGCCGGGGCCAGTGTGAACGCCTGTGACAGTGAGCTGTGGACGCCACTTCACGCTGCTGCCACCTGTGGACACACAGACCTGGTGCAGCTCCTCGTGCAGTCGTGAGTCACATAAACACCTCAACACGACACACTAATCTACACAGTTACAATGTACTGTGCAGAATGCGGAGGGCTTTAAAATGTACAAATAGTTTTGACCCATTCCTCTGGGTGAAGTTCAACAACTTCTTCCCTTTCTTCAGACACTATTGTAGAGTTCAGACATCCTTATCATTTCCAAGTAGGCTGTGATAACGATGTGTGTGCTTCTGGTGTAACGTTCTCCTTGTCTGTGTGTAGTGGAGCAGAGCTGCTGGCTGTCAACGCTGATGGCAACATGCCCTATGACCTTTGTGAGGACGAGGCCACTCTGGAGCTGCTAGAGATGGTCATGGCAGAGCAGGGTCAGTAGGGAGACTAAAAACCAACCTGATTTTTCTCCCCAGACTCATCCTCTCTTTACATTTCTAACCATACACTCACCCTCTCACCATGGCTACAGCCCTTAGCCACAACCCTGTAACCATAGCTACAGTTGAAGTTGGACATTTACATACACCTTAACCAAATACATTAAAACTTAGTTTTTTCACAATTTCTGACATTTAATCCTAGTAAAAATTCCATGTCTTAGGCCAGTTAGGATCTCCATTTATTTCAGCTTGAGTATTTGGTAGCATTGCCTTTAAAAAAAAAAGTATTTATTTTTTTAACAGTATTTTTATTGGAATTTTACCATTTTCACCCATATTAAGAGATACAACAACAGAGACAAAGCACACAGAAAGCTTCTCTCACCCCATCACCATCATTGCGTCTCTCAATACATACATTTTAAACAAACTTACAAACAGAAATTAAACAAAAAAGCTCAGTTTAAACCAAGAGGTTAGGTTCCACACATGGAACGTACAGTGTAGTTCTGAAATACATACATCCCCGTCATTCTACGAGAATCCTTGCAGCATAATAGCTGATACCTCAGGTTCTAGGTAATTTAGATAAGGTTCCCATACTTTGTAGAACTGGTCTGTTTTAGAATGCAATGTACATGTCAGATATTCCAGAGGCACCCATTCAAATAGTATCTTATGCCAATATTTAATAGAAGGAAACTTATCACTAATCCACTGTAAAAGGATGTTTTTCCTCGCTGCGAAGGTAAGGATGTTGTAAAGCCTCCTTTTACCCACAGAAGTAACCTGCCTACTAGGGAGACCTAACAGTAAAGAAACTGGGTCCAATTCTAGATCAACCCCTAGGATCTTTTCAATTTCTTGCAGAACACCAGACCAGTATCTTTGTATTTTGGTACATGACCATAAACAATGTGTTAGGGTGCCTGTATCAGTTTTGCATTTAAGACACTGAGGGGAAGAGGAGGTGGGGCTAAAAGCATGTCTGCGATTTGGGGATATGCAATCTGTGTATTATTCTTAATTGGATTGCTCTAGTACGATTACATATAGATATTGTTTTTGCATATCTCCAAATGTCCTCCCACATCTCTTCGTCAATAGTAACAGACAATTCTTTCTCCCACATTTGTTTCACCCTCTGTGTGTTGACAGCAGAAAGGGACCTTAAAGTATCATAAAACAGACTTACAGACATTTTCCTTTGTGGGAAAAAAAAGCATTCTTTCAATGACAGACACATCAGGGTTACCAATTAAGGTGGTGCTCTTCAGGATATAATGTCTTACTTGTAGGAAGCGGAAAAAGTCCTGCTTTGGGAGTCGATATTTCTCGACCATCTGCTCAAATGACAACAAAATCTTATCAACAAATAAGTCATTTAGCCTGCGTATGCCCTTATTAAGCCAAGAGTTAAAGCCGGCATCCAGCAATCCTGGACTGAAATCTGGATTGTTAAGAATTGGGGTAAGAGCAGAGGTTAGTTTGGACCTTCCCAGGAAGCGTTGAACTGACCTCCATACTTTGAGTGTGTTAAGTGTAACGGGATTATTGCAGTGATCTTCTACAGACTTGAAACTTCTGAAAAATAAAAGATCCTGTAAGGGGTATTTTGAAAGAGAAGTCTCAATGTCTAACCAAATAGAGGAGTCATCATTTGTGATCCAGTCAGAAATATAACAAAGGTGGGCACACCATTGATAGAACCTGATATTGGGCAGGTCCAAGCCGCCCATAGAACTTGGCAGCTGCAATATTGCCATCTTAAGTCTTGGTTTGCGTTTACTCCATATAAAGGAACTTAGCCATCCATTTACATCCTTTATTACCTTATTGGAGAGTAATACTGGGATCATTTGGATTGGGTAAAGTAGTCTAGGTAAAATGTTAATTTTCAAGAGGGATATTCTACCCAACCAAGAAATTGGGAGAGAGTTCCAGCGCTCCAGATCCTGTCTTATTGTATCAAACAAGGGAACAAAATTGGCTTTGTACATTTGCTGGAATTTAGGAGTTACAAATATACCCAGATACATGAAACCTGAGGGAGACCATTTAAAAGGGAAGGGGGGAGAAGTATTAGGTACAGAGTGCAGGCTACCAAGTGGCATAGCCTCTGACTTAGTTAGGTTAATCTTGTAGCCTGAGAATTCGCTGAATAAATTCAATAATATTAATAAGAGCTGTAATTGAAGTCTCGGGACTAGAGATGAATATCAGGACATCATCAGCATACAAGCTTATTTTATGGTGAACATCACCAATGAGCAGCCCCTGTATAGCAGGCGTTATCCTGATGGCCTCAGCCAGTGGTTCCATAACGAGTGCAAAGAGGAGGGGGGATAAAGGACAGCCCTGTCTGGTACCTCTGTGTATAGAGAAGTTATTTGACCGTAGCCCATTACTAAGGACAGCAGCCTGAGGATCATCATATAAAACTTTCACCCATTTTATAAAGTTGTCGCCCAGACCAAATTTATTTAGAGCAAATAATAGGTAAGACCACTCCACACGATCAAATGCTTTCTCAGCATCTAGGGAGAGCACCAGACCATCCACAGCACTTTGTTGGTAAGCTTGAATTACATTAAGAAGCCGCCTGACATTGTTGCATGACTTACGGCCCTTAATGAAGCCAGTTTGGTCTCCTTTTACAATTAATGGCAGTGAGTCCTCTAATCTTGTGGCTAGAATTTTAGAAAGCAATTTTCTATCCACATTCAGAAGGGAAATTGGTCTGTACGAGGAACAAGACTCTGGACATTTTCCCTTTTTGAGAATAAGTGAAATGTTGGCTTCTCTCAGCGTTTGAGGGAGTTGGTCATTTGAAAATGAGTGATTAAACATATCACGCAATGGCTCAAGGATCAGGCCATGGAACTCTTTATAGAACTCACTACAAAACCCGTCTGGTCCTGGGGCCTTACCATTTTGCAGATTCTTAATTGCGAACATTATCTCTTCCTTGGTAATAGGGGCATTAAGGAGGGACCGCTGCTCTTCGGAGATAGTAGGGAGCTCAATCTTACAAAAGAAGTTCTCCATTAATTTGGGTGCATCATTTGGCAGTTCTGAGGCATAAAGATTTGTATAACATTTCTTAAATGAGTCACTTATCAATTTATTTTCATATAAATGATTACCATCAGAGTCAGTAATAGTAGCAATTGACTGAGAGTCAGCTCTCTTTTTAGCTAGGTATGCCAAGTACTTTCCTGGCTTATCGCCATGTTCATATAGCTTTTGCCTCACAAATCTCATTTTCTTTTCAGCGTCCTGTGTTAGGAGAGAGTCTAACGCTGATCTAATGACTGATATTTCCTTTAATAGGGCAGGAGTGGGCGTTTTAATGTAGTCCTTCTCTTTAGTTCCTAATTCACCCTCTAACATTTTTTGCTTTTCACGCTTTTTCCATCTCTTAGTAGCTGTGTATGACATAATCAGACCCCTGGCATACGCTTTACAGGTTTCCCAAAGGAGCGAGGGGTTATCTGTTGATTGAGAGTTAATAGAGAAAAATGCTTTAAACTCTAATGAAATATGTGAATGTATGGTCTTTAAAAATGGTTGTGTTCAACCTCCAATGTCTTGACCGATTGAATGCCCCGTTGAGTTTTATGTCCAGGATCACCTCAGCATGATCAGATATGACTATGCTTCCTATCCTAGCGGATAGAACAGACTGCAGAGACGTCCTGGGCACAAAAAAATAATCTATTCTAGTCTGACATCCATGAGGTGCAGAGAAAAAAGTGAACTCTGTTGGAGGGATGAAAAGCTCTCCAGACATCCGCATACCCCAGATCATCACAAATAGCTTTAAGTAACTTAGCTTGAGGAGAGAGTGAAGCTATACCGCTGGGGAACCTATCAATAAGGGGGTTCAACAAGCAGTTAAAATCTCCTCCAACCACTGCAGTGTCCGAGTTTAATTCTGAAAAGTCTAGAAAAACCTTAGTGAGGAAATCAGAGGGGTGAGCAGGGGGGGAAGTAAATATTCATTATAGAAATGTTATGCCCTTGTAAAGTACCATTAATTATAACAAAGCGACCAAATGTATCTTTCACACAATTCAAGACCTTAAGTGGTAAGTTATTTTTCACCAGAATTGCTACCCCTCTACTTCTGGATGTAAATGATGAGAAAAACACTTGACCAAACCCCCCTTGTTGTAATTTCAGGTGCTCCTTATCATCCAAATGAGTTTCTTGCAACAGGGCAATATCAATATTTTCTTTTTTCAAAAAAGATAGTACCTTCTTCCTCTTAATGGGGTTATGGCTCCCTCTAATGTTCCATGTACATACACGCTGTCCGTTACCTGCCATTGTATCTTGACCATTCAATATCCAGACTGGATCCCACTGTAAAAGTGGGGTGGTACCTTTTTCCATGTGTTGAACTCTCTTCCATCTCACTGAGCATAAACAAACGATATGAACCCTGAACTCGAACTATACTAAACCCAAAAATTAAACATGTAAAGATCCAAAAGGGGGTTTTCCCACTAGCTAACATGCAGGGGATTTCAACTCTCCAATGTAGACTCTTAAGTCTGCATCGCCGCTCCATAGCCTCATCCTTTATATATATGGAAAAGAAAATCAATAGGAGAATATTGAGGCTCTTCCACCTAAAACCAAACCTGGGCACCAATATGGATTCACACATATCTCAGCCTGAGCTATAGCGGCTATTACTTTAGCAAGAAAAATAATAAAGATACGAATATTACTGAGCCGAAGTACGTGAGGACTCACGTCACTGTTTCATGATCAGATTGAACCAAAAATAAACAAAGTTATCCAATGCTGCTGAGGTGCAGCTTAAAAGTTATTTACCCGAGAGAGTCAATAAACGCAGCAGCCTCTTCAGGTGTGTAGAGCTTTTTAGGTGATCCGTTGACCATAATCTTCAATGTGGCCGGGTACAACAGTGCGTAGTCCATCTTCATTCTCCTGAGTCGAGCCTTCGCCTCATCAAACGCTTTGCGTCTTCGTACAACCGCCGTGGAATAATCATTGAAGAATGAAACCTTAGGACTTTTACGTTGACTACCATCAGAGCCGATGTTTCTAGCCGCATCCATGACGCGCTGCTTGTCGGTGAAGTTGTGGAACTTTATAACCACCGGCCGTGGGCGCTGATTGGGACCGGGTATCGGTGCTTGAGAGCGATGGGCTCTGTCCAGCTTCACACGGCCAGCCTTAGTGTCCATTTGTAGGTAGCCAGGGATCCATTCCTCAAAGAATTTTACTGAACGTGTCCCTTCAGAATTTTCCGGGAGTCCCACAACACGAATATTGCATCTGCGTCCTCGATTATCCAAGTCGTCAATGTGCTCCGCCATTTCGCGCACCTGTTTCTCAAGTGCTTTTAGCTTAGCGTCCATAGATGTAGTTGAAGTTTCCATGCATCAATTCTTCCTTCCGCCTCAACAACACGTTCCACAACCCTCTGTAGTTCAGCTGAATGGCCTGCTATTGCTTCCAAGACCGTTCTTATCTTAGCATCGATCACTTTAGTAATGTTATCAGTCATCTTTTGAATCACCAGGTCCATTGTGCCTGTATCCGCAATGGTGCTAGCCTCGCTAACGTTAGCTAGCTCCTCATGCACATCCACAGGGGTGGGGGTTTTGGTCGACTTCTTAGTAGTTCTGTTGGGCATGTTGTCGGAGATTTTTGCGAAAAAGTCGTCAAGACTCATTATATGGTAACTTATTTAGCCAATTCTACCACTTTTTCAAGTTAGGAGATTAATGTAAAAATATAAATTTACGAATGCCACGAGAGCTCGCTGAAACACCGTGTTCTCTCTACGGCGCCATTTTCATCCCCCCGCCTTTAAATTGTTTAACTTGGGTCAAACATTTTGGGTAGCCTTCCACAAGTTTCCCACAATAAGTTGGGTAAATTTTGGCCCATTCCTCCTGACAGAGCTGGTCAGTTTGTAGGCCTCCTTGCTCGCACATGCTTTTTTCAGTTCTGCCCACACATTTTCTATAGGATTGAGGTCAGGGCTTTGTGATGGCCCCTCCCAAAACCTTGACTCTGTTGTCCTTAAGCCATTTTGCCACAACTTTGGAAATATGCTTGGGGGTCATTGTCCATTTGGAAGACCCATTTGCGACCAAGCTTTAACTTCCTTACTCATGTCTTGAGATGTTGCTTCAATATATCCACATAATTTTCCAACCTCATGATGCCATCTATTTTGTGAAGTGCAGCAGCCTTTGGCTTGCAAGCCTCCCCGTTTGTACAGATGGACGTGGTACCTTTATGCGTTTGGAAATTGCTCCCAAGGATGAACCAGACTTGTGGAGGTCTACAATTATTTTTTCTGAGGTCTTGGCTGATTTTCTTTAGATTTTTCCATGATGTCAAGCAAAGAGGCATGTAGTTTGAAGGTAGGCCTTGAAATACATCCACAGGTACACCAATTAACTCAAATGATGTCAATTAGCCTATCAGAAGCTTCTTAAGCCATGACATAATTTTCTTGAATTTCCCAAGCTGTTTAAAAGCACAGTCAACTTAGTGTATGTAAACTTCTGACTCACTGGAATTGTGATACAGTGAATAATAAGAGAAACTATCTGTCTATAAACAATTGCTGTAAAAATTAGTTGTCATGTACAAAGTAGATGTCCTAACCAACTTGCCAAAACTATAGTTTGTTAACAAGACATTTGTGGAGTGGTTGAAAAATTTTAGTGACTCCAACCTAAGTGTATGTAAACTTCCGACTTCAACTGTACCTGGAAGTTGCAATCCCCTCTACGAGCCTTACTTAAACCCAGTCCATGTCAAATCAACAATGTTCTGTGTGGAAGTGTGGAAGAACTCTGACTTGCTGTGTGTCTGTGCAGGTATAACCCAGGACCGTATAAACCGGTGTCGTGGGGCTAAGGAGATGAATATGCTCACAGATATTCGAGTGCTGGTTCAGAATGGAGCGGACCTGAACGCTCAGGATGACAACGGGGCCACGCTAGTGAGACACTCACATTCAAATAGATGTTTTTTAATTTTTGTATTCTTCCCCTCTAATCAGGGACTGATTTTAGATTTGGGCACCAGGTGGGTACAATTCATTATCAGGTAGAACAGAAAACCAGCGGTACTCTGAACCTCATGGTTTTGGATTTGAATACCCCTGCTGTAACCCTGAAAACATACCTGGCTGGGGAGATTTTCTAGTCTTGTATTATGATCATATCTTCACTTCACCACTGGGATGAAAGGTTGACTAACAATTCCCCTCCAGCTGCACATAGCGGCGGCTAACGGCTACTTGTTGGTGGGGGAGCTGCTACTGGAGCACCGGGCCAAGGTGGAGCAGAAGGACACGGACGGCTGGACACCACTCCACGCCGCCTCCTGCTGGGGACAGGTCAGTATTGTAGCACTCTGAGAACAGGCTAGAACGAAGCCCCTTTTCTCAACGGTCATGTTATACTAAATGGCTGGCTCACTGACCTGAACGTACTGGCGTGTCTGTTTCCCTAGATTCTGATGGTGGAGCAGCTGGTGGCTCATGGGGCCAGTCTCAACACCAAGTCTGTCCTGGAAGAGACGCCGCTGGGTAACAACATCACATGTTTACATTCAAGTCTTTTAGCAGACGCTCTTAACCAGAGAGACTTCAGATAGCTAGGTGGGACAACCACATATCACAGGCAGAGAAAGTACACCTTTCCTCAATAACGTAGCTGTCAGTAGTCAGAGCTAGAAGTGGGGGTCAAGTGCTGGTAATTTAGATGATTTTATTTTTTACATCCTGTAGTTAGACTGTGGGGATGTGATGGGCAATGACACAGAACTCTTGTATAGGTTGACTTATTACCTGTTATCTTGATAGATAATAGTCCTCAAATCAAATGTTATTGGTCACATACACGTTTAGCAGATGTTATTGTTGGTGTAGCGAAATGCTTGTCAATGTCAGAGAGGCAGACTAAGATACAGTAGATGACCAAGATGGCACACACAGCATCACCATGTATCAACATGTAAGCCTGAATGGGGAAGGATTCGACAGAAATGTCTTCTGCATTTACCCCTCTGAATCAGAGGGGTGCGGGGAGCTGCCTTAATGGATGTCATCGGTGCCCAGGGAGCAGTTGTTGTTGGGGTTAACTGTATGGGGATGACATGTCCTGACTCCGTTGTGTTTTCTGTCTGTGGTAGATGTGTGTGCTGACGAGGAGGTGGGGGTTAACTGTATGGGGAGGACATGTCCTGACTCCGTTGTGTTTTCTGTCTGTGGTAGATGTGTGTGCTGATGAGGTGGGGGTTAACTGTATGGGGAGGACATGTCCTGACTCCGTTGTGTTTTCTGTCTGTGGTAGATGTGTGTGCTGACGAGGAGGTGGGGGTTAACTGTATGGGGAGGACATGTCCTGATTCCGTTGTGTTTTCTGTCTGTGGTAGATGTGTGTGCTGACGAGGAGGTGAGAGTCAAGCTGATGGAGCTGAAGCACAAACACGACGCAATCATGAAGAGTCATGACCGACACAAGGGCACCTTGCAGAGACGAGCCTCCAGCACTGGCAGCAGAGGGTGAGTGGGGAGGGGGGGTTGAACAATAGAGAGGATTAGTTCAAGGTTTAAAGATGGAAGGTTATGAGCAGATGAGGGTTTTGTTAAGACACAGGCAAAGCCTCAGCCTCTTGTCAGTTTGTAGCTGTGTCTACAGTGTCTCTGTCGCCCCCTGTATGAGCAGTAAGGTGGTGCGGCGTGTGAGCGTCAACGAGCGTTCCAGCCTGTACCGGCGGGAGCACCACAAGGAGGCCATGGTGTGGCAGGAGAGAGGCCGGCAGGCCGAGCCGCAGGACGACGACGAGGACAGACAGACGGACAACGAGCTCCACCATCACGTTGCCATGGTGAGTTGTACTGTTACTTCTGTCATAGCAACAACACCAGGACAAACTGCTACCATGTTCAGTCGACATTGAGAATAGAGGATATGATTCAGAGTTGATAGGTGATTGTGTCATATTAACTCTGTTGCTCTGGCTTTCTCAGGCTGCAGGTACCATGTCGAGGCTGGAGAATGAGGAGGGAGCGGAGAGGAAGTCTAGTCTGGGGAACGGTGGGACGCCCCTTGCCCTCTCGGCGTCTGTCCCAGGGGAGCAGTGGAGTAGAGGTCGGATGGACCGTAGTGCCTCCTACCAGCTGAGCCCTGCCTCAGGGTCTGGGGAGGAAAGGGACAACATGACCCTGGAGAAATCCCACCAGACTCTAGCTGACCTGAAACGCCAGCGGGCTGCGGCCAAGCTCAACAAGTACCCCGCCCCACCTCTACTCCCTCCCTCAGAGGAGGAGCCTCCCTCTCCCACCCCTCTGCAGGAGGTGACCCCCTCCCGAGCCGCCCAGGAGACCCCCAGCACAGAGGTGGCCTTTCCCAGCGCTGTGTACTTCACTCCAGCCAGTGGGGACCCGCCCCTGCTCAAACTACGAGCCCCAGAGGAGGACACGTCCAACAACACCAAGGAGCCCTGCTGTGGAATCATGTAGAGACACACAAACACTCCCAAGCCACAATGTAGAGACACACAAACACTCCCAAGCCACAATGTAGAGACACACAAACACTCCCAAGCACCCACTGCCTGACTGGAAATCAGGGGATGTGTAACACTCCTATGTGGCAAACCGATTTCAAGTCAAAACACTACGGTGACCACCAGATATACTTTTAAGGATTCATTGCAGTTTGATTCATTCTAAGCATATTATTTGGTTCCGTCAATGATATGCCGTTGAATGTTTGGTCTTAACTCCATTTTAGTAAATGTAGTAGTACATTTTATCTTCTTGCACAGATTTATTTTAAACCCTCCTTCCTGAGAAATGTCAAACATTTAATATATGAGCACTTAACGTAATGTTCCTCATTGTTCCTCTGAGGGTGTGGCCAGAGGGGTCTATTTGGATCTCAGGAGACCTTATGTGGCCACCTGGTGGCTTTTTAGGCTGTGTGTAGAGACCTACAGATTCCAGTATTACTCTTGCAATAGCACTGAGTACTTTCCTCTTAAGTCCCTTTTTTCATGTGTGTTTGGGGCAGTTCAATAAGAGTTCTCACACAGGATGTATCAAGCACATACTATATGAATTGGTCATCTGACTTCAGTGAGTAAGCTGTGTGTGTGTATTCAAAGCAGAAAAGGGGCAAGAGCAGAATGAACCAAACCTGATTATTATGCTTTTTTTCAAGCTGATAATCGGACCAATGAATGATTTTTCCTACTTATGATTGACTGAACATGATTTGAGATGTGCACTGTAACTTGATGTGCACTGTAACTTGATGTGCACTGTAACTTGATGTGCACTGTAACTTGATGTGCACTTTTTGATTGAAGGGAAGCACGGATTATGATCGAGAGTGAGGCGATTTCCTAAAGTGATTGATACAAAAGGGTACATGATAGCATTTATTGATCTGACAGTGCAACCTGAAAGTATTCAGACCCCTTGACTTTTTTCCTAATTTTGTTTCATTACAGCCTTATTCTAGTTTTTTTCCCCCCCTCAATCTACACACAATACCCCATAATGACAAAGCAAATGTATTACAAATTAAAAAAACAGAAATCACTTTTACATAAGTATTCAGACCCTTTACTCTGTACTTTTTTGAAGCACCTTTGGCAGTGATTACAGCTTCGAGTCTTGGGTATGATGCTACAATGTCATGCTTCAACATAAGGATGGTATTTGCCAGGTGTTGAGCAGTGCCTGGTTTCCTCCAGACGTGACGCTTGGCATTCAGGCCAAAAGTTCAATCTTGTTTTCATCAGACCAGAAAATGTTGTTTCTCATGGTCTGAGTCCTTTAGGTGCCTTTTGGCAAACTCCAAGCGGCCTGTCATGTGCCCTTTACTAAGGATTGGCTTCCGTCTGGCCACTCTACCATAAAGGCCAGATTGGCGGAGTGCTGCAGAGCTGGTTGTCCTTCTGGAAGGTTCTCCCATCTCCATAGAGGAACTATGGAGCTCAGTCAGAGTGATCATCAGGTTCTTGGTCACCTCTTTGACCAAGGCCCGTCTCCCCTTGATTGCTCAGTTTGGCAGGGCGGCCAGCACTAGGAAGAGTGTTGGTGGTTCCAAACTTCTTCCATTTAAGAGTGATTGAGCCCACTTCTTGGGGACCTTCAACGCTGTGGAAATGTTTTTGTACCCTTCCCAGATTTGTGCCTTGACACAATCCTGTCTACTGACAATTCATTTGACATCATGGCTTGATTTTTGCTCTGACATGCACTGTCAACTGTGGGACCTTAGACAGCTGTGTGTGCTTTTCCAAGTCATGTCCAATTAATTGAATTTACCACGGGTAAATTTGAAAAACCTGTTTTCGCTTTGTCATTATGGGGTATTGTGTGTAGATTGATGAGGGACAATGTTTACATAAGGCTGTAACAAAATATACAAAGTTAAGGGGTCTGAATTCTTTCCGAATTCACTGTTTGTTTTCCAGACACACCAGTCTGTCTGACGGTACAGAATTGGGATTGTTTTTGAGAACTTTATTTTTCTTGTTGGTTTGAATTTGTATCCCATTTAAGTGTAGACAAGTGCTTATTGCCCTACCTTTCTCCTGATCAGCATTCATCACTGTTATTAAAATGATTAATGAACAAAAAAATCATCTGTTCAAGTGCACTAAGAAAATTGTACATTTTAATAAGTCTAAGATGCAATTTGTTAACAATTTTTATTTATTTTTTCCTAAATGATTGTAAGAGATTCTTATATTTAAATGAAGGTGTTTTTGTCATGATGTTCAATGTTCCTCCTCAGGATGACAACTTTCTCTAGGCATTTCTATTTGAACACTTTCTATACTCTGAATAGTGATGTATGTCGTCCTCAGTGGCTACCGTAGGTTGTCCTTAACCATTCCTTCACAACAAACCTTTCCTTCCTAGAAACCAGGATCTACCTTGTTTTCTATACATTTCTGTCAGGTGTTCTGATGACCCCTTCATTTAATTTAGACAATCTTGTTTAACCTCGTCAGTGTGATGGTTTATCAACAGTAAGTGCCTTCTGTAGCACAGGAGGTTGGTGGCACCTCAATTGGGAGGCACTGGTTCGTGGTAATGGCTGGAGCGGTTTCTATGTGTTTGATGGTATTCCATTCGCTCTGTTCCAGCCATTATTATGAGCCGTTCTCACCTCCGCAGCCTCCACTGTTCTGTAGGGTTGGCGAAGTGAAAAATATACTGAACAAAAATATAAATGCAACATGTAAAGTGTTGGTCCCATGTTTCATAAAAGATTCCAGAAATAAATTATTCCAGAAATGTTCCATATGCAAAAAAAAAGTTTATTTCTCGCTAAATGTTGTGCACAAATTTGTTTACATCGCTGTTAGTGAGCTTTTCTCCTATGCCAAGATAATCCATCCACCTGACAGGTGTGGCATATCAAGAAGCTGATTAAACAGCATGATCATGACACAGGTGCACCTTGTGCTGGGCACATTTAAAGGATGTCTCAAGTTTGTGGGAATGTGCAATTGGCATGTTGACTGCAGAAAATGACCACCAGAGCTGTTGCCAGAGAATTTCATGTTAATTTCTCTACCATAAGCCACCTCCAACGTTATTTTAGAGAACTTGTTAGTACGTCCAACCGGCCATTTTAATTATTATTTTTTTTTATCGTTTTAACCACATTTTTTGTGCTATACAGTGGTTCTTTACATTTACTTTGTTTACAAACATTGGAGTAAAACAAGCTTATATTTTGGGTTCTGATAGGATATGACAGTTGAACTAAGCTCACGGGGCATTTATACATTATATTCTTCAAGAATCAATGGGTACTTATTCATCAGTCCAAAAAATGTATGTAGTAACTAAGGAATGCCTCTAATAGATATACCGTTGAAGTCGGAAGTTTACATACACCTTAGCCAAATACATTTAAACTCAGTTTTTCACAATTCCTTACATTTAATCCAAGTAAAAAAATCTGTTTTAGGTCAGTTAGCATCACCACTTTATTTTAAGAATGTGAAATGTCAGAATAATAGTAGAGAGAATTATTTATTTCAGCTTTTTCTTTTATCACATTCCCAGTGGGACAGAAGTTGACACACTCAATTAGTATTTGGTAGCATTGCCTTAAAATCGTTTAACTTGGGTCAAACATTTCGGGTACCTTCCACAAGCTTCTGACAATAAGTTGGGTGAATTTTGGCCCATTACTCCTGACAGAGCTGGTGTAACTGAGTCAGGTTTGTAAGGCCTCCTTGCTCGCACATGCTTTTTCAGTTCTGCCCACACATTTGTCTGGGATTGAGGTCAGGGCTTTGTGATGGCCACTCTAATACCTTGACTTTGTTGTCCTTAAGCCATTTTGCCACAACTTTGGAAGTATGCTTGGGTTCATTGTCCATTTGGAAGATGCATTTGTGACCACACTTTAACTTCCTGTCTGATGTCTTGAGATGTTGCTTCAATATAACCACACAATTTTCCCTGTGATGCCATCTATTTTGTGAAGTGCACCAGTTCCTCCTGCAGCAAAGCACCCACACAGCATGATGCTGCCACCTCCGTGCTTCACGGTTGGGATGGTGTTCTTCGGCTTGCAAGCCTCCGCCTTTTTCCTCCAAACATAACGATGGTAATTTTGGCCAAACAGTTCTGTTTTTGTTTCATCAGACCAGAGGACATTTCTACAAAAAGTACAATCTTTGACCCAATGTGCAGTTGCAAACCGTAGTCTGTATTTTTATGGCGGTTTTGGAGCAGTGGCTTCTTCCTTGCTGAGCGGTCTTTCAGGTTATGTCGATATAGGACTTGTTTTACTGTGGATATAGATACTTTTGTACCTGTTTCCTCCAGCATCTTCACAAGGTGCACTTTTTGCACCAAAGTAAGTTCATCTCTAGGAGACAGAATGCATCTCCTTCCTGAGCGGTATGACGGCTGCGTGGTCCATGGTTTTTATACTTGCGTACTATTGTTTGATGAACGTGGTACCTTCAGGCATTTGGAAATTACTCCCAGGGATGAAACAGACTTGTAGAGGTCTACAGTTTTTTTTCTGAGGTCTTGGCTGATTTATTTTAATTTTCCCATGACGTCAAGCAGAGTCACTGAGTTTAAAGATAGGCATTGAAATACATCCACAGGTACACCTCCAATTGACTCAAAGGATGTCAATTAGCCTATCAGAATCTTCTAAAGCCATGACATTTTCTGGAAATTTCCAAGCTGTTTAAAGGCACAGTCAACTTAGTGTATGTAAACTTCTGACCCACTGGAATTGTGATACATTGAAATATAAGTGAAATAATATGTAAACAATTGTTGGAAAAATGACTTGTGTCATGCACAACGTAGATGTCCTAACCGACAAAACTATAGTTTGTTAACAAGAAATTTGTGGAGTGGTTGAAAAACTAGTTTTAGTGACTCCAACCTAAGTGTATATAAACTTCTGACTTCAACTGTAGAGCGCTGTGCAATGTCTCCTTCGCCTGCTACATTACTGTACCAAAAACCGGTAGGGCAACACTGAGGGAAGAGAACCATGCTGCTCAACATTCACACCAGTTTCCTCTCTATTGAACACGAATGTAGCTGCACTGAGTAAAGGAATGGTTGTTGAAGGTGCATATCGATGTCTTTCCTGTTCAGCAGGTACAGGGGATGCATTTGGTTCCGTGGGAGGGAAGGTGGAAGGACTCCATGCTGTATAAACTCTGACTGACCAAGGACCGACAGTAGCGCCATAACAGGTGTTGTTTTTGTACCTTCTTTCCCTTTTGTTTCATTTCCTATTTGATCACTTTACAACAAATCTAGAGCTTTTTGTAAATAATACAACATTTATTCTGAAATATGTCAAACTTCAGTCTGTTCTTTTCCTTGTGTAATTTATGTGCTGCGTTCAGGTTTACATATGGACGCAGTAAACATTATCCCCTAGTGGTGGAATTGTACAGTGTCTTGGCAAAGAAGATCTTCCATTAAACACACACACACACTGTACTGATTGTATTTCAGTGCCCAGCAGACATCCAGGCAATACCGGTCTCTTCCCCTGACTGACCCTGACTCACCCTCTGTGTTGTGTAAAGGCATGTGGTTGCAGAACGTATACATCAGCGTGGACGTGAGGTGAGTGGTGTGAGGCTGAGGGGTGATATTCCAACGCATGGTGAAAGATGGATACAGCCTGCAGTGTAGACCCCTAGTAATTGGCACTTTTCCTGCCCTTCAGTCTACACCTGCCACAACTACCACCCCTCTCTTAGTTTCTGTGCTGACATTGACATTGACAACAGTTGGTTATCGTGAGTCTTTTACAGGATGAGGAGGTGAGCCATCGCCCAATGGTGGAGTTCATTGGATGGTGTGACTGCTCGTGAGTCTTTTACAGGATGAGGAGGTGAGCCATCGCCCAGTGGTGGAGTTCATTGGATGGTGTGTGGACTGCTCCTACTTAGAACTTGATGTCAATAAAACCAAGTTAATGGCTATTGATTTCCAGAGGAGCTCACTCCCCCCCCCAAGCAGACACATCGTTGGCTCTGAATTAACTTTATTTGACTCTTTGCAAACTGGAAACCATTTATCCGGAGGCTGCATTCATTGTAGCTGGGGATTTTAACAAGGCTAATCTGAAAACAAGACTCCCTAAATTTTATCAGCATATCGATTGCGCAACCAGGGGTGGAAAGACCTTGGATCATTGTTACTCTAACTTCCGCGACACATATAAGGCCCTGCCCCGCACCCCTTTCGGAAAAGCTGACCACGACTCCATTTTGTTGATCCCTGCCTACAGACAGAAACTAAAACAAGAGGCTCCCACGCTGAGGTCTGTCCAACGCTGGTCCGACCAAGCTGACTCCACACTCCAAGACTGCTTCCATCACGTGGACTGGGACATGTTTCGTATTGCGTCAGACAACAACATTGACGAATACGCTGATTCGGTGTGCGAGTTCATTAGAACGTGCGTTGAAGATGTCGTTCCCATAGCAACGATTAAAACATTCCCTAACCAGAAACCGTGGATTGATGGCAGCATTCGCGTGAAACTGAAAGCGCGAACCACTGCTTTTAACCAGGGCAAGGTGTCTGGTAACATGACCGAATACAAACAGTGCAGCTATTCCCTCCGCAAGGCTATCAAACAAGCTAAGCGTCAGTACAGAGACAAAGTAGAATCTCAATTCAACGGCTCAGACACAAGAGGCATGTGGCAGGGTCTACAGTCAATCACGGACTACAGGAAGAAATCCAGCCCAGCCACGGACCAGGACGTCCTGCTCCCAGGCAGACTAAATAACTTTTTTGCCCGCTTTGAGGACAATACAGTGCCACTGACACGGCCTGCAACGAAAACTTGCGGTCTCTCCTTCACTGCAGCCGAGGTGAGTAAGACATTTAAACGTGTTAACCCTCGCAAGGCTGCAGGCCCAGACGGCATCCCCAGCCGCGCCCTCAGAGCATGCGCAGACCAGCTGGCCGGTGTGTTTACGGACATATTCAATCAATCCCTATACCAGTCTGCTGTTCCCACATGCTTCAAGAGGGCCACCATTGTTCCTGTTCCCAAGAAAGCTAAAGTAACTGAGCTAAACGACTACCGCCCCATAGCACTCACTTCCGTCATCATGAAGTGCTTTGAGAGACTAGTCAAGGACCATATCGCCTCCACCCTACCTGACACCCTAGACCCACTCCAATTTGCTTACCGCCCAAATAGGTCCACAGACGATGCAATCTCAACCACACTGCACACTGCCCTAACCCATCTGGACAAGAGGAATACCTATGTGAGAATGCTGTTCATTGACTACAGCTCGGCATTCAACACCATAGTACCTTCCAAGCTCGTCATCAAGCTCGAGACCCTGGGTCTCGACCCCGCCCTGTGCAACTGGGTACTGGACTTCCTAACGGGCCGCCCCCAGGTGGTGAGGGTAGGCAACAACATCTCCTCCCCGCTGATCCTCAACACTGGGGCCCCACAAGGGTGCGTTCTGAGCCCTCTCCTGTACTCCCTGTTCACCCACGACTGCGTGGCCACGCACGCCTCCAACTCAATCATCAAGTTTGCGGACGACACAACAGTGGTAGGCTTCATTACCAACAACGACGAGACGGCCTACAGGGAGGAGGTGAGGGCCCTCGGAGTGTGGTGTCAGGAAAATAACCTCACACTCAAAGTCAACAAAACTAAGGAGATGATTGTGGACTTCAGGAAACAGCAGAGGGAACACCCCCCTATCCACATCGATGGAACAGTAGTGGAGAGGGTAGCAAGTTTTAAGTTCCTCGGCATACACATCACAGACAAACTGAATTGGTCCACTCACACAGACAGCATTGTGAAGAAGGCGCAGCAGCGCCTCTTCAACCTCAGGAGGCTGAAGAAATTCGGCTTGTCGCCAAAAGCACTCACAAACTTCTACAGATGCACAATCGAGAGCATCCTGGCGGGCTGTATCACCGCCTGGTACGGCAACTGCTCCTCCCTCAACCGTAAGGCTCTCCAGAGGGTAGTGAGGTCTGCACAACGCATCACCGGGGGCAAACTACCTGCCCTCCAGGACACCTACACCACCCGATGTCACAGGAAGGCCATAAAGATCATCAAGGACATCAACCACCCGAGCCACTGCCTGTTCACCCCGCTATCATCCAGAAGGCGAGGTCAGTACAGGTGCATCAAAGCTGGGACCGAGAGACTGAAAAACAGCTTCTATCTCAAGGCCATCAGACTGTTAAACAGCCACCACTAACATTGAGTGGCTGCTGCCAACACACTGACACTGACTCAACTCCAGCCACTTTAATAATGGGAATTGATGGGAAATTATGTAAATATATCACTAGCCACTTTAAACAATGCTACCTTATATAATGTTACTTACCCTACATTATTAATCTCATATGCATACGTATATACTGTACTCTATATCATCGACTGTATCCTTATGTAATACATGTATCACTAGCCACTTTAACTATGCCACTTTGTTTACATACTCATCTCATATGTATATACTGTACTCGATACCATCTACTGTATCTTTCCTATGCTGCTCTGTACCATCACTCATTCATATATCCTTATGTACATATTCTTTATCCCCTCACACTGTGTACAAGACAGTAGTTTTGGAATTGTTAGTTAGATTACTTGTTGGTTATTACTGCATTGTCGGAACTAGAAGCACAAGCATTTCGCTACACTCGCATTAACATCTGCTAACCATGTGTATGTGACAAATAACATTTGATTTGATGATTTGATTTGCCTCCAAGGATATGTCTATTGATTTCCAGAGGAGCTCACTGCCTCCAAGGATATGGCTATTGATTTCCAGAGGAGCTCACTGCCTCCAAGGATATGACTATTGATTTCCAGAGGAGCTCACTGCCTCCAAGGATATGACTATTGATTTCCAGAGGAGCTCACTGCCTCCAAGGATATGGCTACCAGAGGAGCTCACTGCCTCCAAGGATATGGCTACCAGAGGAGCTCACTGCCTCCAAGGATATGGCTATTGATTTCCAGAGGAGCTCACTGCCTCCAAGGATATGGCTATTGATTTCCAGAGGAGCTCACTGCCTCCAAGGATATGGCTATTGATTTCCAGAGGAGCTCACTGCCTCCAAGGATATGGCTATTGATTTCCAGAGGAGCTCACTGCCTCCAATGCAGGCAGATGGTTAGCCAGTTGATACCGTTGATCGATGTGAATATCTTGGCACTTTCCTTGACAGAAAACTGAGTTTTGAGGCCAATGTGGATGCTATCTGTGCAAAGGGACATCAATGCTTGTTCTTCCTGAGGAAACTCTGCCGTTTCAGAGTGGATAAGACCCTGATGACCATCTTTTACAGATTGTTCATTGATTCCATTTTAACATTCAATATCATCTGCTGTTTTGGTAATCTAACTTAGAGTAAGAACAGGCTGGATAACATTATGAAAGTAGCAGGATCGGTAGTTGTGCACATACAGTACCTTGCAAAAGTATTCTTCACATGTTATTGTTACAAGGTGGCTTAAAATGGATTTAATTGTCATTTTTTGTCAATCTACAACAAAATACTCTATAATGTCAAAGTGGAAGACAAATTATATGTTTTTAAAGATAAATAAAAAATTAATTACTTTTAAATATAGTTGTAGCATAAATATTCAGCCCCTTTGTTTAGGCAAGCATCAATTAGTTCAGGAGTCAAATTTTACTTAACAAATCACATTATAAGTTACATGGACTCACTCTGTGCGGCAGGTAGCCTAGCGGTTAAGAGTGTTGGGCCAGTAACCCAAAGGTCGCTGGTTTGAATCCCTGAGCTGACATGGTGAAAAATCTGATGTGCTCTTGAGCAAGGCACTTAGCCCTAATTGCTCTAGGTTAAATAATGGCTGATCCCTGGGCGTGACCTCACTTTCTGAGTGTGTCTCAGGGGGAGTGGGAAATGCAAAAAAATACAATTTTGACATTGATTTTTTTTAAGGGGCAAACCTTCCTTTGTCCCCCATACATACAACATCTGCAAGGTCCCCCCAGTCAAATGCTGAATTTCAAGCACAGATTCAACTACAAAGACCAGGGAGCATTTTGAAGGCCTCATAAAGAAGAACAATGGTCGATGGTTAACAATAACAAATCAGACATTGAATATCTCTTTAAGCCTGGTCAAGTTAATAATTATGCTGTGGATTATATATTAAACCACCCAGACACATCAAAGACACAGTCGTCCTTCTGAACTGACTTGCTGGACAGGAATTAAACATCTCAGGGATGTTACCATGAGGCTGTTGGTGATCTTAAAACAGCTACAGAGTTGTCTGTGATGGTAGGAAACTGAGGATCGATCAACAACATTGTAGTGACTCCACAATAATGAACTAAATGACAGAGTGAAAACAAGAGTTCAATGCATTTTGTATGCAACAAGGAACTAAAGTAATACTGCAACAAAAAAAAACACAACAAAGGAATACTCTTTTTGTCCTAAATGCAAAGCCTTACGTTTAGGGAAAATACAACACAACACATCACTGAGTAACTGCCTCCTTATTTTCAAGCTTGGTGGTGGCTGCATCATGGTATGGGTATGCTTGACATCGGCAAATCCTGGGGAGTTTTTCAGGATAAAAACTAACGGCATAGAGCTAAGAACAGAAAACATCCTAGAGGAAAACCTGCTTCAGTCGGCTTTACACCAGAGACTGGTAGAGAAATTCATCTTTCAGCAACAATAACCTGAAACACAAGGCCAAATCTACACTGGGGTTGCTTACCAAGAAGACCAGAACATTCACTGAGTGACTTAAATCTCCTTGAAAATCTGTGGTAAGACTTGAAAATTGCTGTCTAGCCATGATTTCCAAAATCTTAACAGAGCTTGAAATATTTTGAAAAGAATAATGCGCAAATATTGCACAATCCAGGTGTGCGAAGCCCTTATAGGCTTACCCAAGAAGACTCACAGCTGTAGTCAATGCCAAAGGTGTTTCTAACATGTATTAACTCACGGAGCTGAATACTTATGCAACGATTTATATTTCAATTATTTTATTTCTCTTAGTCTTTAAAACAAATCTTAGAATTTTTCTTCCACTGACATTAGAGTACTTTGTGTAGATTGTTGACCAAAAAATTGACAATTTAATATATGTTAATCCCACTTTGTAACACAATAAAATGTGAAGAAATCAAAGGGGTCTGAATACTTTTGCAAGGCTCTGTATTGCAGTATATGCTATATTGTTTTGTGTATATTGTCATGTGTTCAATGTGTTTTTACTATGTGCCCCCAGGGGATAATAAAGACTGCTCTACTACTGCTCTCAAGCTTGTGTGAGGGAAACCCAGTGAAGAATATACTAAGGGTTTATGACAACCTAGGCCAGAGGTCGGCATGAGGCAGCCCGCAGGCCAAAACCGTTATTTTTTTTGGTCTCCCCAAAGTTTGTTGCAAAAAAATATTTTTCTTTTTGATTTAAAAAAAGAAGATTATATTAACAATGAATAAAAAATACAAAAAATAATTCAGGAAATCTGTTCCAAGTATTTCCATGAATAACAAAAGAGACTTGATGGTGTCTCAATGTAATCAAGGTATGAAATGATTGTTATGTTCAAGTACAGTCTATTTCTGTATTTAGTTGTGGTCAATTTGCAGTGTACAAATTATTATAATTATGTTCTGGCCCCCGACCATCCTGTCCGATAAAAATTGTCCCGTGACTGAATCTAGTTGCCTACCCCTGACCTTTTGAGATTTAGATTTGAGCTATGCAAGTCAACATATTGGAGGGATGCATATGTGCTGATTGTAGTCCCCATGGCCCATATGGAGAATAGGAGTAGTAGTAGTAGTAGTAGTAGTAGTAGTAGTAGTAGTAGTAGCAGCAGTAGTAGTAGTAGCAGCAGTAGTAGCAGTAGTAGTAGTAGTAGCAGTAGTAGTAGCAGTAGTAGCAGTAGTAGTAGCAGCAGTAGTAGTAGTAGTAGTAGTAGTAGCCTACTGACATAGTTTGAGAACAGTATGTTGTATGACCAACTGTAAACTGTGTGGTACATGAACGTCACTGGGCCTGGGAGAATCACATGGTTGCGTGCTCACCATGTGAGGAGGGATCAAATGTCTTTTCCACCCACAGAGACACACGCATACATTCCATCTCCTTGGACTGTATGTTCCACGTCTGCCACTCCCCTCCTAGAATGCTTGCTGATCCTAGACCAGTTGACACAGTGAATGGGCATATAATAAGACAGTGAAAACTGAGTACAGAACAGTCCAAACTGTGGCTGCTGGTTTTGAAATACAGCCCAGTTCATCCACTCTCATGCGGGTCAAAGGCCAGGCAGAGTGGTTCTTATTTCGCTCCTCAGTTTTAACAGCCGCTGTTCTTGAATAGGCCAGAATCGGCCACTGGGGGCGGGGAGAAGATGTGACATCACAGGCTAAGTCCAGGTCTGTCCTATATCCTGGTTGTTAGGGTAAGGTGGAGACAAAACAACCAAAGACAGACTGACTGACTGACCGGGATATACAGAGAGAACCCTTGTGCTTTTACTGACCACTGATTGACCATTGGCTAGTGGCTACTCTCTTCACAGAGAGGATACAGTTCTCTGGTGAGTGTTGACTTGTTTCACTGTGATTTAATTGTAGGAGCGAAGGTCTCATAGGAAAGGCATGGACTAGACTGGAGGGTTACAGAGGTTATGCAGTGTGCTGTCATGTCTCCGGTCAGACCAGAGCACTGTTAGGCATGCTGAAAATGTCTGATTTCAGCAAACCAACACATGTAACACAGGGTAACAGAGGACTGGGCCTGTAACTAATGAAAACATAATTGTTATAAAGGATATGCCTTATTTATACCAGAGGATCAGTGGAATAATCTATGTAATAATTATGTAGCATGTAAATACACACAGTTACCCTGGAGTAGTAACTATACAATGTTACATTTTTCTTAGGACTGTTTAAATCGAATGCATTGGACGATCAGTCAAATATTTTCCGAGGAGTATTGTACTAATGACGGGTGACTGGAATAATTGCAAACTTGTCATAATCTGCAGTGTTTCTCACAGGAGTTATTTAGGACAAGGAGGAGTCAGGTTAGGATGTTGACATTGAAGGGAATGGTTTGATATTGATGTGTGCAGGGGGGTGGGTGGGAGTGTTGTTGTGGTACCAAAGTTGAAGAACATACGCATATCCAGGTACTTTTCACAGGTCCTGGAATTGTAGGCGAACTCATGGAAAACAGAAAGGAAAACGCTGCACACTGTTGCTCATTCTCCCAGGTGATATTTATTTACAACAACATTTCAACGTCTAGGTCGTCATCAGGCATCCATATCCCAGGTGGGGGTGGAAGGTCCTTTATATAGGGGCAGTACTCAGTGACATCCCTTCCTGAAATAGGAGGTAAAAAATGTAAAACAGTTTCACAATAAACATTCAATGTATCAGAATATATGATCATAGACAGGGAATGTGATCAATATTTACAGTAATATGCATACACATACAATATTCAATTAGGATGAAAAAAACAACACAATTCTGACATTGAAACAATAAAAACCTTTAAAAATAAAAAGTGGGACATGACCCTGGAGTGGGGTGTGGCATCCATTGTGTGTACATTTGGCCAGACAGTAAGAGTAACACTACACTCCTGGGTGGGAAGAGGAGGGCTGGGATGTCCCAGTTGAGAGCACACAGCGTGCTGTGTCACAGAGGAATTTGTAGCCCTTTCGGTGCTGTGCAATTCTGGAAAGCAATGTAAAGAGCAAAAATAGATTGTCTGCCAACACTCCTCTCCTTTTTCAGTCTCCATGGCAATAATATTAATCATTCAATGAAATTGTAATGTTTTTAACCTTTGAGCATTGAAAATCACTTCCCTAAAAGGTTTTGTTATTATCTATAATTATCTTTTACAAATAATTTGTGTCACAAGAGTTCTTTAAATACACCCCAGCTATTTGGTATTCCGGCCTATGTAAGTACCTAGCTACTTAGAAAACAGCAGCCCAGAATTCCCATGTGAATCAATTACTAGAATTTGAATAGTAGAAAAACTGGTTTAGTTTGAACACTTCTCTGTCCATCATCTCAGGCACCCAGAACCAAATCCCACATCCATTAGTCTGTTACGAGAGACCATCATCTAGGGTCGGGGAAGTAAATAACAGAATAAGAATTAAAAGGGCATATTTGTAAACAATGGAGGAAAGTTTATATTTTGTTTTCTGATTGACAGTCGAACTAACCACATGAGACATTTATAAGTTTGATTCTTTAAGAATCAATGGCTATATCATTAGTTGAAAAGTACAGGAATGGATGTAGGCCTACAAATCCCAGATTGCCCATTGTTCACATTTTTTTCTCTCACAGGCCTCATGCTCAGAAGCTAGCTAAAGTGAAGGGCTGGAATTGTATTTATATTTATTTATTTCCCCTTTATTTAACCAGGTAGGCAAGTTGAGAACAAGTTCTCATTTACAATTGCTACCCGGCTAAGATAAAGCAATGGAATGGAATAAATAGAAGGGTATCAAACATATGGAAACCACACGTTTGACTCAGCTCCATTTATTCCATTCCAACCATTACAATGAGTCCGTCCTGGTTGCTTCGCCTCTCCCTGTCTGGTATTAAATACCACAAGTCTAAACGAGGCGTGAAAACCTCCTTATAAAAACACTGACTGTTGTAGCCAAACCGGCCGCCAGAAAGCGCTATTATTCCATAAACCACGTAAAATGAATAATAGTGCCAGCTCCCGGCAGGTTGGGCAATGACCGTTGGAGGGGGGAGTTTGTCTCCGACTGTGGCCATCCATAATCTATGTGGCCGAAAAGTTGTTTGAGAAACTCACAGCCTGTTGAAGACCTGGAACTGACGAAACGACGGTTTGGGCGCGCGTTTTGGGTGGTTATGGTAAGACATGATGACAAACACGTTTTGAATCCAGTTTATGTCGCTGAAAGAAAGTTTGACTAATAGTGTAACGGATTTTACTCCGAGCCTTTCACTTGCGCACACATGTATGTAGTGTGTCTTCTCCAGTGCAACGGTGTTCGGATACCGTGCGCTCTGTTGCAACAATAATACTGGCTTTGGCAAGTACTGTACATGCTCGTGTGGTGTGCATTGGTGGTTTCACACTTCAAACTAACCAACCACTCTTCGTTTTTTCTCCTCTGCACTCTCTCAAATTTCACAGAATATTTCGTGGGCTATCAGCGGAACAGAGTGTGAGCTCCAGAAACCAAACATGACTGAAAATGGACTTGGGAACCGGGTGCTTAACATGGACACCATGAACCCGAATGTAAAGCGGGTTGAGTATGCTGTCCGTGGTCCAATCGTGCAACGCGCATTGCAGATTGAAAAGGAGCTCAAAGAGGTACAGTGTGTACTGTTGGACAGAGATCGAGATTTGCATGTGGCTGGCCTTTTTCTTGAGAAATAGGACAGCCCAGGTGACATGGTGCAAATTACCAGATGTCCGTGGGAAGTTGCCCATTATCCAACTTAATGTAGCAGTAGTAAAATAAACTTTGCCATAAACCATGATCGGACTGGGATGAGTAAAGACTCAAATGTAAAATCCACTGGGTTCCTCAGATGCGTCACTTACACGCAGAATGAGTTGGGACATAGGCGATGTCAGACTTTCAACTACAACTATTTACAAACTTTTCATGCATTGAGTGTGCACAAACACTGTCAAACAGTATAGAGCCGTGTGATGATAGTGCACTCTGGTGACATTGGCACGTATCATAGGATCACCATTCTTTCCTTAGAGAACACACAAATATGCAAAGGATACTGATCTTTATGAGGGACTGCCCTGAAACGAATGCTCACTCTTTTGGAGAAGCTGACCCTGAACCACAACATTTTAAAGGCAGTAGTCTCCTAAAGCAGTGGCTTCCAACCTTTTTCTGGTACTGTACCACCAACTGCTTTTTACTTTGCTCGGAGTATCCCTGAAGTATGAGTGATGATTAGCTGAGAGAAATTGATGATAAAAAAATTGTGGTAGTTTTTTTGAACTTCAGTGCGGCTTTTGACTTTATCGACCATAGTCTGCTGCTGGAAAAACGTATGTGTTATGGCTTTACACCCCCTGCTATTTTGTGGATAAAGAGTTACCGGTCTAACAGAACACAGAGGGTGTTCTTTAATGGAAACCTCTCCAACATAATCCAGGTAGAATCAGGAATTCCCCAGGGCATCTGTCTAGGTCTCTTACTTTTTTCAATCTTTACTAATTACTTTTGAGTAAAGCCAGTGTCTATGCATGCGGACGGCTCAACACTATCCACGTCCACTACTACAGTGAGTGAAATCAATGCACCACTTAACAAAGAGCTGCAGCTAGTTTCAGAATGGGTGGCGAGGAATAAGTTAGTCCTAAATATTTTTTAAAAATAAAAGCATTGTATTTGGGACAAATCATTCACTAAACCCCTAACCTCAACTAAATATTGTAATAAATCATGTGGAAATTGAGCAAGTTGAGGTGATCAAACTGCTTGGAGTAACCCTGGATTATAAACTGTCATGGTCAAAGCATGTTGATACAACAGTAGCTAAGATGGGGAGAAGTCTGTCCATAATTAAAGTGCTGCTCTGCCTTTTTAACAACACTATCAACAAGGCAGGTCCTATAGGCCCTAGTTTTGTCGCACCTGGACTACTTTTCAATGGTGTGGTCAGGTGCCACAAAGAGGGACCTCGGAAAATTACAATTGGCTCCGAATAGGGCAGCATGGCTGGCCCTTAAATATGCACAGAGAGTTCAAATTAGTGGAGGAGAGATTGACTTCATCACCACTTGTTTTTGTAAGAAGTGTTGACATGCTGAATGCACCGAGGTGTCTGTTTAAACTACTAGCACACAGCTCAGACACCCATGCATACCCCACATGACATTCCACCAGAGGTCTCTTCACAACCCCCAAATCAAGGACAGACTATGGGAGGTGCACAGTACTACATAGAGCCATGACTACATGGAACTATATTCCAAATCAGGTAACTGATGCAAGCAGTAGATTCAGATTTTAAAAAAACAGATAAAAAAAATACACCTTATGGAACAGCGGGGACTGTGAAGAGTCACACACACACACACACACACACACACACACACACACACACACGGATGTTGTATTGTAGATATTTGGCAGTCGAGTAGTGGCCTGAGGGAACACACTTAATGTGTTGTGAAAAGTGTTATGTAATGTAATGTTTTAAATTGTATATACAGTGCCTTGCGAAAGTATTCGGCCCCCTTGAACTTTGCGACCTTTTGCCACATTTCAGGCTTCAAACATAAAGATATAAAACTGTATTTTTTTGTGAAGAATCAACAACAAGTGAGACACAATCATGAAGTGGAACGACATTTATTGGATATTTCAAACTTTTTTAACAAATCAAAAACTGAAAAATTGGGCGTGCAAAATTATTCAGCCCCCTTAAGTTAATACTTTGTAGCGCCACCTTTTGCTGCGATTACAGCTGTAAGTCGCTTGGGGTATGTCTCTATCAGTTTTGCACATCGAGAGACTGAATTTTCTCCTTGCAAAACAGCTCGAGCTCAGTGAGGTTGGATGGAGAGCATTTGTGAACAGCAGTTTTCAGTTCTTTCCACAGATTCGATTGGATTCAGGTCTGGACTTTGACTTGGCCATTCTAACACCTGGATATGTTTATTTTTGAACCATTCC
The DNA here is from genome assembly GCF_013265735.2 of Oncorhynchus mykiss. Taxonomy (NCBI): domain Eukaryota; kingdom Metazoa; phylum Chordata; class Actinopteri; order Salmoniformes; family Salmonidae; genus Oncorhynchus; species Oncorhynchus mykiss. The sequence goes on from NC_048575.1 coordinate 14,411,331, forward strand.
ATTGTAGATTTTGCTTTATGTTTTGGATCATTGTCTTGTTGGAAGACAAATCTCCGTCCCAGTCTCATGTCTTTTGCAGACTCCATCAGGTTTTCTTCCAGAATGGTCCTGTATTTGGCTCCATCCATCTTCCCATCAATTTTAACCATCTTCCCTGTCCCTGCTGAAGAAAAGCAGGCCCAAACCACGATGCTGCCACCACCATGTTTGACAGTGGGGATGGTGTGTTCAGGGTGATGAGCTGTGTTGCTTTTACGCCAAACATAACGTTTTGCATTGTTGCCAAAAAGTTCAATTTTGGTTTCATCTGACCAGAGCACCTTCTTCCACATGTTTGGTGTGTCTCCCAGGTGGCTTGTGGCAAACTTTAAACAACACTTTTTATGGATATCTTTAAGAAATGGCTTTCTTCTTGCCACTCTTCCATAAAGGCCAGATTTGTGCAATATACGACTGATTGTTGTCCTATGGACAGAGTCTCCCACCTCAGCTGTAGATCTCTGCAGTTCATCCAGAGTGATCATGGGCCTCTTGGCTGCATCTCTGATCAGTCTTCTCCTTGTATGAGCTGAAAGTTTAGAGGGACGGCCAGGTCTTGGTAGATTTGCAGTGGTCTGATACTCCTTCCATTTCAATATTATCGCTTGCACAGTGCTCCTTGGGATGTTTAAAGCTTGGGAAATCTTTTTGTATCCAAATCCGGCTTTAAACTTCTTCACAACAGTATCTCGGACCTGCCTGGTGTGTTCCTTGTTCTTCATGATGCTCTCTGCGCTTTTAACGGACCTCTGAGACTATCACAGTGCAGGTGCATTTATACGGAGACTTGATTACACACAGGTGAATAGTATTTATCATCATTAGTCATTTAGGTCAACATTGGATCATTCAGAGATCCTCACTGAACTTCTGGAGAGAGTTTGCTGCACTGAAAGTAAAGGGGCTGAATAATTTTGCACGCCCAATTTTTCAGTTTTTGATTTGTTAAAAAAGTTTGAAATATCCAATAAATGTCGTTCCACTTCATGATTGTGTCCCACTTGTTGTTGATTCTTCACAAAAAAATACAGTTTTATATCTTTATGTTTGAAGCCTGAAATATGGCAAAAGGTCGCAAAGTTCAAGGGGGCCGAATACTTTCGCAAGGCACTGTAGTTGCCTTAATGTTGCTGGACTCCAGGAAGAGTAGCTGCTGACTTGACAGAAACTAATGGACCCCAGGAAGAGTAGCTGCTGTCTTGGCAGGAACTAAATGGACCCCAGGAAGAGTAGCTGCTGCCTTGGCAGGAACTAATGGACCCCAGGAAGATTAGCTTGTGCCTTGACAGAAACTAATGGGGATCCTTAATAAATACAAATACCCCTGAAGTACCCCCTCATGTACATTTTACCAGAAGGTCTATTGTCTCATAAGTCTTCTCAAGTACCTTCCTGGATAGGCCATGTACCCCCAGGGGTCTTAGTCGTTCACTCCTAAGGCCTGAGGTGGGGATGGTTACCAAACTAGAGTGGATTGATTCAGAGTACAATTGAGTATACACCCTCCCTCTCTTTTGTCTGTGAATTGGCTCCTTCACTTGGGCTACTCTGAAGCCATGTGGAGCAGTTGACTGGGCACTGTGCCAACAGCTAAACCCTGTCGAGCAGGTGCCCATTGTGACATCACCACCCCTATGCTTCTCTTTGAGGAGGCCATGTAGGGTGCTTAGGTTTAGCAGAAAGTAAAGTTATGTCTAAAGTTCAACACCACAATATCCCCACCTGTGTTCTCCCTCCCTCCAGCCATAAAGTAGGTGTAATATAGTAATATCCTTTCCATGTTTCAGTTATAACAGGGTTCAAAGAATACAATGATTGCCTAATTTTTAAATTATGTTGAGATTCAACTTGACAAATGTTATTGGATATGTTATAGAAGCTTACTAGCATTCACATGGAGTGGGATATGCCCATTGCATTGGCTGGTATGCTGAGAGACTTCCTGTCAGGGCACTGGGCAGTGACACTTACTGATAACTCAGCTAAACAGATGGGACTAAGGTCAGTCTGGTTTGAAGTGGAATGGCTGATACATTCACCTCAGACTGGTCAGTCATTTATTCCTAGGCTGCATCCAAAGACTGGCATACAGTGAATGGGTTTTGAATTTTATAGCCGACTTTCCAGTGACTTTTTCCAGAAAAAAAATGCAAATTTCATAAAACTGAAGTATTAGGTCAATATAATTGGGCCAATTTGTTTTGGTCAGTGCTATCCGGAATCCTTGGTACATTCCTACCTTAACCCCAACCCTTACCAAACCTTAACCCCTACCATTAGCCTAACCCTTACCGAACCTTAACCCCTACCATTAGCCTAACCCTTACCGAACCTTAACCCTTACCATTAGCCTAACCCTTACCGAACCTTAACCCTTACCATTAGCCTAACCCTTACCGAACCTTAAACCCTACCATTAGCCTAACCCTTATCGAACCTTAACCCTTACCATTAGCCTAACCCTTACCGAACCTTAAACCCTACCATTAGCCTAACTCTTACCGAACCTTAACCCCTACCATTAGCCTAACCCTTACCGAACCTTAACCCCTACCATTAGCCTAACCCTTACCGAACCTTAACCCTTACCATTAGCCTAACCCTTACCGAACCTTAACCCTTACCATTAGCCTAACCCTTACCGAACCTTCACACTAACCTTAACCATTTTACATTTCAACTTCAATGGGGTAGTGTCTCAAGGATTCCGAATAGCACGGACCAATTTGTTTTGGTGCAAGCTAGTAGCTCTGCCTGTGTGTCTGGTTGGCACAACAAGGGTCTTTTCATGATGGTGATCAATGAGAGAGTGCTTAGTTTAGCCTCAATGAGGTTTCTATGGCGACCTACCTCAATTCCCAGGCTTTGCTGTGAAGAACTGAAAATAACATTTTATCAAATGCCCTTATCCAGAGTGTCTCACAGCAAGAGCACATAACAAGGGGATCAAGGACATCATACAAATGTCTGGCACGGGTGTATGTCACTTTTGATACATTTCTCCAGAACTTTGCAATTGATGAATTTCACTGATAAAACTATTGTGAATAGCGTTGTGTCCTGGTCTCAATTGGCCCGGTCCAGAGCCCTGTTGTCAGTGCCTGGTGCTGACCAGTGGGAGGGGGGCAGTTCTCACACAGCGAACAGCACACTCATTGTTCGACTCAAGCGAGGGATAAGACCAAGAAGGGAAGAGCTTTGTGTCCCTTCTCGGACCTTCCCGATCAGATCTGTATGGTAGTTAGAATGAGGTGAATCACAGTAGGTTAACATAGTAGGGATGTTGACTCAATAAAATGATTCAATAGAAAGAGACCAGAGACAATGAACAGCCAGATAACAGACAGTTTCTGTTACTTAACTGAAACAATGGAAATTAAAAAATATATTTTTTTACATACCGTGGTTGCCATAACATTGAAGAACTCCGACGGCGCATGATTAATTCTGAGAATCGCCCCTCACCAAAATATAACTTTCTATCCTCTGTAGTCTACCCAGGTCCTGATCTCCCCTCTGTAACCCCTGTGCCAGGCTGACTCTGTGCCAGGCCTAATCTATACAGAACCTGGGGGCACAGGGCTGCTAATGAGAGAGGAGGACTGGCATGGGGGATTGGGACTGTGCGATGAGGGAATGAACCAGTCTGATTTGATTTTACATGCAGCCAATGTCAGCTGATCTGAAAGGAATGAACAGCTGATCTTTCATTATGCATGTGTCCCATTCTAAGAATCCTGAGAAGTGTTTTGGACGTGAAACTCAAGTTATTTAAAGGGCCAATTAATAACAAAGTGTGTTTTGGTAAAAAGCTGAGGGATGGGCTTGTATAGACAGAGCTATGGATGCAAGGACTAACCGTCGATGATAACAACATTAGTGTTTAACCATGTTTTGAGGCTATACACTGTTTACATTTTACAATGTTTACAAACATTGGAGTAAAACAGGCTTCTATTTTGGGTTCTGATGTGGTACAACAGTTGAACTAAGCTCATTAGGCAAGTCCAAAAATGTATGTAGCTACAGATTGCACCTTTAAATGATTATTACTGGTGGTTTTGGATAGTTGTTGTGTGGCATTCAGCTCCGGTGTCTTTCTCTGTTTGTAAAATGGAATACCTGCTGTCCCTGCCTGAGCACACTGATGTCCCAGCAGTACAAACACAGCTGGGTGTCCCCCTCTCCCTTCCATTTTGATTGGCAGAAATCATGAGACGCCCCCTGATATTGACCTACAGGAGGAAAGCAGGAAGGTATCATGTGGGTTTAGGTTTCAGTTGGGGGAATGAACAGAGTGCCTGTTTAGCTACACAACAAGGAAAGCAGTGTCATCTTCAGTATAGACATTCCCATACCAAGATGGCTGATGTGAAGACGGAGCACTCAGACAGTAAATGCAGCATAGACGTCACATAGGCTTTCTTTTAACTGTTAATATTAGGTTATGTAGTGTGTAGCTTTGATGACACCTCAGGGGACTACAAAAGTTAAAAGAAAGTTAAACTCCAAATCCCACTAATCCAGGTGCTGTACAGTAAAACCATAGGGGGGTGTATTCAGGGGCTTATCAGATTATGCTGTTCAATGACTACTAGGTTTACCACGACTACTAGGTCTACCACGACTACTAGGTCTACCACATCTACCAGGCTACGCAAAGAACATGTTGTCATTGTCGCGTTACACTGTTTCCACTCTAGGTCTTGTCCATCTAGTTTCTTGTATTGGCTACAAGCCTGAATGTTGTTTATCAAGCCTTTGCATTGCAGATGATATGCTCCCTGTTGTATTTTTATTTGACCAGTATCATGAGTTTGAATGAAATTCTGATTATAAGAATTGGAGAGGGCTATGGAGTAGGCTTGAGCAGGGACAGAATGACAGGGAGAAAAGAGAGAGAGTGAGAGGCATTGGCACAGCAACAGCCCTATTGTTTTACCCAGATCTCTCCTGCCCTCCCCAGTCTACACACAGTGGGAGTATCACAGCTGTCCCCAGTCCCTCTGTTTAACATGCTGTTGGCTTCCAGGATTATACCAAGTCCAATGGTTGAATAGGCAGGGATTTTAAACCGAGTTTAGAGTTATCATACTCATAGAGGTTGGCGCGTCAGTATTACTATTGGGGATTGTCATGCACTAAATGTGACTTATGTTTAATTATCACGATAACCATATCTGTGTAATAACTGCGACTTTCTCTGTTTCTGCAGGGGGTTGAGAAGCCTTTTACAGAGGTCATCAAGGCCAACATTGGTGATGCGCATGCTATGGGCCAGAAACCAATCACATTTCTCCGACAGGTCTGTTAATTGTTGTTCTAAAGCTGTGGTGTATTTTATATGGAAGTGTCCCATTATTATTATAGATGACTATTTACTATACATTACAACTTCCCTGTTCCCGTCAGGTTGTAGCGCTCTGCGTCTATCCAGATCTCCTAGAAGACGACAAGTTTCCAGAGGACGCTAAAAGTAGAGCACGGCGCATCCTTCAGGCCTGTGGAGGGGGAAGTATAGGTGAAATAACTTACTGTAGGCAGGCAGTGTGTAAAAAACAAACACCTTTTGTTAAATATCCATTGAACGTTTATCTATTTCAGGTGCATACAGTGCTAGTCCAGGCATTGAGATCATACGACAGGATGTGGCTAAATATATTGAGAAGCGGGACGGTGGCATCCCCAGTGACCCCGACAGCATCTACCTCTCCACCGGGGCCAGTGATGCCATAGTGGTAAGACTGATGATGGCAGTAGTACTGAGTTCTTGACTTGTGCTCGCATGACTAAAATGCTGATTACAACCAACACTTAACTATTTACTGGATCAGTAAATCATCTCTCAGTGCTGAATCGGATCTTGCGGCACATGACTCTCCCCTTCCGCCCTTTCTACCTCCCTCACATCTCTCTCTATAGACCATGCTAAAGTTGTTGACGTCAGGCGAGGGGAAGAACCGTACAGGGGTGATGATCTCCATCCCTCAGTACCCCCTCTACTCTGCTGCTCTGGCTGAGCTGGCGGCTGTCCAGATCAGCTACTACCTGGACGAGGACAAGTGCTGGAGCCTGGACGTCAATGAGCTGAGGAGGGCTGTGAAGGCAGCCAGGGAGCACTGTAACCCCCGCGCCCTCTGCATTATCAACCCTGGCAACCCCACAGGTATGTGGACACAAGTTTAGGGATCTGACTCTCTTATTTTTAGACCATCTCTGTTCTGTTTAGAGAACTCTTGTCACCCATCACTGTGATAGGTCAGGTCCAGAGCAGGCAGTGCATTGAAGATGTGATCCGATTCGCTGCTGAGGAGCACCTTTTCCTGATGGCTGATGAGGTAATTTAGTAATAATACAATCTCTTCTACCTGATCTTACCCTTTCTCCCCCTTTTCTAAAGTTTTTCTTCCAGACAAGATATTCAATAAATATCACTCCCTCCCTCTGTGGCTACCAGGTGTACCAGGATAATGTGTATGCGGAGGGTTGCCAGTTCCACTCCTTTAAGAAGGTTCTGTTTGAGATGGGACCAGAGTACTCCAGTGTTGTGGAGCTGGTCTCTTTCCACTCCACCTCCAAATGCTTCATGGGAGAGTAAGTCTGTAGCTACACACCCACGTATTCTCACAGATGGTGACTGACATAACTTGGCTCTATTAGGAAAAACGAACTTGACTCGTCGTACAGTATGTGAATCAAGTATGCCAGTTACTGTACCATATGAATGTGTGTGTTCCTGTCATACAGGTGTGGTTTCAGAGGAGGGTACATGGAGGTGGTTAACATGGACCCTGAGGTGAAGTTGCAGCTGACTAAACTGGTGTCTGTGCGGCTGTGCCCCCCCATCCCTGGGCAGGCCCTACTGGACCTGGTGGTCAATCCCCCTCAGCCTGACGAGCCTTCCTATGCCACCTTCATCAAGGTCAGCATACACATGATGTGGATGTTAGGATTCAGCCCTAAATGTCACATTAATATTATTACAGTGTAACAGGTGCTGTTCAATAAAAATTTACATTGTGTCACAATTTGTTAGTATTATCCTGACCTCTGACCACTTAACAGGAGCGTACTGCCAACCTGGATATCCTGGCTGAGAAGGCCAAGATGACAGAGCAGGTCCTCAACACGGTCCCAGGGATCCACTGTAACCCTGTCCAGGGAGCCATGTACACCTTCCCCCGCCTCTCACTGCCAGAGAAAGCCATCAACGCGGCAAAGGTATGTCTTTCCATCCCCCTCTTTCACCCTCCCTCTCTGTTAATTGACCTCTCCTTTCCCTGCCTGTTTCTGATGCTCAGTTGTCTGATTCTTCCTATTCCAATCCCTTCTGTGTTGTTATTCAACCTTCTTTACCTCTGTGTAGGAGAAAGGCCAGGCTCCAGACATGTTCTACTGTATGAAGCTGCTGGAGGAGACTGGTATATGCCTGGTTCCAGGTAGTGGCTTCGGGCAGAGAGATGGAACCTACCATTTCAGGTTAGACCGGTCGCCTGTCTAGCCTGGGTACCAGTCTGTTTAGCTATCAGTCCACTCCTTGTCATGTCAAATGTTTTTCATGGCAAAGAGTGGAATGATAGCTAAACAGACTGGTACCCTGCCCCCAGTGATGTTCATGCTAAGAAAACATATATTTTTTTATCTCTATCACACTCTCTTTCTTTCTCTGTGTAGGATGACCATCTTACCTGCAACTGAAAAGCTGAAGGTTGTATTGGAAAAGATCAGGGAGTTTCATAAGCGGTTTACAGAGGAGTTCTCATAACCCCACTCCTCTTCCCAGTCTGGTCTGTAACAAAACCCCACCCCTCTTCCCAGTCTGGTCTGTAACAAAACCCCACCCCTCTTCCCAGTCTGGTCTGTAACAAAACCCCACTCCTCTTCCCAGTCCGGTCTGTAACAAAACCCTACTCCTCTTCCCAGTCTGGTTTGTAACAAAACCCCACCCCTCTTCCCAGTCTGGTCTGTAACAAAACCCCACCCCTCTTCCCAGTCCGGTCTTTAACAAAACCCCACCCCTCTTCCCAGTCTGGTCCGGTCTGTAACAAAACCCCACTCCTCTTCCCAGTCTGGTCTTTAACAAAACCCCACCCCTCTTCCCAGTCTGGTCTGTAACAAAACCACACCCCTCTTCCCAGTCTGGTCTGTAACAAAACCCCACCCCTCTTCCCAGTCTGGTCCGGTCTGTAACAAAACCCCACTCCTCTTCCCAGTCTGGTCTTTAACAAAACCCCACCCCTCTTCCCAGTCTGGTCTTTAACAAAACCCCAGTCCCTCTTCCCAGTCCGGTCCTGTCTGTAACAAAACCTCACCCCTCTTCCCAGTCCGGTCTTTAACAAAACCCCACCCCTCTTCCCAGTCTGGTCCGGTCTGTAACAAAACCTCACCCCTCTTCCCAGTCCGGTCTTTAACAAAACCCCACCCCTCTTCCCAGTCTGGTCTGTAACAAAACCTCACCCCTCTTCCCAGTCCGGTCTTTAACAAAACCCCACCCCTCTTCCCAGTCTGGTCTTTAACAAAACCTCACCCCTCTTCCCAGTCCGGTCTTTAACAAAACCCCACCCCTCTTCCCAGTCTGGTCTTTAACAAAACCCCACCCCTCTTCCCAGTCTGGTCTTTAATAAAACCCCACTCCTCTTCCCAGTCTGGTCTTAAACAAAACCTCACCCCTCTTCCCAGTCCGGTCCTGTCTGTAACAAAACCTCACCCCTCTTCCCAGTCCGGTCTTTAACAAAACCCCACCCCTCTTCCCAGTCTGGTCTTTAACAAAACCCCACTCCTCTTCCCAGTCTGGTCTTTAATAAAACCCCACTCCTCTTCCCAGTCTGGTCTGTAACAAAACCCCAGTCCCTCTTCCCAGTCCGGTCTGTAACAAAACCCCACTCCTCTTCCCAGTCTGGTCTGTAACAAAACCCCAGTCCCTCTTCCCAGTCTGGTCTGTAACAAAACCCCAGTCCCTCTTCCCAGTCTGGTCTGTAACAAAACCCCACTCCTCTTCCCAGTCTGGTCTGTAACAAAACCCCACCCCTCCTCCCAGTCTGGTCTGTAACAAAACCCCACCCCTCTTCCCAGTCCGGTCTGTAACAAAACCCTACTCCTCTTCCCAGTCCGGTCCGGTCTGTAACAAAACCCCACTCCTCTTCCCAGTCCGGTCCGGTCTGTAACAAAACCCCACTCCTCTTCCCAGTCCGGTCTGTAACAAAACCCTACTCCTCTTCCCAGTCCGGTCTGTAACAAAACCCCACCCCTCTTCCCAGTCCGGTCCGGTCTGTAACAAAACCCCACCCCTCTTCCCAGTCTGGTCTTAAACAAAACCCCACCCCTCTTCCCAGTCCGGTCCGGTCTGTAACAAAACCCCACCCCTCTTCCCAGTCCTGTCCAGTCTGTAACAAAACCCCACCCCTCTTCCCAGTCCGGTCTGTAACAAAACCCCACCCTTCCTCCTCAGAAACTGGTTGGAGAGATGGTGGAAATATCTAACTGAAAGAGTGCCAGTGTGTTACCAACACACCCCCTGTTCGAGACTCTCCCCTCTAGTGTCCTAGACTTGACATTAAAAGAGGAGCAATGTGTTAAGAAACTGCACTTTTTAGCATGGTACCTGGCATACTGTTCTGTTTCAGCTAATTGTTTAAATTGTGTGTCAGACAGCATCTGCACAGTGTACATATGTGATAATGTTTTAGTCATTTTCAGTTCATGACTATAACTGATTGTGTCAGTTGAGGGTTTTACTTGTTTTGCCTATCTAGTTTTACTGGTTATACAGCTACATTATGATCAATCGTACTATTATCAGTAAATAGTTGGCAGAGGTGTGCTTTTATTGCATGCCAGAGGGAGTGCAATGGCTGTTGCGTTGAAAAGGATACTATGAACTACTGTGTGTACAATGAACAGTCTGAATGTAGTTACAGTATTTAATAACCATGTTGATTTTTATCTTGAATTGTAAAAATATAAATGAAAGTGTAATTTCTATGTCTTGGTTTGCTCATGCCTTGTCTGTGCACCACATCAGTGTGGGAAGCTGAAAGTACTTCTGCAAAAAAATAGATTATCGTATGCTCTGGAAATGTTTATGGCAATGTCACCTACTATATATTTTTATTTTATTTTTTATTTCACCTTTATTTAAACAGGTAGGCAAGTTTAGAACAAGTTCTCATTTACAATTGCGACCTGGTCAAGATAAAGCAAAGCAGTTCGACACATACAACAACACAGAGTTACACATGGAGTAAAACAAACATACAGTCAATAATACAGTATAAACAAGTCTATATACGATGTGAGCAAATGAGGTGAGATAAGGGAGGTAAAGGCAAAAAAAGGCCATGGTGGCGAAGTAAATACAATATAGCAAGTTAAAAATGAATAAATTAATAAACACTGGAATGGTAGATTTGCAGTGGAAGAATGTGCAAAGTAGAGAGAAATAATGGGGTGCAAAGTAGCAAAATAAATAAATACAGTAGGGGGAGAGGTAGTTGTTTGGGCTAAATTATAGATGGGCTATGTACAGGTGCAGTAATCTGTGAGCTGCTCTGACAGCTGGTGCTTAAAACTAGTGAGGGGGATAAGTGTTTCCAGTTTTAGAGATTTTTGCAGTTCGTTCCAGTCATTGGCAGCAGAGAACTGGAAGGAGAAGAATTGGTTTTGGGGGTGACCAGAAAGATATACCTGCTGGAGCACGTGCTACAGGTGGGTGCTGCTATGGTGACCAGCGAGGTGAGATAAGGGGGGACTTTACCTAGCAGGGTCTTGTAGATGACCTGGAGCCAGTGGGTTTGGCGACGAGTATGAAGCGAGGGCCTGCCAACGAGAGCGTACAGGTTGCAGTGGTGGGTAGTATATGGGGCTTTGGTGACAAAACGGATGGCACTGTGATAGACTGCATTCAATTTATTGAGTAGGGTATTGGAGGCTATTTTGTAAATGACGTCGCCGAAGTCGAGGATCAGTAGGATGGTCAGTTTTACAAGGGTATGTTTGGCAGCATGAGTGAAGGATGCTTTGTTGCGAAATAGGAAGCCATTCTAGATTTAACTTTGGATTGGAGATGTTTGATATGGGTCTGGAAGGAGAGTTTACAGTCTAACCAGACACCTAGGTATTTGTAGTTGTCCACATATTCTAAGTCAGAACCGTCCAGAGTAGTGATGTTGGACGGGTGGGCAGGTGCAGGCAGCGATCGGTTGAATAGCATGCATTTAGTTTTACTTGTATTTAAGAGCAATTGGAGGCCACGGAAGGAGAGTTGTATGGCATTGAAGCCTGTCTGGAGTGTTGTTAACAGAGTCCAAAGAAGGGCCAGAAGTATACAGAATGGTGTCATCTGCGTAGAGGTGGATCAGAGACTCACCAGCAGCAAGAGCGACATCATTGATGTATACAGAGAAGAGAGTCGGTCCAAGAATTGAACCCTGTGGTACCCACATAGAAACTGCCAGAGGCCCGGACAACAGGCCCTCTGATTTGACACACTGAACTCTATCAGAGAAATAGTTGGTGAACCAGGCGAGACAATCATTTGAGAAACCAAGGCTATTGTGTCTGCTGATGAGGATGTGGTGATTGACAGAGTCGAAAGCCTTGGCCAGGTCAATGAATATGGCTGTACAGTATTGTTTCTTATCGATGGCGGTTAAGATATCTTTTAGGACCTTGAGCGTGGCTGAGGTGCACCCATGACCAGCTCTGAAACCAGATGGCATAGCGGAGAAGGTATGGTGGGATTCGAAATGGTCGGTAATGTGTTTGTTGACTTGGCTTTCGAAGACCTTAGAAAGGCAGGGTAGAATAGATATAGGTCTGTAGCAGTTTGGGTCAAGAGTGTCCCCCCCTTTGAAGAGGGGGATGACCGCAGCTGCTTTCCAATCTTTGGGAATCTCAGACGACTCGAAAGAGAGGTTGAACAGGCTAGTAATAGGGGTTGCAACAATTTCGGGCAGAATTTTAGAAAGAAAGATTGTCTAGCCCTGCTGATTTGTAGGGGTCCAGATTTTGCAGCTCTTTCAGAACATCAGCTGACTGGATTTGGGAGAAGGAGAAATGGGGAAGGCTTGGACGAGTTGCTGTGGGGGGTGCAGTGCTGTTGCCCGGTGTAGGGGTAGCCAGGTGGAAAGCATGGCCAGCCGTAGAAAAATGCTTATTGAAATTCTCAATTATAGTGGATTTATCGGTGGTGACAGTGTTTCCTATCCTCAGTGCAGTGGGCAGCTGGGAGGTGGTGTTCTTATTCTCCATGGACTTTACAGTGTCCCAGAACTTTTTTGAGTTTGTGTTGCAGGAAGCAAATTTCTGCTTGAAATAGCTAGCCTTGGCTTTTCTAACTGCCTGTGTGTATTGGTTCCTAGCTTCCCTGAAAAGTTGCATATCACGGGGGCTGTTCGATGCTAATGCAGAACGCCACAGGATGTTTTTGTTGGTTAAGGGCAGTCAGGTCTGGAGAGAACCAAGGGCTATATCTGTTCCTGGTTCTAAATTTCTTGAAAGGGGCATGCTTATTTAAGATGGTGAGGAAGGCTTTTTTATTTTATTTTTTATAACCAGGCATCCTCTACTGACGGGATGAGGTCAATGTCCTTCCAGGATACCCCGGCCAGGTCGATTAGAAAGGCCTGCTCACTGAAGTGTTTCAGGGAGCTTTTGACAGTGATGAGTGGAGGTCGTTTGACCGCTGACCCATTACGGATGCAGGCAATGAGCCAGTGATCGCTGAGATCTTGGTTGAAAACAGCAGAGGTGTATTTAGAGGGCAAGTTGGTTAGGATGATATCTATGAGGGTGCCCGTGTTTACGGCTTTGGGGTGGTACCTGGTAGGTTAATTTATCATTTGTGTGAGATTGAGGGCATCAAGCTTAGATTGTAGGATGGCTGGGGTGTTAAGCATGTTCCAGTTTAGGTCGCCTAGCAGCACGAGCTCTGAAGATAGATGGGGGGCAGTCAGTTCCCATATGGTGTCCAGAGCACAGCTGGGGGTGGAGGGTGGTCTATAGCAGGTGGCAACAGTGAGAGACTTGTTTTTAGAGAGGTGGATTTTTTAAAAGTAGAAGTTCAAATTGTTTGGGTACAGACCTGGATAGTAGGACAGAACTCTGCAGGCTATCTCTGCAGTAGATTGCAACACCGCCCCCTTTGGCCGTTCTATCTTGTCTGAAAATACTGTAGTTCGGAATGGAGATTTCTGAATTTTTGGTGGTCTTCCTAAGCCAGGATTCAGACACAGCTAGAACATCTGGGTTGGCAGAGTGTGCTAAAGCAGTGAATAAAACAAGCTTAGGGAGGAGGCTTCTAAATGTTAACATGCATGAAACCAAGACTATTACGGTTACAGAAGTCATCAAAAGAGAGCGCCTCGGGAATAGGAGTGGAGCTAGGCACTGCAGGGCCTGGATTCACCTCTATATCACCAGAGGAACAGAGGAGGAGTAGGATAAGGGTACGGCTAAAAGCTATGAGAATTGGTTGTTTAGAACGTCTGGAACAGAGAGTAAAAGGAGGTTTCTGGGGATGATAAAATAGCTTCATGGTATAATGTACAGACAAAGGTATGGTAGGATGTGAATACAGTGGAGGTAAACCTAGGTATTGAGTGATGAGAGAAATATTGTCTCTAGAAACATCATTGACACCTGGTGATGTCATCGCATGTGTGGGTGGTGGAACTGAAAGGTTAGATAAGGTATAATGGGGCGGCAGGGTAGCCTAGTGGTAGCCTAATCCCCGAGCTGACAAGGTACAAACAGGCAGTTAACCCACTGTTCCTAGGACGTCATTGAAAATAAGAATCTGTTCTTAACTGACTTGCCTAGTTAAATAAAGGTAAAATAAATAAAAAATAATGAGCAGGGCTAGAGGCTCTACAGTTGTCTATATGAGTTCACAAGACGGCACAAACAGATGTGGGAGCAGGCTGTACTACAATTTACTATTTTGTACATTTTTCAAAACCATGTAAAAATGCATTATGGGGTCACAAGGTATGTCAAACAATGTCCACAAGGAGGAGACGCCTCACTGCTTGAACGAATGGGGTCTAGTAACAAATGATTGGCATAATACAGAGACGCCAGTAGACTTTGACAGTCACTATTGCAACCAATCCCAAATGCAGATACTGTAGGTGGGCGGGCACTAAACAGGAAATTTGCTCAATCGATGCAGCTTCTGCTCCACAGTGCACATGTTTGTAAATTATCCATGTATTCAATATTTTGTTATCTTTATTAATATGCAATATTAGACAGTTGAGTTTGAATCCTGACGCTTGCTTTACTGGTCTTCTGAAATCTCATCCCAAGAAATAATATCCTTTGACGGTAAGTTGCTAGCTAGGTAGCCAACTGTTAGCTATACTAGCTAGCTATCATAAAATGATTATTTTTCTCCAATATCTATATAACGTTAGCTAGTATATACTTTCCCAGATCTATTTGAACTGCTATTGGCCATAACTAGCTACGTAGGCAGGCCTTTTGACCATTGATGTTGGCAAGATAGCTTGCTGAGTACTAACAAAGACCTGCTGAAACCGAAGAGTATGAAGATGGGCTAGAACTGCTTCTCCAATAGAAATCCCCGATCACACTTGTGGGCGATGTCATGGCGACGTTGGCTAGTTAAGCTCATGCGTGTATGTGCAGGCCGTCGAATCAAAGCCATTCCGATATGAAGTCGTTTTTTACTGAATTAAAATGTAATTTTGTCACTTTCACGAGGTTGGAGTATTAACATGTTTAACTATTTAATACATTGGCTCGAATCTAGATTGTGCGCTCAGATTGAGAAAATTAACTAAGGAATCATTTTTCACTTCTCAAACCTTTGCCCGGTCTGTTCAGCCTCGCGACCTTGCCCCTCTGGGTTGGTAGCAGTGTTGCCAACTCGTTTTCAGGGTAAGTTGCTAGAGGCAGGTTGATTTGTTGCTAAATGACGTTACACAATAACGTTACTCAAATTGACCGGCCATCTCGGCCAAAAATATTATTTGACATTTGTTCAGGTACAGACTCCCACTCTTTTCTGTACTTCTGTTTTGATTGATTTTGATTGAGACATGTTAATTGATGTTGTAAGTTCTGTTCAATATCAAACATTCGTCACCAACTATATTCATTGGGTTTGGCTCGTCGACTGACTGCTATTCGGCCAACAATGATTTGCAATTTGCTGAAATTGCTGCTGCCTGTGCACCGGCTGAGCGCCTGCTGCTGACGTCACTCACAACACACTTTTGTAGCCAGGCACGTGTGTTGTGACAGAGAAACGTTTTTGTGTCATTTAGATTTGAGTCACTTTTCAGAAGTTGCTAAAAGTTCCAAATACATTTTTAAAAGTAGCTACATATGTTGCTAGGTGCTGTTTGAAAAAAAGTTACCAGGGTAGTCTGAAAAGTTGCTAAATCTAGCAACAAAATTGCTAAATTGGCATCACTAGTTCGAACGAGTTAGAACCGGCTCTTGTAGGTGAACGTTGGGAGCCGGCTCGCATATCAGAAGAGCCGAATCTATTTCTAAAAAGAAATACAAAATTAAGATATGAATTAAACAAAATATTTAAATGAATAGAATTAACTAATTCAAAGAACGAAAAAAGAAATAAAATAATATAGGCCTAAATGCTCAAGCGCACACACATTCGTTCTGTCTGCTCAGACTAACAGCCTCACCTGTTGTTCCTGTCAGACATGCAGTGTCAACCAATGATCCAAAGATGCGCGAGGGAGGGCCGAGCCTACTCAGTCACACAACGTAGCAGCGGAGGAGAGAGGGGAAGTGAAAAAATGAGTCGGAAACACATTAGTATTTGGATGCGTTTTAATAATGTAGACAATGTTAGAGCACTGTGTAGAATTTGCCAAAACAAAAATCTCATAAAAGGCCGGTTCTACGCACAACCTACACCGGCGTATGCGAACTGTGCACCCAACTGTGAAGCTAGCTGTAGCGGAGCTGCGAGAAACTAGCGGGCCTGCTAGTGATAGTGGTGGAGCCAGCACCTCCACACGTGGAGATGTATCCACTCAGTAAAGTTGGCCTACTCTGCGATCCACAGCAACGCAGTCTTCTATGGACCAGTTTATGCCAAAGTCTATGTTTGTAGCAAAATTTCTCAGCAGATTCCATAATGAAGGAGCCCCTCCTCCAAAGATCTGCAGATTCTCTGAGCCGGTGGAAGAACAAGGCCTCTGTCTACCCACGACTTGCTAAAGTCATGAAAGGGAGACTCTGCATAATGGCCACATCTGTTCCCTCAGAGGGTCTTCTCAAAAACGGGACAAATAATTACTGAGAGAAGAAACTGCATCAGCCCCCTGAAAGTGAGGCAGCTTGCATTTCTGAATGCAAATTTCTCATAAAAGCAAAATATGTTCAGCATTGCTGTGTGCTGCTGGTTATAACATGGCAATAAAGAAGAGAGAGAAAAGAGGGACCAGTTTAATGTTTTAACTGGGATGTTGCAGTTTTGCACATTGATATTTATTTTTCTTTGATATGGTGCAATATTCTATTATGTTGTTCAGATTGTATTCGTTTTGAATTGTTACATTTATATGCACTTTGTTCATATACATTCAAAAAGTTATACTTTAAATGCAAAATGTTTAATAGCATTCTTTTTCATAAACAAATGCATTTTTAAATACATTCTGGTTAAGGTAGCATATGACTTAAGTTAATAATTTAATTAGAATTGTTTTAACACCAATCATAGTCAAACTATCACAAACTGTTTGAATTTAAAAAATACAAAACATATTTTTTTAAAGAGCCGTCTCTTTTTGGTGAGCTGAGCCGGCTAAATGAAAAGAGCCGTAATGCCCATCACTACTCTGTGGTGGTACTTCTTCAATGACGTATAACGGCGGTTGGCTTCCAATAAATGTTGCATTACTGCCACCTACTAGACTGGAGTATGTTTCTCATACTTTGTTTGGAGAGAAAAAAAAAAATCAACAAATACCCTACCATCTAACCCTGCACTCACTAAAACCCACCACCATTACTCCACTATTTAAATATATCTAGTCCTACCTCAGGCCAACAGCCTGAACGGATGGGATACCACCACTTAACACACCCTACCCTGTAACTCTTCTGATGTCAAGTCTCATACACCCAAATACCTCTGTAGCTGTCACCAGAACCTCAACCTGCCTCTCTTGCACTGGACACTTCTGATTCCCAGCCCCATGGGCACCCATACAATTATACAATTAACACAGATCAATACTTTCCCCAATGCTACACATTCCTTTGTCTCATGTCCTTGGGTACACTTGTCACTTCCTAGGAACCTCCCTCCTACACGCTGCTGCCAAAAGAGCATAAGCTTGACACTAATAACAAGGTAATGTATTTCGGCACAAAAGCTTGTACAGGATAACTTAAATATCCTAATCACTTTGTCGGCAAAGACTCAACATCAAAACTCAAAAGAACAAGGGAATCTTCCCCTTCAGTTGGTCAACTTTAACATTTACCACTACCCAGTAAATCACTCTTTTCACTGGCACCCTTTTCTTGAGAGCAAAACAATTCACATCTCTTGTCCCCATTTGTTTAACGCGGAGCTCCTGCTCCCTCCGACCACAAAACACAAACAGTTATCACCAGACCACTTCTGATTACCCTCGCCGATTCCATTACCCTCGCCGATTCCATTACCCTCTCCGATTCCACAGCACCCAACTGTTTTCACCCTCTCTGAAACCACAAATGGATCAGCCAAAAGGCAATGGTCCACTTAAAAAAGTAACTCCTACTGTCACAGACTCATCTTTATCCTGACCCTCAGTGCAAGGCTCCGGCTCCGAGAACTTCACCACACCTACCCCCTCTGATACTTGGCCCTCACTCACTTCCATTTCTCCTGCTGTCTTTGACCTGGCTTATCCTTTCTACTTCTTTAACAAGGGGGCGACAAGCCAGCTCTAGCTAGAGCAGTCAATCAATGTCCAAAACAATGGTTTGCTGTGTGGCTTTTGATCAAACTGCTTGGGCATCCCTCCCTGGCTCTAACAATATTGGTTGGATGTATTAGTGCAGTTGAAAAGGGTCCTTATTGTGTCATCCAGCGAGTTTGTACTACAAGGATTTATTACTAAATCTTATTATTTATTCTGTCAGCATTCATGTCATTACATCTTCTGTCATCAATTTGCTCAAATCAAGCCCTGACTAGTGTTTTTGGCCTGTTGTTTTGCTGCATGTTCTCAGATCAGTGTATCCTTTTCTGTCTGCAGTCATGGGGGAGGTTGAGTTGTCCTGTCTCGCCTATGTGAAGATGTACCTGCACGCCTGTCTGTTTCCACGGTGCAGTGTCAATGGGCTGTTGTTGTCATCCAGCCCAGCAGGTGGCGCTGTGTGTGTGACAGACTGCGTTCCCTTGCTTCACACTCACCTACCATTGGCTCCCATCACCCAGCTGGCTCTCACACAGGTAACCACCCAATAACCTGTGGTCTTTGCTGTCCAACATACAGTATGTCAGAAATGATCAAACACAAGTAGCCTAACTACTCGTTCTTACCTGGCAGTGGTGCATGTACAGTGTGGATCAGTCTTTTGGCTTGTCGTGTATTTATGTGCTGTAATGTATCATACCTTCTTTGCTTCAGGTGGATGTATGGTGTGCACAGACACAGCAGAGGATTGTAGGTTACTACCAAGCCAACGCCTGTGTGTCAGACAGCAGGTGTGTGTGTCCCACTGTGGTTCAGCTTCACTATTGACTCTGTAGATGTTAATTTCTCTATCATGTGGTTTCAGCGGCCTGTTAGGCCTGCTAATCACCTGTGTTAAACAATAACCGCTCCTTCTCTCTCCCCTTCGCTGGGCAGCCCTACGCCATGTGCGTTGAAGATCGCAGACAAGATCGCAGAGCAGTGTAACAATGCAGTTTTGTTAATGGTAGGCATCCACTGTGGTTTTATTGTCTGTAATTCCTTATTGTGTGTGTGTGTCCAAGCTCACAATGCAGCAGCTTTTTGGTAAATCTTTCTGATGTGTGTCTGCATCCCCTTCTCTATAACTGTGACCTGTGTGGCTTGTCAGATTGATGGTGGAAAGATGTCTCCTGACTACAGGGTGCCTCCCATCGTGATGTATGAGCGAAAAGATACCCGCTGGACCCTCAAAGACAAACACACGTAAGATCTGGACATCTCTGCTATCCTTCTTTCAAGATAGTTAATTACCATTTGCTTTTCTGTTGATAGCACACCTCTATCAAGTACATTCACAGTAGCTGTGGCTGTAGCAGCTGTGTAGGACTACATTGTATTGAAGAGGAAGCTCGGGAGAGGGGGTGTGTGTTTCTTAACAACAGCTTGTGCGCAATCTCTAATATTAAGGAAGTCTGCTCGCTTGAGTTAGAATACCTCATGATAAGCTGTAGACTATACATTTTACCAAGAGAGTTTATCTATATTAATCGTAGCCATCTATTTAGCACCACAAAACTGATGCTGGCACTAAGACCGCCCTCAACGAGCTGTATAGGGCCAGAAGTAAATAAGAAAATACTCACCCAGAGGCGGTGCTCCAAGTGGCTGGTGACTGATGCAGGAAAACTTAAATCCGTTTTACCTAATTTCTACCAGCATGTCACCTGTGCAACTAGAGGCAAAAAAAAACTAGATCACCTTTACTCCACACACAGAGATGCATACAAAGCTCTCCCTTGTCCTCCATTTGGCAAATCTGACTATAACTCTATCCTCCTGATTCTTGCTTACAAGCAAAGACTCAAACAGGAAGCACCAGTGACTTGCTCAATAAGTGGTCCGATGAAGCGGATGTTCAGTTACAGACTATTCTGGGATTCATCCGATGGCACTGAGGAGTTCACCAGATCAGTCACCGGCTTCATTAATAAGTGCATCAACGATGTCGTCCTCACAATTACCGTACGTACATATCCCAACCAGAAGCCATGGATTACAGGCAACATCCTCACTGAGCTAAAGGCTAGAGCTGCCGCTTTCAAGGTGCGGGAGACTAATCCGGACGTTTATAAGAAATCCTGCTACGCCCTCTGAGGAACCATCAAACAGGCAAAGGGTCAATACAGGACCAAGATCGAATCCTACTACACCGGCTCTAATGCTCGTCAGATGTGGCAGGGCTTGCAAACTATCATGGATTACAAAGAGAAACCCAGCCGCGAGCTGTCCAGTGTCATGAGCCTACCAGATGAGCTAAATACTTTCTATGCTTGCTTCGAGGCTAGCAACACTGGACCATGCATGAGAGCACCAGCTGTTCCAGACGAGTGTGTGATCACGCTCTCCGTAGCCGATGTGAGAAAGAACTTTAAACAAATTAACATTCACAAGGCCGCAGGACCAGATGAATTACCAGGATGCGTTCTCAGAGCATGTGCTGATCAGCTGGCAAGTGTCTTCACTGACATTTTCAACCTCTCCCTGACCCAGTCTGTAATACCTACATGTTTCAAGCAGACCACCATAGTCCCTGTGCCCAAGAATGCAAATGCCACCCCGTTGGACTCCCATCTGTAGAGATGAAATGCTTTGAAAAGCTGGTCATGGCTCACATCAACACCATCATCCCAGACACCCTGGACCCACTCCAATTCGCATACCGCCCCAACAGATCCAATCTCTATTGCACCCCACACTGCCCCCTCCCACCTGGACAAAAGGAACACCTACGTGAACACCTACTAGCTGTTCACTGAATACAGCTCAGTGTTCAACACCATAGTGCCGTCCAAGCTCATCACTAAACTAAGGACCCTGGGATTAAACACCTCCCTCTGCAACTGGATCCTGGACTTCCTAACGGGACGCCCTCCGGTAGTGAGGGTAGGTAACAACACATCCGCCACAGGGGAGCGTGTTTGGTCTGCGTGGCCGCGAGCGTCTCCAACACCATCAATAAGTTTGCAGAGGACACGACCGTGGTAGGCCTTCAAGTTCCTCGGTGTCCACATCACTAAGGAATTATCATGGTCCATACATACCAAAACAGTCGTGAAGAGGGCAACAACAACGCCTCATCCCCCTCAGGAGGATGAAAAGATCTGCAAAAGGTTCTACAGCTGCACCATTGAGAGCATCTTGACTGGCTGCACCACCACTTGTTTATGGCAACTGCTTGGCATCCGACCACAAGGCTCTACAGAGGGTAGTGTGCATGGCCCAGTATATCACTGGGGCCGAGCTCCCTGCCACCCAGGAACTCTATACCAGGTGGTGTCAGAGGAAGGCCCTAAAAATTGTCAGACTCCAGCCATCCAAGTCATAGACTGTTCTCTCTGCTACCACACGGCAAGCGGTACCGATGCACCAAGTCTGGAACCAACAGGACCCTGAACAGCTTCTACCCCCAAGCCATAAGACTGCTAAATAATTAGCCCGGGTAGCTATTTGTTAACTAACTATCGGCATTGACCCTTTTTGTCTCGATTCATCACATATGCTGCTTTTACTGTTTATTATCTATCCTGTTACCTAGTCACTTTATCCCTACCTATATATACACATATCTACCCCAGTTAACCCGTACCCCGGGGAAATCGACTCGGTACTGGTACAATGTGTATATTGTCAAGTTATCGTTACTTATTGTCTATTTATTCCTCCTGTAATTATTTTTCTATTAATTCTCTTTTGTCTCACTGCATTGTTGGGAAGGGCCGTTGTCATTTCACTGTTAGTCTACACCTGCTGTTTACGAAGCATGTCACAAATACAATGATTTGTTAGAAAAATATACATTTATTTGAAGTATACATTCATTAAAGATACCTTTTCTTTCCCCAGGATAATGCTGCGGCAGTGGGAGGAGACTCGGGACATAGCCAGTCAGCTGCTGGACTCTGGAGATCACTCGTTATTAGTTGATTTTGACAGCCATTTGGACGACATCACTAGGGACTGGACAAATCAGAAACTGAATGCCAAAATAGCAGAGCTTGCCTCACCAGCCAATGGTAATGTTTGAAATAAGCTTGTAGATAACTAACTTTTGAGTAACATCTTTCAAATTTAAATAGTTGGAATTATATACAGTATGTCTTAAACCTGCTGAAACTACACATATTTAGTTAAGAATCTTATTTTTATTATTACCATCTAACAGCCAAATAAGCACATCATCCACGATAATTTCAAAATATGAAATAGATTTTTAATACGGTCAGGCAGAACACTGACAACACAAGACATGCATAAATAACTGAAATATTGACAGATCTGTGCAGTCTTCCACCTAACAACATTCTCAGTCCAGAGTGTGCCTTGTGTCAAACCCAGCAGCCATGTTGTTAACCCACTTACAACCATTAACAAAGCCATGCTCATAGTTCAATGGCTGCCAATGGCATCACAACATTACGTACATCCTGACCCACTGCTTTCAGAGTGTGTAAGCTTATCAACTCATTAAACTACATCTACAAACTATTTAAAGTATTCATGTGATATTGTGTTCATATAAACATCGGTTCATAAGAGAAAGGAGCCCCCCCCCGGATTCATTTCTATATGACGAAGAGAAAGTATACGAATATTGTTTTTTCTCAATATAAATGTGCTGAACCAGCATTACCACTTTCAGAAACCAAAACCGGAGACAGACAAGTTGGTTTCCTGCCTCGAACAGTTGACATGGTGATGATCAAATAACTGAACTTTGGCCCTACTATGGCTTTCTGAGCCTGTTTTGGGAGAATCTCATACACTACTTGCAACAGCTTTGTCAACAGTTACGCTATCACAGACTATGTAAACAACATGAGGAGGATCCTGAAAGGTATCTGAAGCAGTACCACAGTCAGCATTCATAGAGACAGCAATAAGGAGTAAAAGTCTCTGACTCCCTATAAAAAGGCCCAATTGTGATACGTTTTTCCACTAATTGGTCTTTTGACCAATCACATCTCTTTTCACAGCTGATCTGATTGGTCAGTAGAAAAAGATCAGAATTGGGCTGCCTATGTAAACACAGCCAAAGTGAGTTGGATATCATTTGGAGCAATAGTATAACACCAGGTGATTGGGTTGGTAAAGGGCAATCCTGAAGGCTAAACCAAAGTGATGTCTCCATTCCATGTAGTGCTATTCAGTCTAGTGGTTCATGTCTGAGAAGGCTTGGGACTCCGTTAAATCCGTATCATGGATGTTCAGTGCGATTGAAATGTAAAACTCATTTCCGGCTGAGCCGACTTATGCAGCGTTTACCGTGAATGCAGTCTCCGCAAACGCAGGAACATTGCCTTTAAATTGCGCTGAATTTCTGCGACACGGATTGAATTGAGCCCTTGGTATCAGATCAGATAGTGCTTCAATATTTTTTCTCTCTTAATTTATACGAGATGTCCTGTGATCAGATGCTCAGGGGTAAGGCACTGGTACCAGGTTGATGGTGACATCTCCCGATTGGCTGGCTATGTCACGGAGGTAGGTCATTGACTCCCGGAAGTCTTCAGCTTCTTTGACCTGCTGCTGAGCCCAGGGTAGGGTTATCTGGAGAAGAGGGGGTGCGTGGTTCAGTCCCTCTTTAATTCACAGTGAAACATGTAGTTATCCTGTACTTACATAAACCTTAGTTTAAGGCAGGGATCATCAACTAGATCCAATCATTTCAAACCTTGCTTACATTTGTATACGATCACATATCTCTTTATTACGTGTGGGAATATTTTGGGAACAGACGTCCCAAATTAAAATCACTTGGTGCTGATTTGCTGGTGTTTTTAGTGTTTTATGTCCAACAGACAATTTGGGGCCTGCCAGTTGGGAAACCTGTCCTACGGTATGCATTTACTGCACCTTTCGTTTACATTTGAACAGGTGTTACAGTTATTTATGAGTAAGTGAGGAAAAGCTTTCAGCTGTACCTGTGTGATGATGAGTTTGCTGGATGGGTCCTCTGTGGCACTGAACTCCTCTCCGAAACACAAGGTGATGCCACACTGAGGAGGGTCTCCCCCGTAACTGCGGAAGTGGTCCAGCTCTAAGGAAACACGCAGTCAGTAAATACACACTGACTGCTGAAATATCCAATAAGGTGCCAACAAAGAAGTGGGTTATCCTCACCAAGAGAGAGTGAGCAGCACCATGTCACTCACCCATTTTGAAAGCCTCTCTGTCAAAGAGCAGCACGGGCTCCACAGCACGGTTCATCTTGTGGGGTCCCGTCGTGGTTGAATGTGGCCCTGTCCAGAACACCCGGCCCTGGCAGTAGCGCTTAGCATAGATCCCTGCCCCCGTGGAGGTCAAGATCACCCCTTTCTCCATGAAGGGCAACAGTGTGGAGAGGGCCTGGAGCTGAGGCCCGATGCCAGGATTGGAGGTCAGGGTGGAGGGGGACTCTGGGAGTGGGATGCGTGGGAACCCACCCATCATCAGGGTGGGTGGAACAGGTGATGAGGGCAGGTAGGCGATTCGGACATCGCTGCCTATGACCTCACGTTTAAGCACCTCCTGTCCTATGTATTTCACTAAGACATGGAACGAGTCCCGTGCTGGAGTGGGAGAGAGAGAGAGAGAGAGAGAGGGAAGGGATGAGAGTGAATGAGAGACCGAGCAGGAATAGTTCATGTAGTATGGGCCGTATTCCAGTTTAGGAAATTACGCCTTTCCTACGCACGCCTTTCCTTCGCACTTCTCAATAGTTGCTATTCAGACTTACCTCACGAAGGTGCGTAACAAGCTTTGCAGGTGGGCGCATTCTTAACAAATGTAATTCAACAGCTGAAAACCCTCCCACTTGCTGACCAACATATTATTTCATGGAGTTTAAATTAAATAGGGTCTCCAGTACATTTATCTTAAGCCGTCCCTTTAAATATGGTGTACCTTTTTAGTTAGAATTTTGTTGACAGACTCACTAGAATATTTTGAGAGAACACGTTCAGAATATTAGGGATCAATGAAAGAAAGCCATCTAGATATATGCTTATTTGTCTCCGTTTCAGTACAAATTGGTAGATATAAAAAAATACTCTGATCTTGTAGATTATTTAGGGTTAGGAAACTACAGTATATCTAAAACAAGTAATTTGTATTTACAATTCTCTTGTCCAAACGAATTACTCATTTACCTAGCTTTTATAAAGTTGTAAATTACAATACATGAAGAATGGTGTTATTTCTATCTGAAAAAATAAAGTAGATGTTTTTCCACTTGATACCAGTAGGTTCGCTAGATGTTATTCATGGTTTCCTCGCTCCTAAAGGTGAGGGAATTAAGTCGAGGTCAGAACAAGGCGTATCAGGCCTCCTTAGTGGCTCAGTGGTCTAAGACACTGCATCGCTCTGCCACTAGAGATCTTGGTTAGAGTCCAGGTTCTGTCGCAGCCGGCCGCGACCTGGAGACCAATGGGGCGGCACACAATTGGCCCAGTGTCGTCTGGGTTAGGGGAGGGTTTGGCTGGCAGGGATGTCCATGTCCCATCACCACTCCTGTGGCGGGCCGGGTGCAGTAACACACTGGCACGGTCGCCAGGTGTACGGTGTTTCCTCCGACACTTTGGTGCGGCTGGCTTCCGGGTTAAGCGGGCATTGTGTCAAGAAGCAGTGCGACTTGGTTGGGTTGTGTTTCAGAGGACGCACAGCTCTCGACCTTCGCCTCTCCCGAGTACGTACGGGAGTTACAGCGATGGGACAATTAGATAACACGAAATTGGGGCAACATTTATTTATACACACCTACATTTATTCAATCTCCACCCCAGAGAAATAGCAGGTGAATCGCATGCTATTCTCATGCTTAAGTCTAAGGTCAAAATACGAGTAGAGAGAAAAGTGCATAAAAATGGAAATGCATTCCATTTACGTGCACTTAACTCAGGTCAGATGTGATTGAGAAGCTGATTTGACTTCCTTTCTGCATAGCATTACCTCCAGGGGGAGGGACGGTCTCAATCGTGACGTTCACCTGGAGCTCATCGACCGCTAGAGGAAGACAACAGAATATCAACAGCATGTCAATCAACCACATGCTATTGCAGAACTCCCAAGAGTGGAGAAACAGTGGCTGAGAGATCCAACATAAATGAACACAGAGATTCCGTGTTTGACAGACATTTGGAGGACAGACATGACATTGAGTTAGTAAGACATAAGACTTACTCCCATCGCTCTTCATGATGACCAAGGGCTGATCGAACTGGTCTTGTTGGATGGTAAGAACACTTTCATCAATCTCCTGAACAGACTGATAAAAACACACAAATTGACATAAACAATAGAGATAAATCCCAAATGTTTCTAGAACTTGTTTCTGTCTTTAAAATGTCAGACCTACCATGGTGATTGGGGCGGTGATGATCTCCTCTTTCATCCGTTTGACCACAACCTCCTCCTCCTTCACCTCCTCCTCGCTATCTGAATCGCTGCTCCTTCTCTTCCTCCCTCCTGCTCTGGCTCGGCCCTTTATTTTAACATTCCCCAACACTGTGAAGAGAAAAGGCACCATATGTTAGCAATTTGTTTACTGCAATTTAGCATGCTTTGAAGTTGTCTCAATAGCTACAAACTATGTGAAATTATTGCTGCTCTGATAAAATGTGCACCGCTGACCCCTGTATGACTGTATGTCCCTTTGGACTGACTGAGGGAACTATAGTAGAGTACAGTCGTGGCCAAAAGTTTTGAGAATGACACAAATATTAATTTTCACAAAGTCTGCTGCCTCAGTGTCCTTAGATATTTTTGTCAGATGTTATTGTGGAATACTGAAGTATAATTACAAGCATTTCATTAGCGTCAAAGGCTTTTATTGACAATTATATCAAGTTGTCAAGAGTCAATATCTGCAGTTTTGACCCTTCTTTTTCAAGACCTCTGCAATCCTGCCTGGCATGCTGTCAATTAACTTCTGGGCCACATCCTGACTGATGGCAGCCCATTCTTGCATAATCAATGCTTGGAGTTTGTCAGAATTTGTGGGTTTTGTTTGTCCACCCGCCTCTTGAGGATTGACCACAAGTTCTCAATGGGATTGAGGT
This sequence comes from Oncorhynchus mykiss, assembly GCF_013265735.2. NCBI lineage: Eukaryota > Metazoa > Chordata > Actinopteri > Salmoniformes > Salmonidae > Oncorhynchus > Oncorhynchus mykiss. The sequence continues at coordinate 14,438,359 of NC_048575.1, forward strand.
CTGGGGAGTTTCCTGGCCATGGACCCAAAATATCAATGTTTTGTTTCCCGAGCCACTTAGTTATCACTTTTGCCTTATTGCAAGGTGCTCCATCATGCTGGAAAAGACATTGTTTGTCACTAAACTGTTCCTGGATGGTTGGGAGAAGTTGCTCTCTGAGAATGTGTTCTTTATTCATGGCTGTGTTCTTAGGCAAAATTGTGAGTGAGCCCACTCCCTTGGCTGAGAAGCAACCCCACACATGAATGGTCTCAGGATGCTTTACTATTGGCATGACACAGGACTGATGGTAGCGCTCACCTTGTCTTCTCCGGACAAGCTTTTTTCCGGATGCCCCAAACAATCGGAAAGGGGATTCATCAGAGAAAATGACTTTACCCCAGTCCTCAGCAGTCCAATCCCTGTAACTTTTGCAGAATATCAGTCTGTCCCTGATGTTTTTCCTGGAGAGAAGTGGCTTCTTTGTTGCCCTTCTTGACACCAAGCCATCCTCCAAAAGTCTTCGCCTCACTGTGCGTGCAGATGCACTCACACCTGCCTGCTGCCATTCCTGAGCAAGATCTGTACTGGTGATGCCCCGATCCCGCTGCTGAATCAACTTTAGGAGACGGTCCTGGCACTTGCTGGACTTTCTTGGGCGCCCTGAAGCCTTCTTCACAACAATTGAACCGCTCTCCTTGAAGTTCTTGATGATCCGATAAATGGTTGATTGAAGCCCTTTTTGTGCAAAGCAATAATGACTGCATGTGTTTCCTTGCAGGTAACCATGGTTGACAGAGGAAGAACAATGATTTCAAGCACCACCCTCCTTTTGAAGCTTCCAGTCTGTTATTCAAATTCAATCAGCATGACAGTGTGATCTCCGGCCTTGTCCTTGTCAACACTCACACCTGTGTTAACGAGAGAATCACTGACATGATGTCAGCTGGTCATTTTGTGGCAGGGCTGAAATGCAGTGGAAATGTTTTTTGGGACTCCGTTCATTTGCATGGCAAAGAGAGACTTTGCAATTAATTGTAATTCATCTGATCACTCTTCATAACATTCTGGAGTATATGCAAATTGCCATCATACAAACTGAGGCAGCAGACTTTGTGAAAATTTATATTTGTGTCATTCTCAACTTTTGGCCACGACTGTAGAGTGCTGCATGCATGTGGTCATGGAGTTGGCCAGTATTAAAAATCTAAATCTTCTCAACCTCGAGTGTAACTTCCTCAAACCTAAAGAATGTACGTTGCTACACCCGGTCTGGTCCCAGATAGTGGATATGAGGATGTGGTTATACTGTAGATTCCTACACAAGACCAAAAGATAATGGCTGGAACATTGTAAAAGAGGGGTAGAAATAAACATTGCGTAACTAACTCAGTGTGTGTTTGTGTGTCTCTCACCTTGTTCATTCATCGGTACAAGGCAGTAAACTTTGTATGGTTCGGAGATGTCTAGCTGGGACCTCTCGGGGACCTCTTTGAACTCCGGGCTCTTATTGAGAGCACAGCGCAGCCGGGTCTTCCAGGAGGCAGGGTCCACACGACCCCCATCGGACAACTTCCCCTTAAACACCGCCCATGCCTAATGGATGAGGCATTTAGACTCACAGCTCAGGAAATAATGCCTACTGTATGTTTTAATAGATTATAAATAACAAGGGACTACTGTACAATGACGACTTAACGAACTAGGGATAGCACTGATAAAGTGTCAGGACCTTGAAGATGGCACCATCCTCTTCACTGCGGAAGTCCTGTTTCCCGGCGTGTTTCCAGGGGATACGAAACATGGTCTTGGCGTCATCGTCCCATATCAGGCCAGGGTACTTCCCACTGCTGACCTGCACAAGACCCGGTGGGGGTGAGACCAGGACAACCCTCACTCAACCCGTGTCCCAGACAGACAGTACACTAACTGTGGTGGCAGATAGCCTAGCGGTTAAGAATGTTGGCCCTATAACTGAAAGGTCACTGGTTTGAATCCCTGAGCCGACTAGGTATAAAAAATAAAAATCAGTAGATGGGCTTTTGAGAAAGGCAGTTAACCCTAATTTCTCTGGATAAGAGCATCAGTTAAATGACTCAAATATACAGGTCACTGTGGTGTACCAGCTCCGACACATCCACTGCAAACAGCTGTTAGTGCACAAACATTAATTTGCTCAAAAGGAACTATTGAACAAATCATCCTCAAACACTCACCTGGTCTACCATCCAGGAGCGTAGTCTGCGGGTTGAGCGAATTCTCCCAGATGCCATAGCTGTGAAAACAGTATAACTTTATTTCCATCTAGTCTGGCAAAAAAATATATATAATTGTGTCATACAAACTATACACACACAGTATTAGGCCTACCTCAGTGGAGGCTGCTGAGGGGAGGACGGCTCATAATAATGGCTGGAACAGAGCTAATGGAATGGCATTAACCCATGTGTTTGATATCATTCCAGCCATTACCACGAGCCCGTCTTCCCCAATTAAGGTGCCACCAACCTCCTGCTGCCTACTGATACAAACAAACTCAATATAATACAGTAAGAGCAGTGCTAGCAAGATAACGAATATTGTGAGTACATGACTGATTATGTATGCGTGACGTGTGTGTGTGTAGTTCAGCTGAGGACATTCACACTGGCAGACTGCTATATATGTTTGCACAAATAGCTACTTAAAGGCGCAGTAGTAAAGGCTAGGTTCTCATTGAATTCATATCTGAGAATTGGTAGATCCGTTCTATGAGAGCCATTTCTATGCTTCCAGTTGCGGTTTTTTGCTCTTTTTACTTTCGGCTTTTTACATCAGCTTCAAACAGCTGAAATAACAATATATATGTTTTATTTATGAATGTAAGCAACTATTATGCTTAGAGCCGATACTATAATCAAATCAACTACCGAAGTCCCCATCTAAATATATCAAACTAATACATAAACAAATTGCTAATGAAGTGTATCTCTTTTGCATATCACTTTTCCACATATTTAGAAAGAGTGTGATGAAGGTGAATAGTTTCATTTACCTTAGGTTGCGTTTCCTCGGATTCTTCAATAGAGCGGATTATGAGCGCATAGTACTGTACTTTTGACTGGAAAATCCAGAGGCTGTTCGCCTGCCTCCCGCAGAGCAGAGGCAGGCGCTCCCTTTCCCCGAAATCACGTGACTTTAGAGAACTACAGCAGGTTACTGCTTAGACAACTGGGGGCGACATTTCACTCAAATATTGGATATTTTCTCAGCATATCCTGCAACTGATGAGACTAAATTGAGACCGGTCACAAAAGTAATTTTTAAATCAATAAAATACTTTATTGCATGGTATACCCTAATGTTACACTCTGTATAGTATGTGCTATTGATCTCACAATATTGACTGCCATTTTGAAGATGACAGACACCTTCCCCTTATGAGTTCTAAAGTTGTTTAGTGCTGTATTTTAAACTCATATATTTAATCCAAATAAACCAGAAAGAGATAATGTATTTCTTGTAAGTCTTCCTTTGCAGCTTTGTCCTTGTACAGAGAGGAAATTGAGATACTTACTACCTGTAGATGTGTAATTGTGAACAAAATGATTTCAGAAATCTAACGAACCATATAACGAACAAAGCATGTTAAACTTCAATGAGACGTAATATAACAGCTAGGTTGATAATGCTATGTGGTGGGAGGTTTGAAACCCGATGCTGTTTGCAAATAGGATACCTGTACTTTCCTTAAAATGGATAATAAATTCTTTAAAATCAATTTCTCATCCGAGGAACCTTTTCTCCAAGTGGAACTTCCATCAGTTTCTGTAAAGAAAGAGTCAATTACACTTTCACACAATCTGAACCACAACAAAAACACTACATCAAAATGAACATAGAAACGATTTAGTGCAAACTTCCAGTGAGGACACAAGCCTAACTGAGTGATGACTGACCTTCAGCAGTCGAGCCTTGTACACCCTGTCGTCTTCCCCCTCCCCTTGTTGCTCCTCCACCTGGTACCTCTTGCAGGCAACTGTCACCTCTTGTTGGTCGTAGAGAATAGCGGGGTCCAGGGTGTGTCCGTTGATGAGACTAACCAGATACTCTCTGTAGTGTTTACTACAACAGAGAAAGACAGAGTGAGAACAGCCTAACAGCCAGAAAAGGTGGTTTAAAATTGATTATAGCCCAGGTGGTTCGAGCCCTGAAAGCTGATTGGCTGACAGTCGTGATATATCAGACCGTATACCACTGGTATGACAAAACATTACTTTTTACTGCTCTAATTACGTTGGTAACCAGTTTATAATAGCAATAAGGCACCTCAGGGGTTCGTGGCATATGGCCAATATACCACAGCTAAGGGCTGTATCCAGGCACTCTGCGTTGCGTTATGCTTAAGAACAGCCCTTAGCCGTGGTATATTGGTCATATACCACACCTCCTCAGGCCTAACTGCATAAATATCATTTCATGACATATCTTCAATAGGGGAGAGTGGGGTAAGTTGAGCCACCCTTATTTCTAAGAAACCATACACAAAATATATAATTTGGCCAACTATTTAGGAAGAGGTCATCATTTCATGGAGTCTGTGAAGGAAGAAATCACATGGAAAAAGTGGAAAGCAAGTTAAGTCCAAAAAACAGATTTTCACCAAGTCAAATGAATGTATTGTGTTAGAGGTTTCATGATGCTCGTATCTAAACCAAAGTAGGTCATTTTAAGATCGTTCTATACATCAGTTGTGTCTCTATGAGCTTCAGTATTGGGTCCTAAACCTAGCATGAAAATGCATCCTTGTAGCTGTGTGGGATTATATCGTCAAAATGTTTGCCTTGGGGTAAATTGAGCCAATGGTTGAACCAATGGCAAGTTGACGTTTTCTTCCAAGGAATAATGCAAGGCAAAGTGTTTAGGTGTTAAACCTGTTAAAAGATGATTCAAATGATTAAAAGACAAAAAAGCGATTGTGATTGTGTTGAATTGTGTTTGGGAAATGAAGATACATGGTTTTGAAAAGGTAGTGGTGATATTTCATTCAGTATAGACGTTTGTAGGCGACTTAACAAGACCTGGGGTAAGTTGTGCCAAGAGGCCACTTTTTTTGGACAAATCATATATATATATATATATATATATTTTTACCACTTTTTCTCCCCAATTGATAGTTACAGTCTTGTCCCATCGCTGCAACTCCCGTACGGACTTGGGAGAGGCGAAGATCGAGAGCCGTGCGTCTTCCGAAAGACGACCCCGCCAAGCCGCACTGCTTCTTTACACAATGCCCACTTAACCCGGAAACCAGCCGCACCAATGTGTCAGAGGGAACACCGTACACCTGACGACCGTGTCAGTGTGCATTGTGCCCGGCCCGCCACAGGAGTTGATAGAGTGCAATGGGACAAGGACAACCTAGCCAGCCAAACCTGGACGACACTGGGCCAATTGTGCGCCGTCTCATGGGTCTCCCGGTCGCAGCCGGCTGCAACACAGCCTGGGATCGAACCAGGATCTGTAGTGATGCAGCTAGCACTGTAGTGCCTTAGACGGCTGCACCACTCGGGAGGCTTTTTTGGACAATTCTGATTACTTCCAGGGATACACAACATCCTGAAATATATGTAGATATCTTTATTAGAAAGAATACTGTATTTCCCTTGAACCCCCTGAATGTAAACAATCGCTCAATTTACCCCACTCTCCTCTACAATTAAATACAATTAAATTGTGTGTTTGTGTGCGTGTGGGTGTAGTGCACAAACAAACAATAAGGTATTTTCAACTATGTGTGTGTGTGTGTGACTCACTTGCAGAGTCCAGCTTGTCCTGGCTGAGTTTGGACTCCACAGGGTGAGTCAATCTGCTGACCCCCCTCGTCCTTCTGCTCCATCACTCCACACGCGTCTGAGTCACACAGAAAGAGAAAATCAAAGTATGGGCAGAAAGAGAGAAAAAAATAGAGTAAAGTTCTCACAGATCTGGGATCTAAGAGAGGATAAACAAGAGGTCACTCTCACCAGTCTGTGTCCCATTAGGGGGGTCTGTGTTGAACTCAACAGCATTCCTCTATGGACAAAATACAAACAACTCAGCTCAGAAACACAACATTGAAATGACAACCCTTTAACGTTACCAGAACATTCCCTCTAACATTCCCAAAACATTCCCCCTGAAATATTCCCTGAACATTCTCTATAACATTCCCAGAACATTCCCTCTATAACATTCCCAGAACATTCCCTCTGTAACGTTCCGAGAACATTCCCTCTGCAACGTTCCCAGAACATTCCTTCTGTAACGTTCCCAGAACATTCCTTCTGTAACGTTCCCAGAACATTCCTTCTGTAACGTTCCCAGAACATTCCTTCTGTAACGTTCCCATAACATTCCCTCTAACGTTTCCCCCCTGTAACGTTCCCAGAACATTCCCAGGACATTCCCCCCTGTAATGTTCCCAGAACATCCCTCATCTCTGTACCTGCAGCAGGGCCTGTAGTCTGGCAGGCTCCCAGTCCCTGAGGTAGAAGAGACAGTCTCGTGGGTGATGAGCATGGAGACCTGTGATCTTACACTGGACAGTTTTACAAGCCGTCTGAGAGAGAGGGAGGGGGAGGGAAATGGGTGAAGAAGGGAAAGTGAAAAAGGAAGCAGACATGAGGCTGGGAATGTATGATAAGAAAGCCCTGGGGGAAAGGGAGATCCTTCTCTCTGACTGAATCCATTTAGTGACAAATATGGTACTCCATGCAGTCCCTTCTATGTGACTTACAGTGTGGAAGGGATTGTTGCAGCCACTGCAGAACTGGTATCTGCATTGGGAGCAGCTGAAGTGCATGCAGCCACCTTTGGTCAAGGCATACTGGAACCTGCAGTGAGGACAGGCTACGTAGAGAGATGAGAAGGGCCACATCATTGTGTTATAACAATTATGATGATGGTGATGAGAAGAGAGTCTCAAAGTAGAAGTGCTGATCTAGGACCAGGCCCTATCTGTCCAGATAATCGTATTTATCATTATCTATAAAAGGAAATCTGATCGTATATCAGCAATCATACTCTTTGTGAATATGGACCAATAACTGCAGAATGTCTAGGCTGACTGACTCACTGATGCCGTTGTCCCGCAGGAACCCGGCCAGTCCCTGTCTCTGGTAGTCAGGGTCGTTCTCTCTCTTCCACAGCTGGAACTGCTCACAGGATACATCCTGGTGCTGAGCTTCCCACTGACACAGAGAGAGAGAGGGAGAGAGGGAGAGAGGGCGATAGAGAGAGAGAGGGAGGGAGAGAGAGAGAGGGTGATAGAGAGAGGGAGGGAGGGAGAGAGCGAGAGGGAGGGAGAGAGAGAGAGAGGGAGGGAGAGAGAGAGAGAGAGTGAGGGAGAGAGAGCGAGAGAGAGGGAGAGAGGGAGGGATAGAGGGAGGGAGGGAGAGAGAGAGAGAGAGGGAGGGAGAGAGAGGGAGGGAGAGATAGATAGAGGGAGGGAGAGATAGATAGATAGATAGAGGGAGCGATAGAGGGAGGGAGAGATAAAGAGAGAGATATAGGGAGAGCGAGAGAGATAGAGAGAGAGAAAGAGAGACAGGCATCATTATTTGGGTCCCACATACACGTGGCTATGAAATGACACTACATGGCAGGCAAGGTAACAACAGGTAACTTTTGTACTTACAGGCTTTTTGCATTGGTTACAAAAGCTCTTCATACACGTGGGGCAGGTGACTTTGAATTGGTTTCCATCATAGATAAAGCCAAAGGTGCACTGAGAAGGGAAGAGGAGGGAGGAGAGAGTGGTGAGAGTGGCGGCAGGTAGCCTGTTCCCCTGAGCGTCGAAGACATGGATGTCGATTAAGGCAGCCCCCCCCCCGCACCTCTCTGATACAGAAGACACATTTCAGTTGAATACATTCAGTTGGACAACTGACTTTCCCTGAATGAAAATGGAAATACAGTAGAGACGTAACTGTTGATGTGATGGAGCTGGTTAGAAACCCACTCACGTGACAACACCACAGGAACATGGGATCCTTCATCAGAGCATGTTCCATCAGCTTCTTGTGGAAGAGCTCGTACACCTCACGATCCAGACAGTCTCTCAGCTAAACACACCACATCAATAACAATGTTATAAACATGAAACACAACCAGCAGCAGCTCATGATCGTCCCATTTCAATCTACCTATAGCCCTCCAAGGGACGCAAAATTGTAGACGTTTTCCAAAAATGCTCAAATTGGAATTTCTGAAAAAATAAAACAGGTAACTGCTAACTGGATCTCTCACTTCTATCTACATATCTTCCATTCCAAATAAAGTTGATTCTTCTTCATCTTCTCACCTGAATGTCCAGAGTAAAGAAGTAGCTGTCCAGGTGCTCAGGGTCGTTGATGTCTGGTCCTGCACACACAGGACACACCATGTCTCTGATGTGTTTGTCTCTCACAGCGATGGTGAAGTGCTGTGTGAAACACTCGTGGCACACCGAGCACTGACACGAGGTCAGGGACTGCATCTGAGATGTACAGAGAATATATAGCATTAATCCAATAACTCACATACCGGTATTAACATCTTATAGGAAATTACGCACCATATCTGAGAGAGGAGGGCACCAAAGTGAAAGTTACAGTATGTCAATTGTCCTAAAGAATGACAAAACAACACACAGTGCAATGTAGCTACACCATTCCACGCAAATTCAACCAAACCCCCAGCAGCCCACCTTGCTGTGGGGAAAGATGCTGAGGCAGCAGGGGCACTCGTTGTTGAGGAGGCGGCGGAGGAACTCCCTGTCCTGGGACTCTCTGACGGCCTGGATGACGTCCTCCAGGGAGTACTGGGCATCAGGCTCCTGGAGTAGAGACAGGGCCAGCTCACAGCGCCCCCAGCTGGGCAGCTCGTACAACGCCAGCAGGCGCCTGCACATCCTCTGAGAGGACAATGGAGGGTAATGATGATGATGATGATGATGATGATGAACAACAATCAGATGATTTGTGTTATCTATGGCCTTGGAAAATGCAGTTTAGTTGACTTAGGGCATGCTCTCTCTCTGTCTCTCTCAGACACACACTCTCTGCAGTACCTGCTTGTCAGGGTTCTTGGCATCAATGGGTGCCTCTGGCTGGTCGCTCCAGATGCGCTGGTGGAAGGGCTCCAGGAGGGGCCGCTGCAGCAGGGACAGAGCCCCCCGCACCTCTCCTCCACTCAGACGCAGAGCCTCCTCACACTGCGATGCCTCCCGGAAGCCCAGAGAACGCAGCTCCCGCATCTACACAGTCAGAGTGGAAACAGCTCTTTTATATCTCTTAGTATTACTGCATTGTTGAGGGGCTTGCATGTACGCATTTCACTGGACGTTTACACCTGCTGTACCCTGTGCACGTAACAAATAAACGTTGGTTTGGTGCAGGTAGCCTAGCGGTTAAGATCGCTGGGCCATTAACTGAATGGTCAATGGTTTGAATCCCTGAGCCGACTAGATTCAACATTTGTTGATGTGCCCATGAGCAAGGCATTTAAACCTAATTGCTCCTCTAAGTCTCTTTGGATAAGAGCCTCTGCTACCTGACAAAAACATTTAACTTCAGTATACTTTGCATATAGGCTTAATTGTGACACAGACTAGCTCAGTAAGTAGCCTTGCACGAGTTGGAATGGCTCATAGGAGCACGAGACTATCTGTGTCAAGCAGAGTCACCTCTGGTCCCATTTTTACAGTCTTCGGTATGACACGGCCTGGAATCAAACTCCCAACCTTCCAACCTCAGGGCTGACAATCTAACCACAAGGTGAACTGTCTGGTTCTCACCTTGGCCTGTCTGTCTCGGAGCAGCTGACGGACTGCTCTCTCAGTGTCGCCCCCTGCTGCCAGCCATGCCTGCTTGGCCTCAACCCTGGACAGCTGCACTCCCTCACCCAGCAGCACACTGGGACTCTGTTGCTCTGTCGACCCCTTATCTGTGTTATCCTGCGGCCCAGAAACCCTTGCTTTGAAGTTCTGCAAAGCTGCCGAAGCTGCCATGGCACAGATCTCATCCAGTAGGTGAGGCAGCTCTGATTTCAGCCAATCACAGGGGTTGACGTTGCTGCCCCTGGAAACGCAGAGGGCTGCGTACACCTCCTCAGGGCCCACTCCCTTCTTCTCTCCCTTCTGAGGAAGAACATCAATTTAGAAGTTAGAATAATACCAGTTAATGTGGTTTTAATTCACATTTAGAGTCAGTTCAAAAGCCACCTACTCGTATTTGATGGACAAGCTTCAGTCCTTCATCCCTCATCAGGTTCTGTCTCTTAATGTCGATGTTTACCCTGGAAGAGATCTCCGGAGGGACCTGGGGCATCACAGGAGGCGGGACAAAGTCTTTGACTGGAGACTGCAGGAGGAGGGACTTGGGACTGGTGACTGGAGGATCTTTGCACGGCAGGTTGCACACCTCACAAACCACTGCAGGAGGAGAGTTCACATAGGTGCAGAACTGACACATCCACTACAGAGAGATAGAAATAGCATGGGAGAGAGGCAGGGACGGGGAGAGATTGTGAAAGATTAAAACCAAAAAGATACGCTTGAATGATTAGATCTCACAGAACATTCCAACTCTAGAGAGTATTTAAACCACTGGGGGGGGTGTGTAACCTTTGTTTCCTTGTCTGCCGTGGGTCCTGGCGTGGGGAGTACTGGAGTACTGTTGAGTACTGGCGTGATAGAGGGACGGGTGGCCAGACGGGGGCGCTCACACACCTCACACAGTATACTGCTGCCTTGGTTCACCACCGTACAGCTCTTACACTGCCACTCTATGAAAGAGGTCAGAGAGGGTAGATAAACAGACAGCCTTATATTGATCTTAGCTTCTAGTAATGCGTGATTATTATTACTGATATAGAGGCACAGGTGACGTGAACACCTCAAACAGGACAGGACAGGTGACTGATGTGTTGTTCAAGTGAACGTCACATGAAAACTACTCAACAGTTGAGACGTGTATATGAATGTGACCTGGGTTGGGTGGCGGCTGCCCCGGGTCCTCCAGATCTATAAGGGAAGCGATGGCCAGACGGGGTCGTTCACAGGTCACACATAGCGCGGCTTTCACCTCGTTGACTGTAGTGCACTGAGCACACTCCCATGAGGAAAGAGAGAGGCTAGAAAAGAGAAGAAACACAAGTGAGAGGAAAGAGAGAGGCTAGAAAAGAGAAGAAACACAAGTGAGAGGAAAGAGAGAGGCTAGAAAAGAGAAGAAACACAAGTGAGAGGAAAGAGAGACTAGAAAAGAGAAGAAACACAAGTGAGAGGAAAGAGAGAGACTAGAAAAGAGAAGAAACACAAGTGAGAGGAAAGAGAGAGGCTAGAAAAGAGAAGAAACACAAGTGAGAGGAAAGAGAGAGACTAGAAAAGAGAAGAAACACAAGTGAGAGGAAAGAGAGAGGCTAGAAAAGAGAAGAAACACAAGTGAGAGGAAAGAGAGAGGCTAGAAAAGAGAAGAAACACAAGTGAGAGGAAAGAGAGAGGCTAGAAAAGAGAAGAAACACAAGTGAGAGGAAAGAGAGACTAGAAAAGAGAAGAAACACAAGTGAGAGGAAAGAGAGAGACTAGAAAAGAGAAGAAACACAAGTGAGAGGAAAGAGAGAGGCTAGAAAAGAGAAGAAACACAAGTGAGAGGAAAGAGAGAGGCTAGAAAAGAGAAGAAACACAAGTGAGAGGAAAGAGAGAGGCTAGAAAAGAGAAGAAACACAAGTGAGAGGAAAGAGAGACTAGAAAAGAGAAGAAACAAGTGAGAGGAAAGAGAGAGGCTAGAAAAGAGAAGAAACAGAAGTGAGAGGAAAGAGAGAGACACAAGTGAGAGGAAAGAGAGACTAGAAAAGAGAAGAAACACAAGTGAGAGGAAAGAGAGAGACACAAGTGAGAGGAAAGAGAGAGACTAGAAAAGAGAAGAAACACAAGTGAGAGGAAAGAGAGAGACTAGAAAAGAGAAGAAACAAGTGAGAGGAAAGAGAGAGACTAGAAAAGAGAAGAAACAAGTGAGAGGAAAGAGAGAGGCTAGAAAAGAGAAGAAACACAAGTGAGAGGAAAGAGAGAGACACAAGTGAGAGGAAAGAGAGAGGCTAGAAAAGAGAAGAAACACAAGTGAGAGGAAAGAGAGAGACTAGAAAAGAGAAGAAACAAGTGAGAGGAAAGAGAGACTAGAAAAGAGAAGAAACACAAGTGAGAGGAAAGAGAGAGGCTAGAAAAGAGAAGAAACACGAGTGAGAGGAAAGAGAGAGACTAGAAAAGAGAAGAAACAAGTGAGAGGAAAGAGAGAGACTAGAAAAGAGAAGAAACAAGTGAGAGGAAAGAGAGAGGCTAGAAAAGAGAAGAAACACAAGTGAGAGGAAAGAGAGAGACACAAGTGAGAGGAAAGAGAGAGACACAAGTGAGAGGAAAGAGAGAGACACAAGTGAGAGGAAAGAGAGACTAGAAAAGAGAAGAAACACAAGTGAGAGGAAAGAGAGACTAGAAAAGAGAAGAAACACAAGTGAGAGGAAAGAGAGACTAGGAAAGAGAAGAAACACAAGTGAGAGGAAAGAGAGAGGCTAGAAAAGAGAAGAAACACAAGTGAGAGGAAAGAGAGAGACTAGAAAAGAGAAGAAACACAAGTGAGAGGAAAGAGAGAGGCTAGAAAAGAGAAGAAACACAAGTGAGAGGAAAGAGAGAGACTAGAAAAGAGAAGAAACAAGTGAGAGGAAAGAGAGAGACTAGAAAAGAGAAGAAACAAGTGAGAGGAAAGAGAGAGGCTAGAAAAGAGAAGAAACACAAGTGAGAGGAAAGAGAGAGACACAAGTGAGAGGAAAGAGAGAGACACAAGTGAGAGGAAAGAGAGACTAGAAAAGAGAAGAAACACAAGTGAGAGGAAAGAGAGAGACACAAGTGAGAGGAAAGAGAGACTAGAAAAGAGAAGAAACACAAGTGAGAGGAAAGAGAGAGACACAAGTGAGAGGAAAGAGAGGCTAGAAAAGAGAAGAAACACAAGTGAGAGTAAAGAGAGAGACACAAGTGAGAGGAAAGAGAGACTAGAAAAGAGAAGAAACACAAGTGAGAGTAAAGAGAGAGACACAAGTGAGAGGAAAGAGAGACTAGAAAAGAGAAGAAACACAAGTGAGAGGAAAGAGAGAGACACAAGTGAGAGGAAAGAGAGACTAGAAAAGAGAAGAAACACAAGTGAGAGGAAAGAGAGAGACACAAGTGAGAGGAAAGCGAGACTAGAAAAGAGAAGAAACACAAGTGAGAGGAAAGAGAGAGACACAAGTGAGAGGAAAGAGAGACTAGAAAAGAGAAGAAACACAAGTGAGAGGAAAGAGAGAGACTAGAAAAGAGAAGAAACACAAGTGAGAGGAAAGCGAGAGACACAAGTGAGAGGAAAGAGAGAGACTAGAAAAGAGAAGAAACAAGTGAGAGGAAAGAGAGAGACTAGAAAAGAGAAGAAACACAAGTGAGAGGAAAGCGAGAGGCTAGAAAAGCTTCGCCTCAAACTCTTTACGTTCCTCTTTACGTTCCGCTGGTCAGTGGAGCAGTCCGCAGCACTAGGATGGGATGCTGCACTAGGATGGGATGCTGCACTAGGATGGGATGCTGCACTAGGTTGGGATGCTGCACTAGGTTGGGATGCTGCACTAGGATGGGATGCTGCACTAGGATGGGATGCTGCGCTAGGATGGGATGCTGCGCTAGGATGGGATGCTGCACTAGGTTGGGATGCTGCACTAGGATGGGATGCTGCACTAGGATGGGATGCTGCGCTAGGATAGGATGCTGCGCTAGGTTGGGATGCTGCGCTAGGTTGGGATGCTGCGCTAGGATGGGATGCTGCGCTAGGATGGGATGCTGCGCTAGGATGGGATGCTGCACTAGGATGGGATGCTGCGCTAGGATGGGATGTTGCGCTAGGTTGGGATGCTGCGCTAGGATGGGATGCTTGAGATGAATGTGCCAGAAGGTTAGAAACAACCTAGATGAATTCCTGTAATGCGGCCTTGTGTGCAGCCGATGAAACCAGTAGGTCCATATGAGAATAACTTTCATCTGTTTTAATCATTAGCTTTGGTTGAACAGGTCAATAATGATCTTCTCCATGCTGCAAACCGTACTGCAGCCTTGCGAAGCAGATGTGCATCGAGTATGGAAAATGTGGTCTAGACATCTGTCAAAAACAACATAGGGCAAAACGCGTCTGGTGGACATATGGTGGAAGAAGTGAGTGATCAGGTTTGTGTGTGTATGTGTGCATGTGTGATTAGAGTCGATTATAACACATCCTCATTTCTAACCTAAAAGCTCTTGTTAGTTTGGCGGGGGTAACCAGTGTCCTGTTGTGACCCCCGCGGTCAGGGTGAGAATGGTACAGTCTGTCACATTCCAGACACAGCCTCTGAGAACAGGTGGAGCAAGGAGCGTAGACTTGGGACATACCACAGATGGTACAGGTCTCTAAGGGGGGGTTTAAAGATGATAAGTGTTAGTTTACATATTCAGGGGTAAGAATATTTAAATAAATATTGGATTAAAAGTGAGATTTGAGCTGAAATGGTCAAAGCTATGACCCATATCTTGCCCTGTATTCTATCTCTCCTGTGATTGGCTCTGGACGGGTGGCGGTGGTAGATGAGGTCACATGACTGACAGAAAGGAAGAGAACCACAGGGTGGGCAGAGAAGAGAGGGAGTGGCACCGCACAGATTACACCCCCCATCTGAGAGAGAGAGAGAGAGAGAGAGAGAGAGAGAGAGCGAGAGAGAGAGAGAGCGAGAGAGAGAGAGAGAGAGAGAGAGAGAGAGAGAGAGAGAGAGAAAGAGAGAGAGGAGAGAGAGAGAGAGAGAAAGAGAGAGAGAGAGGGAGAGAGAGAGAGAGAGGGAGAGAAGCGCAATAAGCAATACGTAATAAGTTTGTCATCCAATGACAGTACAACAGACAGGCAGATGACATATGCCAGTGGGGTTGGAAGTGGGCAGGTTGCCAGGTAACAAACAGGTAAACTCGTACAGGGAGTGGGTGTCTGTCTCACCGGTGGGAGTGGTTGGGGCGTGTCTTAGTCCAGGACTAGCAGCCGGTTTGGGTGGAGGAGATAGCGGCTGAAGATCTTTCCCACTGTCCCCATGCTCCTCTCCTGGTGGGATGACCACTGCATCAGACATCAGCTCTGGTTTCTCCTGAAGAGAGCAGAATAGCCCTAATTACAACAGTAATCATAGAAAAAGGTAGAAGTAGAAACAGACAAACCGATTAACCACTCGACTGTACGTTGTTACACAGACCTGGTTTGTCTTCGGGAGACTAAGGGATGGGATTATATTGCTGTAGATTTCTGGGTGAGCATGTGTACCCTGACAGACAACAACAACACAGTAACACATAAGAGTTAGCAAGAGATCAAACATGGAAACTCATCTTTGTGGTTATCCTCAAATTGAGAGTTAGAACAATTTAAACATTTTAATTAGATAATAACACTCTTAGACTCTCATTTGAACGTTCACCTTGATAAGCATGTCCAGTTCCATGCGCAGGGTCATGACCTCAATGGTCACTGCAGCAACCTTCCCAACGTCTGGATCCGTGACATCGTCGGGGAAGCTGAGGCCGTCTGGCTGTTGATTGGTGTAACCGTAGAGAAACAGGACTGACCTGCCACCCTGTAGAAAAGATAGCAGACAGTAGAATAAACCACCGTAAACTAAAATGCTTTAAAAATCACTGGGTACCCACTGCTCTAGGTCTATGTCTATGACCCATAAGGCACTTTAAACATTGCTTATTGATCCACTCCCTATTTGAACAATCTGACTATTTGTAGTGAAAACAATAGACTCTAATCTGTCCTATGCACAAGGAAGTCAATAATGATCCTGTAATAATAAGTAAAGGGCAGTAAGTTCCTGATAGGAACTTAGGAACTGTGTTAACTAACCTCCAGACGAGCTTCAATGCCATACAACTCTCCTTCCGTTGCCTCCAACTGCTCTTAAATGCAAGTAAAACCAAATGCATTCTCTTCAACCGATCGCTGCCTGCACCTGCCCGCCCGCCTAGCATCACTACTCTGGACGGTTCTGACTTAGAATATGTGGACAACTACAAATACCTGGTTAGACTGTAAACTCTCCTTCCAGACTAATTTTAAGCATCTCCTATCCAAAATTAAATCTAGAATCGGCTTCCTATTTCGCAACAAAGCATCCTTCACTCATGCTGCCAAACATAACCTTGTAAAACTGACCATCCTACCGATCCTTGACTTTGGCGATGGCATTTATAAAATAGCCTCCAACACTCTACTCAGCAAATTGGATGCAGTCTATCACAGTGCCATCCGTTTCATCACCCATATACTACCCACCACTGCGACCTGTATGCTCTCGTTGGCTGGTCCTAGCTACATATTCGTCACCAAACCCACTGGCTCCAGGTCATCTACAAGTCTTTGCTAGGTAAAGCCCCGCCTTATCTCAGCTCACTGGTCACCATAGCAGCACCCACCCATAGCACGCTCTCCAGCAGGTATATTTCACTGGTCACCCCCAAAGCCAATTCCTCCTTTGGCTGCCGTTCCTCTGTTGCCAATAACTGGAACCAATTGCAAAAATCACTGAAGCTGGAGACTCATATCTCCCTCACTAACTTTAAGCATCAGCTATCAGAGCCGCTTACAGATCATTGCACCTGTACATAGCCCATCTGTAAATAGCCCATCCAGCTACCTCATCCCCATATTGTTATTTATTTTGTTTTATTTTTATTTTGCTCCTTTGCACCCCAGTATCTTTACTTGCACATTCATCTTCTGCACATCTATCACTCCAGTGTTTATTAGCGAAATTGTAATTATTTCACCACTATGGCCTATTTATTGCCTTACCTCCCTAATCTTACTTAATTTGCACACACTGTATATAGACTTTTCTATTGTGTTATTTACTGTATGTTTGTTTGTTCCATGTGTCACTCTGTGTTGCTGTTTTTGTCGCACTGCTACGCTTTATCTTGGCCAGGTTGCAGTTGTAAATGAGAACCTGTTCTCAACTGGCCTACCTGGTTAAATAAAGGTGAGAAAAAAACGAAAATAATTGGGTTTAAAGAGGCCTGTCTCCCTCCTTTACCTTGATGGCATCCACAGTAGCCCTGAAGACTGGGTTGTTGTGCTTGACGCTGCGCCAGTACCTGGGCCTGCTGGGGCTGGTCAGGTTACAGCCATACTTTTCCAGGATGCTCAAGGCTTTAAACAACCGTCCAACAGACTCTAGGACCTGATGGAGGGAGGAGAGGTGGGGGAGAGGGGATCAGGAGGGCAGAGGGGTTAACAAGAATATCTGAAGGTGCAAGGCGTACAGTAAAAAGACAAAAATACATTTAGGGGGCAACTGGATTGGACTGAATATAAAACCTCACCTCTTCCCTGCTCTGCCCTGCTATGTTCTGTGTCACCATGGTCTGTGCTGTGATGTGGTGAAACTTGTCAGACAGGGACAGGGGAACATTGGCCATGAACTGGACATCAGTCTTCAATGCCTGGGCAGAGCCTGAATAGGACAGGAGGGACTCAGCTCTCCTCCGCACCTCCTCGAAAGGGACAGGCTGGGTACTCATCATTCACACACTGGGGGGATAGAGATATAAAATGACAGTAGGTCAACTCAGGGATGGGACTGTTGACTGATGTGCAGTAGGTAGGCCTACCGTCATTTCTTATGTATCTGGGTGTACCGCCTAGCTACTCTGTCTACTGTGAACATGGATATCTCCAAGGTAGCTCAAATGGTAGAGCGCTCGCCAGGGTAACGTTTCTAATATAAGTAGTTCTGTCTGGATAACAGCTTCTGCTAAATGGCTCAAATGTTAAATGTAAGTACATTGAAGTTTAAACTTTTATCTCAAAATGACACGTGACACTAGATAGCTGTAAACTTTACCGTTAGCTAGCAGTAGTGCATGTTCTGAAATTGAAGTGGCACATTGAGGGGTGGGTATAATTTGTGGAACGTTCCACAAATTATACCCACCCCACATTGAGCTGGCTGGCAAGTCTATTTGTAATTATGCCCTAGCTAATGTATGACTGGCTAGCAAGGCGACATCGAAAGTTTATGATGACAGCCAGATCAGTGCCACTGTTTGCCTTACCTTTATCTTCTGCGTTTCCAGATGTATTTCGTGATCCAAGTCCTTTATGAATCCAACTGACTGTTATATCAAGGCAAAATGTAGCTACATTTCTAGTATCACGTCGGTCTTCTGAAGCATGTCTTCAAAAGCACAGCTAGCTAAAGTCACAACAACAGTGAAAATGTAGTTGACGCGGAAGTTGTTATCGAGGGGGGCGATGTAGAATAAACCTTGATGTACACTACCCTCTAGTGGTATTATAAATAATAGCAGTTACTGTAGTTACGCTGACTACAGTTAAACAACACTGTTATTATTACATTGTTATAAATCAATCACTCACTCAATCATGAAAGCCACAAACTGCAGTTCACGTGTCTTCTTGGAACTGAACACAGAACACTGTCTTGGAAACATTATTTTCATGGTTGGACTGCTTTCATTCATTATTCATAGTATTAGAAATAACTTAAATACCAGTTCAACTCTTCTGTGTGTAAGCTTTTTTAATCATCTAAGCACAACATTTGCCCAATATACAACGTTCAAAGATTGTACTTTCTCTGTTTTACCACTAGAGGAGGCAACTGCTATTTCAATCATTAATAGTGCCTTTTCATTGTGATCTGACAAAAAGAACTCACAAGACACAAGAGTGTGATTTAAGTTT
This sequence comes from Oncorhynchus mykiss, assembly GCF_013265735.2. NCBI lineage: Eukaryota > Metazoa > Chordata > Actinopteri > Salmoniformes > Salmonidae > Oncorhynchus > Oncorhynchus mykiss. The sequence goes on from NC_048575.1 coordinate 14,457,129, forward strand.
TTGCAATGACAATGATATGGTCACTGAATAGGTGACCCATACGGCAGTGGTCAGTATCAGGGCTTGAGCCATAACAACAAAATGACCTTTCTTCAGGGAAGGGCCTTTATGTGATATCTAATATCTAACTCAGGCTTGTACTGACATACACGATTTGACCAAATGTATTTGGACAACTGCTTGTCGAACAACTCATTCCAATATTTGGTCCCCCCTTTTCTGCTATAACAGCCTCTACTCTTCTGGGAAGGCTTTCCACCAGATGTTGAAACATTGCTGCTATAATAGCCTCTACTCTTCTGGGAAGGCTTTCCACTAGATGTTGGAACATTGCTGCGGGGACTTGCTTCCATTCAAGAACATGAGTGAGGTCGGGCCTGATGTTGGGCGATTAGGCCTGGCTCGCAGTCGGTGGTCCAATTCATCCCAATGGGGTTGAGGTCGGGCACTGATGTTGGGCGATTAGGCCTGGCTCGCAGTCGGTGGTCCAATTCATCCCAATGGGGTTGAGGTCGGGCCTGATGTTGGGCGATTAGGCCTGGCTCCCAGTCGGCGGTCCAATTAATCCTGAAGGTGTTTGATTTGTGCATGGGCATTGTCATGCTGAAACTGTTGCCACAAAGTTGGAAACACAGAATCGTCTAGAATGTCATTGTACACTGTATCATTAAGATTTCCCTTCACCGGAACTAAAGGACCTAGCCCGAACCATGAAAAACAGCCCCAGACCATTATTCCTCCTCCAACAAACTTTATAGCTGGCACTACGCATTGGGGCAGGTAGTGTTCTCCTGGCATCCGCAAACCCAGATTTGTCCATTGAACTGCCAGATGGTGAAGAGTGATTCATCACGCCAGAGAACGCGTTTCCACTGCACCAGAGTCCAATGGCAGCGTGCTTTACACCACTCCAACTGATGCTTGGCATTGCACATGGTGATCTTAGGCTTGTGTGCGGCTGCTCGGCCATGGAAACCCATTTCATGAAGCTCCCGACAAACAGTTATTGTGCTGACGTTGCTTCCAGAGGCAGTTTGGAACTCGGTTAGTGAGAGTTGCAACTGCGGGCAGACGGTTTTTACATGTTAGTCGCTTCAAAACTCGGCGGTCCCGTTCTGTGAGCTTGTGTGGCCTAATCACTTCGCGGCTGAGCTATTATTTCTTCTAGACATTTCCACTTCACAATAGCAGCACTTACAGTTGACCAGGGCAGCTCTAGCTGCGCAGAAATTTGACGAACTGACTTGTTGGAAAGGTGGCATCCTATGATGGTGCCACGTTGAAAGTCACTAAGCTGTTCAGTAAGGGCATTCTACTGCCAATGTTGTCTATGGAGACAACATTGGAGAGAGAGAGGGAGAGGGAGAGGGAGAGGGAGAGAGAGAGAGAGAGAGAGAGAGTAGAACTAATGCGAATGCAGGTCAATTTCAGAATCCAGGCAGTTCCTCTCCTATGACTTTTCACTCTAGTTATCATAAAGTATTAATCGTGTGTTGATGCTGCTGGCGACTTGCCAAAAAGTGCCAGTAGTGCCATTAAAGATAAGATGCCTCCACTTCATGTTTCCACCTCATTTTGTGGGCAGTGTGCACATAGCCTGTCTTCTCTTGAGAGCCAGATGTGGATAGGGCGGTCTTTCTCTGTCTTTCTCAATAGCAGGGCTATGCTGATTGAGTCTGTACATAGTCAAAGCGTTCCTTAAGTTTGGGTCAGTCACAGTGGTCAGGTATTCTGCCACTGTGTACTCTCTGTTTAGGGCCCAATAGCATTCTAGTTTGCTCTGTTTTTTTGTTAATTCTTTTCAATGTGTCAAGTAATTATCTTTTTGTTTTCTAATGATTTGGTTGGGTCTAATTGTGTTGCTGTTCTGGGGCTCTGTGGTGTCTGTTTGTGTTTGTGAACAGAGCCCAAGGACCAGCTTGCTTAGGGGACTCTTCTCCAGGTTCATCTCTCTGTAGGTGATGGCTTTGTTATGGAAGGTTTGGGAATCGTTTCCTTTTAGTTGGCTGTATAATTTAACGTCTCTTTTCTGGGTTTTGATAATTAGCGGGTATCAGCCTAATTCTGCCCTGCATGCATTATTTGGTGTTCTATGTTGTACACGGAGGATATCTTTGCAGAATTCTGCATGCAGAGTCTCAATTTGGTGTTTGTCCCATTTTGTGTATTCTTGGTTGGTGAGCGGACCCCAGACCTCACAACCGTAAAGGGCAATGGGTTCTATAACTGATTGAAGTATTTTTAGCCTGATCCTAATTGGTATGTCGAATTTTACGTTCCTTTTGATGGCATAGAATGCCCTTCTTGCCTTGTCTCTCAGATCATTCACAGCTTTGTGGAAGTTACCTGTGGCGCTGATGTTTAAGCCAAGATATATATAGTTTTGTGTGCTCTAGGGCTACGGCGTCTAGATGGAATTTGTATTTGTGGTCCTGGCGACTGGACCATTTTTGGAACACCATAATTTTGGTCTTACTGAGATTTACTGTCAGTGCCCAGGTCTGGCAGAATCTGTGCAGATGATCTAGGTGCTGTTGTAGGCCCTCCTTGGTTGGTGGCAGAAGCATCAGCAAACAGTAGACATTTGACTTCAGATTCTAGTAGGGTGAGGCCGGGTGCTGCAGACTGTTCTAGTGCCCTCGGCAATTCGTTGATATATATGTTGAAGAGGGTGGGGCTTAAGCTGCATCTCTGTCTCTCCCCATGGCACTTGGGAAGAAACATGTGTGTTTTTGAATTAGAATTTTTTGTCTGTATATTTGATCATTTCATTGAGGATACCATCAACATCACATGCCTTTTTGGGTTGGAGGGTTTTATTTGGTCCTGTAGCTCATTCAAGGTAATTGGAGAATCCAGTGGGTTCTGGTAGTCTTTAATAGTTGATTCTAAGATTTGTATTTGATCATATATATGTTTTTGCTGTTTGTTCTTTGTTATAGAGCCAAAAATATTGGATAAGTGGTTTACCCATACATCTCCATTTTGGATAGATAATTCTTTGTGTTGTTGTTTGTTTAGTGTTTTCCAATTTTCCCAGAAGTGGTTAGAGTCTATGGATTCTTCAATTACATTGAGCTGATTTCTGACGTGCTGTTCCTTCTTTTTCCGTAGTGTATTTCTGTATTGTTTTAGTGATTCACCATAGTGAAGGCGTAGACTCAGATTTTCCGGGTCTCTATGTTTTTGGTTGGACAAGTTTCTCATTTCTTTCTTAGATTTTTGTATTCTTCATCAAACCTTTTGTCATTGTTGTTCATTTTCTTCGGTTCTCTATTTGAGATTTTTAGATTTGATAGGGAAGCTGAGAGGTCAAATATACTGTTAAGATTTTCTACTGCCAAGTTTACACCTTCACTATTACAGTTGAACGTTTTATCCAGGAAATTGTCTAAAAGGGATTGCATTTGTTGTTGCCTAATTGTTTTTTGGTAGGTTTCCAAACTACATTCCTTCCATCTATAGCATGTCTTTATATTGCTCAGTTCCTTTGGCTTTGATGCCTCCTGATTGAGTATTGCTCTGTTCAAGTAGACTGTGATTTTGCTGGGGTCTGACAGGGGTGTCAGTGCGCTGACTGTGAACGCTCTGAGAGACTCTGGGTTGAGGTCAGTGATAAAGTAGTCTACAGTACTACTGTCAAGAGATGAGCTATAGGTGTACCTACCATAGGAGTCCCCTCAAAGCCTACCATTAACTATGTACATACACAGCATGTGACAGAGCTGCAGGAGTTGTGACCCGTTTCTGTTGGTTATGTTGTCATAGTTGTGCCTAGGGGGGCATATGGGGGAGGGAATGCTGTCACCTCCAGGCAGACGTTTGTCCACCTGTGTTCTGAGGGTGTCAGGTTCTTGTCCAGTTCTGGCATTTAGGTCGCCACAGACTAGTACATGTCCCTGGACCTGGAAATGATTGATTTCCCCATCCAGGATGGAGAAGCTGTCTTCATGAAAGTATGGTGGTTCTAGTGGGGGGATATAGGTAGCACACAGGAGCACAATTTTCTCTGTTAAGATCATTTCCTTTTGAATTTCTAGCCAAGTGTAAAATTTAGGTCTGCTCTATACCAAATTAGCATACCCCCTGAGTCCCTTCCCTGTTTCACATCTGGTAGTTTGGTGGATGGGACTACCAGCTCTCTGTAACCTAGAGGGCAACCAGTGGGTCCGTCTCCTCTATATCAGGTTTCTTGTAGGATGACAATGTCTGTATTTCCGATTTCTTTGATGGAGTCCAGGTTCCTGATCTTTATGCCAAAGGCAGATGACCTCAGGCCTTGGATATTCCAGGATGAGATAGTGAAGGCTTTGTGTTCCATAAAGTGTACAATGTTGTTGGTTGTGTGGTTTGGCCTCAGACCAGTAAGTGAGCAGCCTATCCCCCCTTATACCATTCACACATATAAATTAGGTTTGTGCCAAGCACAACAGACCTCCATCTCGCATCACTTAGATGGGTCTCAAATTCATAATCCGATTTATCAGACTAGTCACAGCTTCAGATCAGGACCCACATACGGGATGTTAAAGGAATATTACCCACTGTGACACCTTTAAAAGGTTGAGGATATGTTATCCTTGAGATGCATCAAAGTAGCTTTGAAAGGATAGCAACACATTTTTTTCACTCAATGATGGAAGTACAGCACTTTTGGAAATACAGACATGGCTTTGTGTCCCACCTCCACCTTCAGTGTAATACAATATCTGTGGTAAGTTCCTATATCTGTGTTTAGTGTTGTGTGATGTAGCTACCATTGCAGGATGAATCATTCTCAGAATGGTGGGTGAATGTCCAAACATGTTGCTCTTGACAACATCACACCAACCCTGGGTGAGCTAACCTCAACCATCTATCTTTGTGTTCATCATCTCAATGTCTGAGTAGATAGACCTCAGCTGTTACTCTCCTTCCTCTCTCATCCCACTCGCTAAACTCATACTATGTTTCAAAATCCCACACAATAAGTGACTGTGGGTAACAGCCATGAAGGTTTGAGTCCTTTTGAGTTCATCTGACACTTAAAAATAAAAAACGATGGTCTTTTATGCTGCCCTTCCATATTTTTAATACCAGTGACAGACTCACTGGTTTCTATTACCAGAGAGCTTCACTGTGTGTGGAGATGGAAGGCAGGGGATGGCAGATGTCTTTATACTAACACCTCTTTTCCTGTCAAACCTCTCTCTCTCTCTCTCTCTCTCTCTCTCTCTCTCTCTCTCTCTCTCTCTCTCCCTCTCTCTCTCTCCTTCCCCCAAGCTGTTGTGTTATGTACCCCCTACATCTCTATATCCAGGATCAGGGTGAAACAACTTCTCTAACCACTGAGTGAATCTCTGGATCTAGTCTAGTGTGTTTCCAATCAACTCTGATGTCCCTAATGTTGAGAGAATATTTTAGGACCTCAAAAGGGCTTCAGAATTCAGGCCTCTAGCTAGCGCAACTAAAGCAAGCCCTGTCAATCCCCATGAAACCCTGAGTAACGACATTGCTGAATTTCATCACATTTAGGGATGAATTGCTTCTACCCTTCCTCCTTCAACAGTGACCTTGACTGATTGTTCGCACATCAATCTTTAGACACTCACTCACTCACTCACTCACTCACTCACTCACTCACTCACCAAACCCTCCCCCCAAAAGGTCAAAGGTTGTAGATGTGTACTCACAGTCCGGCTCAGACTTAATCTCTGACCCAGCAGAGCAACAGGGGGTTTGGACATAAAGAACTGCAGTCACCCCCAGAGCATAGCAGTCAGTCTGACCAGAGGCCCCCTCAGCGCATGCCCACAGCCCCAGGCCAACAGAGACATATTAAAGAACTCATTCACACTCTAGTTTCCACTCACAACACACTGTCCGCCTGAGAGTGAAAACACTCTAATTTACTGGCCCCCAGTGCCAGCAGTGATATTTTATCCGTACCAGGTTGTATAGAACCTGGCTCTGTGAGAGCCAGAGTGAGTGGATCCTCCACATATCCCACAAACCACAGGAAGAGCTCAACTGTACACCGGAGCACTGCGTTCCCGTTCTTCAAAAACAACATGGAAACCACAGCGACTCCCAGAGAGGTAGCAGTGGCCTCCCTCTACATCTCAAGAGTCTTTGACCGACCAACAAGTCACGGCTCAGTTTTACTGCCAGTCCGCCAAGCAAGCAACACAGTCTTCATATATGCAACATATTTGTGTCCTTCCACAACCCAGAACATGATATATACACACTAATAGTCTTATGAATATGCTACTGTATGTGTGGCTGTCAAGGTACTCAAAAACCCTTCCACTGGGGTTTGATGTTATTTTGTAAACTGGCTATGGGGTATGTCAACCCCTGTCAACCCCTGTCTGCATTGACCATATTGCTCTACTAAATGTTCCTGTGAAGATCACAAAAGTAGGAGGATTTCAATGATGTGTTTTCAATGGACGTCAGCTAAAACACATACCACTCTGCCTTTTATACCTGTCCAAACTGACCAGTTCACATTTTGATTCAATGCTTCTGACAGGCAAAAATGACTCTTCTGTTTCTCATGAACCTGTTTTTCTCTTTGAATGTGGCAGACAGATTTAGTTCAAATAGGCCGGTGGAATGTGCCAAAGCAGACCAAATGCAGAGCATGCTACACATCGGTGTCAGACGGGCTGAGTTCCAATTATGATTCCACGATCACATTATATCTTCAGGAGGAAGAACGCCCAGTACCCACACTCATTCCAGCACCCTAAAAATCTCTGTTTTATTTTACAGTGAGCAGAGCTGTCAGTCACTCTAACAGTATTTTATTATTCAGCACCTGAGAGATAATGGATGTTCACACTCAACTATCAGATTCTGACCCCATTCTTTTTCCGAGGTATGATTTGCAGTCAACTCGGTGAGCAGTGGTACTCACAGAATGATTGATTGAAAAACCATTACATTTCACAACAAGCACACCAGGGGCATCATCCCCAAACTGTCTTTTTCTGGAGATGTATTTCAGTTATATCCAATTGGAATTGCTGCATTCGAAGAAGTTCTCCATAGGAGAAGTTACTTTACACTAAAATGAACATATAGACACCAACGTTTGCCACAATAATTATTTTTAATTTTAATTTTACCTTTATTTAACTAGGCAAGTCAGTTAAGAACAAATTCTTATTTTCAATGACGGCCTAGGAACAATATTATCAATATTAAGGTAGTAGAACGATGCCTTCTACCAATGTAGAGAACCCATACCGTTTTCTATTACATGTATAAAGCTTCTCTCCTTCAGCCCACTGTCTGGGCAGGAACCAGAGCATTCCTGTCTGTATCTGTTTGGGGGGGAATAAAGTGTTGTACAGTAATCAGGTGTAAAACAGGTGGAGCAGTGTTGACATAGGAGGGTAGCATGTGAAAAATGTGCTGCTGCCATGCAATCACAAAGGGAAAAGCCAGGCGGTTGATTTAGACCTTTAATCACAGTGCTGGATGATAAGTATAGGATCAAACGAAGGCACGCGATGCCTGGAATAACTGGGAGAGCCACCTAAAGCCTACACAGGGATTCCTGGTGGAAACATGCCAACGCAGTAGCAGTAGGCTGGGATGGATGCCCCAATCACCAGGCCAGACAGAACTGTATCATCTTCAATGAGTCTGGCGATTTGATGGATAGCTGGGTAGCTACTACGCATTCGTAAAGTATTCACACTCCTTGACTTTTTCCACGTTTTATGTAAATGTGATATTTCCATTTTTATTTGTAATACATTTGCAAAATTTTCAAAAATAAATATGTTTTTGTTTTGTCGTTATGGGGTATTGTGTATAGTTTGATGAGCAAAAAAACGATTTAATCAATTTTAGAACAAGGCTGTAACGTAACAACATGTGGAAAAAGTCAAGTGGTCAGAATACTTTCACTGTAAGTTATTTCACAACAATCTAGTATTTCTAGCTCTATCTGAACATTTGGGGAGATATTCTGTTCTCGTCCCAGTTCTAACATAGGGTCTGGCTTCACTCATTCCCCCATAGTCTGGGGCACACATTGACTGACTGATGGACTGATTAAATGGCACAGACCTCTATTGAACTCAGGGCGGGGGACAATTACATTATTCCAGTCCAGTCAAGGATTGAAACCCCACAGATCTCTGTTTCCATTGAGACATGTTTATAACGTGTAGAACTGCAGAAAATTAGCTTTAAAGCTGCAATTTTTTCTCTCTTGCAACAAGAGGGGCGTGAACAGTTTCTGGTTGCATGGGTTGTGAGGTTGGTGTTTGTTACTATAAATTACATTATCCAGCCCGTCCTTTGCCGCCTAGGAAATTTGTGTATGAAACCTTCTCAAATAGTATTTGAATACCCTTGTAGGGTCTATGATTTCCAGTCTTAATTAGGGCATATTAATATACAGACTTAACAGTCTTAATTAGGGCTCCTAAGGGGCATAGCAGTCTAAGGCACTGCATCTCAGTGCTAGAGGCGCCATCACAGACCCTGGCTCGATTCCAGGCTGTATCACAACTTGCCGTGATTGGGAGTCCCATAGGGTGGCACACAACTGGCCCAGCATTGATAGGGTTTGGCTGGGGTAGGCTGTCATTGTAAATAATAATTTGTTCTTAACTGACTTGCCTAGTTAAATAAAGGTTAAATCATATAAATATTTCAGTGTGCAGGAGCTCAGCAAACACTGAGTGGATTCATTTTTTTATTTAAAAAAGTGTTTTACAGAGTAGGCCTACAGAAAGGACATATGAAGGTTATCACTTTAGCTGTGCTTTAGAAATATGCGTAAGGCTATGCTGTCAAAATAGTTGCTTACTAAAACTGATAAACAACTTATATTTGTACAAAATTGGCTACTATATGGATAAACATTCTAAGGGTGAAATTGAGGTGTCAATATTGGGAGGGGGAAGAACAGTAGACGGGCCCCCCCCCCCCCCCCGATCTATATACAGTACCAGTCTAAAAATTTGGACACACCTACTCATTCAAGGGTTTTTCTTTATTTTGACTATTTTCTACATTGTAGAATAATAGTGAAAACATCAAATTTATGAAATAGCACATATGGAATCATGTAGTAACCAATAAAGTGTTAACCAAATCCAAATATATTTTATATTTCAGTTTCTTCAAAGTAGCCACTGTTTGCCTTGATGCCAGCTTTGCACACGCTTGGCATTCTCTCAACCGGCTTCATGAGGTAGTCACCTGGAATGCATTTCAATAAACAGGTGTGTCTTGATAAATGTACATTTGTGGAATTTCTTTCCTTCTTAATGTGTTTGAGTCAATCACTTGTGTTGTGACAAGGTAGGGGTGGTATACAGAAGATATCCCTATTTGGTAAAAGACCAAGTCCATATTATGGCAAGAACAGCTCAAATAAGCAAAGAGAAACAATAGCCCATCATTACTTTAAGACATTAAGGTCAGTCAATCTGGAACGTTTCAAAAACTTCCAGTCACAAAAACCATCAAGCGCTAAGATGAAACTGTCTCTCATGAGGACCGCCACAGGAAAGGAAGACCCAGAGTGACCTCTGCTGCAAAGCATAAGTGTGTTAGAGTTAACTGCACCTCAGATTGCAGCCCAAATAAATGCTTCACAGAGTTCAAGTAACAGACACATCTCAACATCAACTGTTCAGTAGAGAATGCGTGAATCAGGACTTCATGGTTGAATTGCTGCAAAGAAACCACTTACTAAAGGACACCAATAATAAGAAGAGACTTGCTTGGGCCAAGAAACACGAGCAATGGACATTAGACTGGTGAAAATCTGTTCTTTGGACTGATGAGTCCAAATTTGAGATTTTAGTTCCAACCGCCGTGTCTTTGTGAGGCGCAGAGTAGGTGAACGGATGATCTCCACGTGTGGTTCCCACCGTGAAGCATGGAGGTGAGGTGTAATGATGTGGGGGTGCTTTGCTGGTGACTATGTCAGGGATTTATTTAAAATTCAAGGCACACTTAGCCAGCATGGCTACCACAGCATTCTGCAGTGATACTGCAGACATCTGGTTTGTGCTTAGTGGGACAATCATTTGTTTTTCAACAGGACAATGACCCAACACAACTCCAGGCTGGGCTATTTGACAAAGAAGGATAGTGAAGGAGCACTGCATCAGATGACCTGGCCTCCACAATCACCCGACCTTAACCCAACTGAGATGGTTTGGGATGACTTGGACCGCAGAGTGAAGGAAAAGCAGCCAACAAGTGCTCAGAATATGTGGGATCTCCTTCAAGACTGTTGGAAAAGCATTCCAGGTGAAACTGGTTGAGAGAATGCCAAGACCGTGCAAAGCTGTCATCAAGGCAAAGGGTGGCTATTTTGAAGAATCTAAAATATATTTTGATTTGTTTGACACTCTTTTGGTTACTGCACGATTCCATATGTGTTATTTCATAGTGTTGATGTCGTAACTATTGTTCTACAATGTAGAAAATAGTAAAAATCAAGAGCAACCCTTGAATGAATAGGTGTGCCCAAACTTTTGACTAGTACTGTGGATATATATATATATATATATATATATATATATATATATATATATATATATATATATATAGTTTTAAACGCATTTCCTGTAATTCTACACAGTTTGACATTACTTATTATCCCTCTCTTGAGGTTTATTTTGAGGGGTATATGGAGGGGGATTTTGAAAACACAGTATAAGTGAAAGGATAAGTGGAAATATTTATTTTAGGAATAAACAAACTTCCTGCATTTCAACACATTTTGCCATGGTGCAGAGAGAAAAATGTGCGGTTTTATAATGCTATTCTATACATTTTGTCATGAGTCTGAGATAAAATGTTGCCGTTTTAAAGCTAATTTCCTGCAATTCTACACATTTTGCCATGGGGCAGAGAGAAACATTATCTGTTTTAAATGAACTGCCCTGGAAACATCTCACTTTTAACAGTTAAAATTCTGTTAACTGATACCCAAATCATGTTGATGACTTCTCCTATACTCTTAACCACCTCAAGCTTCTATCTCAAACAGACCATTTAAAAAATGCTTTCTATTTCCTCGTAGAGGATGATGTCATTGCATGAATATGTTTTGTGACCGGTATACGCCCACACCATACCAACACAGAAAAGCTGCTTTTTAAAATACTTGATTAACATTTTTTGGAAGGAAACTATTTCACTCATATTGTAACTACAGTGCCTTCAGAAAGTATTCATACCCCTTGATTTATTCCACATGTTGTTGTGTTGCAACCTGATTAAATAAATACAATTTCTCACCCATCTACACACAATACCCCATAATGACAAAGTGAAAATATGTTTTTAGACATTTTAACAAATATTTATTGAAAATAAAATACAGAAATATCTAATTTACATAAGTATTCCCACCTCTGAGTCAATACCTTGTAGAAGCATCTGTTTTCACTTCATTGTGGGTTATTGTGTGTAGATGGGTCAGAAAAAAAAATGAATCCATTTTGAGTTCAGCCTATAACACAACAAAATGTGGAATAAGTCAAGGGGTATGAATACATTCTGAAGGCACCATAATTATAGATCATATTTCATAGACATATGGAAACAGTGGAAAGTTAATTTAAAGGTCGACTTTGTGCATAAATGCAAAAAATAATGGCTATTATTATATCAATGCACCATCATACCAGGTAATTTAATACTTACATTTTTGTTTATTTTATAAATGGATTAATATCTGTTCTCCAAAATGTATTTAAAGACCCCAATAGTTATTTTGTTGTTAGAGTTTGTTCTTTGTCAGGCAGGCTATATAGCCTGTCTGCCCATCCACACTGCTCTGGCCAAACTGACGTTTCTTCTCCGATAGAGCACCGTCAGGCAAAGCCTATTTTGCAAGAGGCATATGGTCCTGTTCACAGTGTAACTAAACGATGCTATCGATTTAAATAACTCGCTTCGGTAACACTCTGCTATTTGGGATAATCGGGAAGTCTCTACCCCATTGAAGTTGACATTTCAAATGGTTAAGGTATCGGTTAATGTTAGGGTTAGGTAGTAAGGGTTAATGTTAGGGTTAAGCTAGGTGTTACGGTTAAGGTTAGGGAGGGTTCAGTGTATAGCATAGCACTATTCGTATCCAAACGGGATAGGGATCCATTTACCGACCTCCTTGACACACACCGGGTCACGTGACAGATTCTGCACATTTTAAAAAGAACGGGATATCCTTCAATTCACACCAGGGCTTCACCGAGGTGGCTAAATGACTCCCCGGTGCCAGTTGACCGACTTTCGCACCTTCGCAGCCCTTTTGTGCAATTGTCAGAGGAGCGTCAACGGAACAACGCGCTGAACGCACCAACGACACATGAGGCTTCATAATCAAACCTGTTGACTGGGGCCCCGTACTAATTTTTATCCTCGTTTATATTCTTATACGAAGTTGATCTACAGTCTGCAGAGAAATCAAATTGGAGGGCGAAAAGTGGGGCTATCCTCTGTCATTATTAATATTTGCTCGGGATGGCAGTTAACTTTAGATGCGCAGTTCAAACCTTAGTTTTACTGGGCTGTGTGATTATCCTCAGTAACGTGCTATGTCCCGTTGGTGCGTACCTCTACAACAACCGCTATGCAGGGTAAGTGAGGATTCTCATTCATTTCTGAGCTTTGTGACTGGAAGATAAAGTTGAATCCTGAGCTCTCATTCGTGTTGAAAACTTGAAGTTGAACACCTATGAGGTAAAACAAAGAAGGGTAAAACATAAAAGGAATTATCTGTATTTTAAAGGGGCAATCAGCAGTTGCTACATCCATTTTTGGATTCATTCATTCATGAAATATAGCCTACCCATTGATTCTGGAAGATTATAACATAGGCTATCAATGAGTCATGAACTTAGTTAAACTGTCATATCCCATCAGAACTCAAAATATAAGCTTGTTTTACTCCAATGTTGGTAAATAAAGTAAATGTCAACAACCACTAAAAACATAGTGAAAACAATGCATGTGATATCATGGATGGTAGCCTTTGCATCCATAGCTCATTCTACGAATTTGAGAGTGGTTAGGCCTACATTTCTCTAGCCCTATCCCTCAGCTTTTTACCGAAACAGAGGCGGGGACGCTTTGTTATTGTTTCTACTTTGCTGATTTAAGTTGGTCTACTGAAAGTAATTCTATCCTCAGATGAAGCATGGGGTTTACTTCCCCTCATCTCCTGTTGAAAAGAGATGGATTTTCCAAAGCAACTTTGTATGTGTGAGTGCACGTTTTTCTCTCGTATGGATAGTAAATAATCCTTGCTGGAGACACGTGTTTTCTACTTTGTGTATTCGAGACATATGGAACACCAAGATGTTATGATGGATGTAAGATAAGCCTACAGTTGTCACGTTTTGGCCCCACAGCTCTTATGATAAGTGCTGGCTAGTTAGAGATGCAGCAACTGCAGTTGATACCAGACAGATCAGGGAAAATGGAACATTGGGAGACAGCCTCTTTTGGGACAGAGAACCTCAGAAGAGAACCTGGCTGTGTTGAAGTTCTGGAATTCACAGAGTTCCGTCAAGGTGCATGGGGCACATCGAGGGGGCACAGTGGGAACATTTTGGGCGCCTGAAGCACATTGGGGAACTGAGGGATAGTTTAGAGTACACTTTGGGCAATTTTGGAGGGTATTCCTGAGCAAGTAATTGCTCTCCTCTAGGCATAATTTCAGGGAGCTTTGGGGTAGTTTTGGGAGGCACAGCAGGATCCCATCTGTCCTTCCATAGCCCCACCCCCCTCGTTCCCCTGCATCCAGGACTTGTTCCAAAAGCCCCGGTAACCCACCCAAACCCTAGCTGCTCAGCACAGACCATCCCACTTTATCAAGGTAGGAAAACCAGGGCAAGGAAACAAGACTCCCGACGCTGACACTGTAGGGAACTCTGTGCCGTTCTGTTCAGAATTCCTTATACTGTATGATAGTGGGTGTTGTCCCACTTAGTTTTAATCTGTTGAAGGATTGCACAATGAGCCTTTAGTCTTAAGGACTAAATGGTCACTATTGTTGTTAAATCTTTGTGATTATATGAGTTTGCTTTCGGTAATTATCATGTCTCCTGTTGGTTGAGCATGGTCTAATACCAGTGTTTCCCCTAGGATTTTTTTCAGCAGAGGTGGTAAAGTTAGCATGGGGGGGTAGTGAGCGTGGCCAATTCTACCCGTTTTGCTATGCAGCGGAGAGAACATTTTACAGTTTTAAAGCTAGTTTCCTGCAATGCACATTTTTTTTTCATGGGGGCTGAGAGAAATATTTCTGTTTTAAAGCTAATTTCCTGCAATTCTACAACCTTTACCATGGCTTAATGTCATGATGCTATAAATAGATCGGGAGACAGGCACAGGAATGTGTAATAGGGGTTTTATTTTCCAAATGACAGCGTGCCTTGTAAAGGCATGGGGACGAAGACCAAACAAACACGTAACAAAACACAGGGTTGAAACCCAAACAAAATAGCGAAGAGTACCTCCAATAAATACGCAATCGCACATTGATTATCACATGGGATGAGACCCGTAATCATCTGCACCATATAAGTGGCACGAAAGCCAAAACAACATAGCACAGGTTCTCACACGACCAATGGACATAGCAACAATAATCAACAGGACAATGGTGAACAAAGGCCACACTCATACAATTACTAATCAATGGGAATAGGGACCAGGTGTGCGTAATGACAGTTCCGGAGGGATCCATGACAGTACTCAGCATTTTTGGACACCGATTATGGCCGATTACATTGCACTCCACGAGGAGACTGCATGGCAGGCTGACTACCTGTTATGCGAGTGCAGCAAGGAGCCAAGGTAAGTTGCTAGCTAGCATTAAACTTATCTTGTAAAAAACAATCAATCTTAACATAATCACTAGTTAACTACACATGGTTGATGATATTACTAGTTTAACTAGCTTGTCCTGCGTTGCATACAATCAATGCGGTGCCTGTTAATTTATCATTGAATCACAGCCTACTTCACCAAACAGGTGATTTAATAAGCGCATTCGCGAAAAAAGCACTGTCGTTGCACCAATGTGTACCTAACCATAAACATCAATGCCTTTCTTAAAATCAATACACAAGTATATATTTTTAAACCTGCATATTTAATTAATATTGCCTGCTAACATGAATTTCTTTTAACTAGGGAAATTGTGTCCCTTCTCTTGCATTCTGTGCAAGCAGAGTCAGGGTATATGCAGCAGTTTGGGCCGCCTGGCTCGTTGCGAACTGTGAACTGTGACCATTTCTTCCTAACAAAGACCGTAATTAATTTGCCAGAATTGTACATAATTATGACATAACATTGAAGGTTGTGCTATGTAACAGCAATATTTAGACTTAGGGATGCCACCCGTTAGATAAAATATGAATGGTTCCATATTTCACTGAAAGAATAAACATTTTGTTTTGGAAATTATTGTTTCCGGATTTGACCATATTAATGACCTAAGGCTCGTATTTCTGTGTGTTATTATATTATAATTAAGTCTATGATTTGATAGAGCAGTCTGACTGAGCGGTGGTAGGCAGCAGCAGGCTCGTAAGCATTCATTCAAACAGCACTTTCTTGCATTTGCCAGCAGCTCTTCGCTGTGCTTCAAGCATTGCGCTGTTTATGACTTCAAGCCTATCAACTCCCGAGATTATGCTGGCAATACTAAAATACCTATTAGAACATCCAATAGTCAAAGGTATATGACATACAAATTGTATAGAGAGAAATAGTCCTAAAATAACTACAACCTAAAACTTCTTACCTGGGAATATTGAAGACTAGTGTTAAAAGGAACCACCAGCTTTCATATGTTCTGAGTAAGGAACTTAAAACGTTAGCTTTATTACATGGCACATATTGCACTTTTACTTTCTTCTCCAACACTTTGTTTTTGCATTATTTAAACCAAATTGAACATGTTTCATTATTTATTTGAGACTAAATTGATTTAATTGATGTGTTATATTAAGTTAAAATAAGTGTTCCTTCAGTACTGTTGTAATTGTCATTATTACAAAGAAATGTAAAAATCGTCCGGTTAATCGGTATCGGCTTTTGTTTGGTCCTCCAATAATCGGTATCGGTGTTGAAAAAATCATATTCGGTCGACCTCTAGTTGAAACCTAAACAAAAGAGCGAGGAGTGCCTCGAATAAATACACAATCACACAATGATTATCACACGGGACGAGACCCCTAATCATCTGCATGATATACGTGACCAGAAAGCCAAAACAACATAGCACATGACCAATGGACATAGAACTTTAATCGACAGGACAATGGTGAACAAAGGGCACACTTATACAGTAACTAATCAATGGGAATAGGGACCAGGTGTCACGCCCTGACCTTAGAGAGCCTTTTTATTTCTCTATTTGGTTAGGTCGGGGTGTGATTTGGGTGGGCATTCTAGTTTTTCTATTTCTTTGTTGGCCGGGTATGGTTCCCAATCAGAGGCAGGTGTCTATCGTTGTCTCTGATTGGGGATCATACTTAGGCAGCCTTTTTTCCCACCTTAGTTTGTGGGATCTTGTTTTCGTGTAGTGCCTGTGAGCACTCCGGTCGTTACGTCTCGTTTGCTGTTTATTGTTTTTGTTGGTGAGTTTCTTTATTAAAGATGTGGAACTCTATGCACGCTGCGCCTTGGTCCGATCCATCATTAAACGATCGTGACACCAGGTGTGCGTAATGACTGTTACGGAGGGATCCGTGACACTTATGCCGTGTTCTTATGCAATCTGAGTGACTCAAACATTATAACAAAATCCATCGAGGCCCCATACCATGACATTTTCTTTCTACGTACTTTATATCTGGTTTTAGTTGTTTAAGTTTACACTGAAAACTATCAAAATCATGACATTACCCTGAGGAAGGCACAGTGACCCTGAGGAAGGCACAGTGACCCTGAGGAAGGCACAGTGACCCTGAGGAAGGCACAGTGACACTGAGGAAGGCACAGTGACCCTGAGGAAGGCACAGTGACCATGAGGAAGGCACAGTGACACTGAGGAAGGCACAGTGACACTGAGGAAGGCACAGTGACCCTGAGGGAAGGCACAGTGACCCTGAGGAAGGCACAGTGACACTGAGGAAGGCACAGTGACCCTGAGGAAGGCACAGTGACCCTGAGGAAGGCACAGTGACACTGAGGAAGGCACAGTGACCCTGAGGAAGGCACAGTGACCCTGAGGAAGGCACAGTGACACTGAGGAAGGCACAGTGACCCTGAGGAAGGCACAGTGACCATGAGGAAGGCACAGTGACCATGAGGAAGGCACAGTGACCCTGAGGAAGGCACAGTGACCATGAGGAAGGCACAGTGACCCTGAGGAAGGCACAGTGACACTGAGGAAGGCACAGTGACCCTGAGGAAGGCACAGTGACACTGAGGAAGGCACAGTGACCCTGAGGAAGGCACAGTGACACTGAGGAAGGCACAGTGACCCTGAGGAAGGCACAGTGACCCTGAGGAAGGCACAGTGACCCTGAGGAAGGCACAGTGACCCTGAGGAAGGCACAGTGACCCTGAGGAAGGCACAGTGACCCTGAGGAAGGCACAGTGACCATGAGGAAGGCACAGTGACCCTGAGGAAGGCACAGTGACCCTGAGGAAGGCACAGTGACCCTGAGGAAGGCACAGTGACTATGAGGAAGGCACAGTGACCCTGAGGAAGGCACAGTGACCCTGAGGAAGGCACAGTGACCCTGAGGAAGGCACAGTGACTATGAGGAAGGCACAGTGACCCTGAGGAAGGCACAGTGACCCTGAGGAAGGCACAGTGACCCTGAGGAAGGCACAGTGACCCTGAGGAAGGCACAGTGACTATGAGGAAGGCACAGTGACCCTGAGGAAGGCACAGTGACCCTGAGGAAGGCACAGTGACCCTGAGGAAGGCACAGTGACCATGAGGAAGGCACAGTGACCCTGAGGAAGGCACAGTGACCCTGAGGAAGGCACAGTGACCCTGAGGAAGGCACAGTGACCATGAGGAAGGCACAGTGACCCTGAGGAAGGCACAGTGACCCTGAGGAAGGCACAGTGACCATGAGGAAGGCACAGTGACCCTGAGGAAGGCACAGTGACCATGAGGAAGGCACAGTGACCCTGAGGAAGGCACAGTGACCCTGGGGAAGGCACAGTGACCCTGAGGAAGGCACAGTGACCCTGAGGAAGGCACAGTGACCCTGAGGAAGGCACAGTGACCCTGAGGAAGGCACAGTGACCCTGAGGAAGGCACAGTGACCCTGAGGAAGGCACAGTGACCCTGAGGAAGGCACAGTGACCCTGAGGAAGGCACAGTGATGCCAAAACGTTGGTAAATACCCATTAAATTGCTGGGAGATTACACATGGAGTGTGCAACTTTCTTTATTTTGATATTTTATAGTTTATTGTCCGTTAGTCAGCACCTCCACACAAACTATTACTCTGGGTGTGCGCCAGCTCATGTTCTTTTTATGTAAGTTTACACTGAACACATTTTACCATCCCGAAACAAAATATTAGTATTATTAATATATATTTTAGTTTTTTTGTAGTGGCAGCCACAATTTGTGTGCTGCGGCTAAATACATAAAGGGGAAACCCTGAATACAGTACACTTGTCAGATCTTGATATTGTGATACAGAAGGACTATGTGCCCCTATTCCCTCAACAATGGGGCACACAGAGTTGGGTATATTGAAGGTGGACCTACAGTACAGAGTGGAGCGATAATAGAATTTCTCTCGGTATCCAAAAGGACTACAGAGAAGTGCCTTCTGTCTTAGTGCCAAGGGCTCAGTTAAAAGGTTACTGCCATAGAGAGAGCTGAGTGAAATGTCAGATTGACAGCTTAAAAGACAGCTTTAGCCTAGAAAGAAATGCTACCAGTGCACAGCAGGCTTTAAAGACACACTGAGACACACTGAGAAGGCAGTGCCAGCGTTTTGACAGAGAGTCTATGATCCATGGGGATCGCTATGACAAGGAAAAGATGGGTCAATTTGGGTGACGATAAAACACCTTTCAGGAGTAGAACTAGACTGCAGCCTTGGTGGATTGTTTTGAATTCTATAGGGTGCACTTTGTCATATGATGTCATTGTCGCTCAAATCTGACTAAGAAGTCGTTATTATTTAAAATGCCATTGATAATGTATCATAGGGAAACAAAAGAGAAAGCCACTATCTGTTGTTTCAGAACCAGCATGTATGGGCATAGAAACATAGAAATGAAATGGTGTATTGGACATTGCATGAGCTACACAGTTTTCAAGTTTGGGGTGGAAAGGGATTTTGCCCTAGATGAAGGGTCTCTAAGTCATGCTCTAACCTGTAGGCAATGAGGCTGCGTGTAGCATTGGGGAAGGGCTGTTGGTGGCATTTCTTGTGGCCGCTGGAGTGGGGTGTAATGCCCCTTTGTTCCTTCTCTCCCTCATCCCTATAAGCGGCCCTGGGCCACCTTTGTTTAAGGGGGCCACAACACAATGTGTCACAGTGTGAAAGACCTGGTGGAAAATGGAAACATGATAGAGAAAGGCATAAATAGACAGAGGGAGAGAGAGAGTGCTATAGGGAGTGGGGAAGAGAAATAGAGAGAGAGAGCTATAGGGAGTGAAGAAGAGAAATAGAAAGGTGGAGAGAGAGCACTATAGGGAGTGAGGAAGAGAAAGAGAGAGAGAGAGAGAGTGCTATAGGGAGTGAGGTAGATAAAAAGAGAGAGAGAGAGCGAGAGAGAGAGCTATAGGGAGTGAAGAAGAGAAATAGAAAGGTGGAGAGAGAGCGCTATAGGGAGTGAGGAAGAGAAAGAGAGAGAGAGAGAGAGTGCTATAGGGAGTGAGGTAGATAAAAAGAGAGAGAGAGAGAGAGCGAGAGGGAGGGAGAGAGCTATAGGGAGTGAGGAAGATAAATAGAGAGAGAGAGAGAAAGAGAGAGCTATAGGGAGTGAGGAAGAGAAATAGAGAGAGAGAGAGAGCTATAGGGAGTGAGGAAGAGAAAAAGAGAGAGAGAGAGGGAGAGAGAGAGCTATAGGGAGTGAGGAAGAGAAATAGAGAGAGAGAGCTATAGGGAGTGAGGAAGAGAAAAAGAGAGGGGGAGAGAGCGCTATAGGGAGTGAGGAAGAGAAAAAGAGAGCGAGAGGGAGAGAGAGAGAGCTATAGGGAGTGAGGAAGAGAAATAGAGAGAGAGAGAGAGCTATAGGGAGTGAGGAAGAGAAATAGAGAGAGAGAGCTATAGGGAGTGAGGAAGAGAAAAAGAGAGGGGGAGAGAGAGAGAGCTATAGGGAGTGAGGAAGAGAAAAAGAGAGGGGGAGAGAGCTATAGGGAGTGAGGAAGAGAAAAAAAGAGCGAAAGGGAGAGAGAGAGAGCTATAGGGAGTGAGGAGAGAGAGAGAGAGCTATAGGGAGTGAGGAAGAGAAAAAGAGAGAGAGAGAGAGAGCTATAGGGAGTGAGGAAGAGAAAAAAAGAGCGAAAGGGAGAGAGAGAGAGCTATAGGGAGTGAGGAAGAGAAAAAGAGAGGGGGAGAGAGAGAGAGCTATAGGGAGTGAGGAAGAGAAATAGAGAGAGAGAGAGAGAGCTATAGGGAGTGAGGAAGAGAAAAAAAGAGCGAAAGGGAGAGAGAGAGAGCTATAGGGAGTGAGGAAGAGAAAAAGAGAGAGAGAGAGAGAGCTATAGGGAGTGAGGAAGAGAAAAAGAGAGAGAGAGAGAGAGCTATAGGGAGTGAGGAAGAGAAAAAAAGAGCGAAAGGGAGAGAGAGAGAGCTATAGGGAGTGAGGAGAGAGAGAGAGAGAGAGAGGGAGCGAGAGGGAGAGAGAGAGAGAGACAGAGAGAGAGAGCGAGAGAGAGAGAGAGAGAGAGAGAGCTATAGGGAGTGAGGAAGAGAAATATAGAGAGAGAGAGCTATAGGGAGTGAGGAAGAGAAATAGAGAGCGAGAGGGAGAGAGAGAGAGCTATAGGGAGTGAGGAAGAGAAAAAAAGAGCAAGAGGGAGAGAGAGAGAGCTAAAGGGAGTGAGGAGAGAGAGAGAGAGAGAGCTATAGGGAGCGAGGAAGAGAAATAGAGAGAGAGAGCGCACGGAGTGAGGAAGAGAAATAGAGAGAGAGAGAGAACTATAGGGAGTGAGGAAGAGAAATAGATAGAGAGAGAGAGCGCTGTAGGGAGTGAGGAAGAGAAATAGAGAGAGAGAGAGCTATAGGGAGTGAGGAAGAGAAATAGAAAGGTGGAGAGAGAGCGCTGTAGGGAGTAAGGAAGAGAAATAGAGAGAGAGAGAGAGAGCTATAGGGAGTGAGGAAGAGAAATAGAGAGAGAGAGAGCGCTGTAGGGAGTGAGGAAGATAAATAGAGAGAGAGAGAGAGAGAGAGCTATAGGGAGTGAGGAAGAGAAATAGAAAGGTGGAGAGAGAGCGCTATAGGGAGTGAGGAAGAGAAATAGAGAGAGTGAGAGCTATAGGGAGTGAGGAAGAGAAATAGAGAGAGAGAGAGCTATAGGGAGTGAGGAAGAGAAATATATATATAGAGAGAGAGAGCTATAAGGAGTGAGGAAGATAAATATATAGAGAGAGAGCTATAGGGAGTGAGTGTAACGATGTGAAATGGCTAGCTAGTTAGCAGTGGTGCGTGCTAATAGCACTTCAATCGGTGACTTCATTAGCTCTGAGACCTTGAAGTAGTTTTTCCTCTTGCTCTGCAAGGGCAATGGCTTTTGTGGCGCGATGGTTAACGATGCTTCGAGGGTGGCTGTTGTCTATGTGTTCAGAGGGTCCCTGGTTCGAGTCCAGGTAGGGGCGAGGAGAGGGACGGAAGCTATACGGTTACAAAGTTCATATTATGAGTTCCCACAGGAATGTAAACATTGATTCCAAGAGCTTGGATATAGCCTAACGAGAGCTGTCTGTGACAGGTGCTGAACTATGCCAAGTCCCATTTGTGACACGCCTTCATTAAGAGTTTATAGGGAACAGTTGTTTCCGTTTAGTTGAAATACCACACTCATACATCCATACAGTTAATAGTTTCATTTCAAATGTAATTTAAACCGGACGGGAAATGGATTCCTATGCAAAGCTTTACAGTACAGTATGAATCTGGTCGCTGACTTGATGTACTGTGTGGAGAAATATGAAAGCCAATCCATGAAAGCTTAGGTGGTTGATATGGTTTCAGTTAGTCAAACACAAGGGATAGATGTGGGACTAGCAGACTGGTTTCCTTCTAATGATGTTGTTGTCTTTATGACAGTATTGTTAGTGTAGATACATTCTCAGTGTGTCTAGGGATTGCCTTTATATCCTATGAAGACAGGAGATTCAGATGCAGTGTTAGACAGATGAGAATAAGAATTGACTGCTAGCCCCAATGGAACATCAGAATCAGATGAAGTGTTTTTCATTCATCTGTTTCCCATGTTTACACCTGAAAGGAATTGCTAGGGCTTCAAACAGTCCTATGATTGACGTTGTTTGCTACTGAATCTAATAATGTGGTATGGATTTTTAGGTTATTTTCACCAATGTGTTTCATAGTCAGGGTCAGGGCTCTAAATTGCGATCCTATTGGTCGTACATCCTCCTAACTATTTTGCTGTGTGACCTGGAATTTAGATTTAGCACCATTGCGCCTAAAGAAATATTCGCCCAGATAATAAGCTACACTGAATGGCAAAAATGATATGTGCCGTTGGGAGCAAAGTTTATATATTTGTATTGTCCGATGTGTGCAAAGCCAATAGGCTAGACTACATTGTATAATTTCACCTCACCTGTGAGAGTAAACAGAACATTCAGGAACTCTTGGAGGACAGTGGATTGGAAGTTGATGAAGGTGCTTCTTCTTTGTTAAAAAAAAGTATGTGTTTCAGCTCTCAGCCACAGTTTTCAAACCTATAGTTTTATAGGCTTTAGGCTCTTTGCCTCAGACTTTAGGTCTAACAGATGGGAAAGTTAAGAAGGGTTTTTACATTGTCTTTATGGGTTCAGGGACCAGTCAAAATAGGTATACAAAACAAAACATGATGTGATTGGTAAATTAGTATAAAAAATTTGACCAATAGCAGGCCAATTTGAAATATATAAAACCCGACTTCATTTGCCGCTCTGTAAACCCTTTCTTACCTGGAAAGTCCGGTAGCCCCAGTGCTCACTTCCCTTTGCACCTCACCTGTGAGAAGCATGATGCACACGGGCAAGTCTGATTAGGCTTCACTGTACCAACTGTGAGCAGGGCCTACTACATAGCCCAGCCCCTAAACCGTCATGCTTCACCCCTTTACAATTGTCTATAGTCCAAACCACTTGTCTCTAGTCTAAACTGCTAGTCTCTAGTCCAAACCACTTGTCTCTAGTCTAAACTGCTAGTCTCTAGTCCAAACCACTTGTCTCTAGTCTAAACTGCTAGTCTCTAGTCCAAACCACTTGTCTCTAGTCTAAACTGCTAGTCTCGAGCCCAAATCACTTGTCTCTAGCCCAAACCACTTGTCTCTAGCCCAAACCACTTGTCTCTAGCCCAAACCACTTGTCTCTAGCCCAAACCACTTGTCTGTAGCCCAAACCACTTGTCTCTAGCCCAAACCACTTGTCTCTTGCCCAAACCACTTGTCTCTAGCCCAAACCACTTGTCTCTAGCCCAAACCACTTGTCTGTAGCCCAAACCACTTGTCTCTATCCCAAACCACTTGTCTCTATCCCAAACCGTTTGTCTCTATCCCAAACCACTTGTCTCTATCCCAATTTTTTTTATTTTTTTTTCACCTTTATTTAAACAGGTAGGCTAGTTGAGAACAAGTTCTCATTTGCAACTGCGTCCTGTAAAATTGGGTGGGCTATTTACCGATAGACTATGTACAGCTGCAGCGATCGGTTAGCTGCTCAAATAGCAGATGTTTGAAGTCGATGAGGGAGATAAAAGTCTCCAACTTCAGCAAACCGCTTGTCTGTAGCCCAAACCACTTGTCTCTATCCCAAACCACTTGTCTCTATCCCAAACCGCTTGTCTGTAGCCCAAACAAATTGTCTCTAGCCCAAACTGCTTGTCTCTAGCCCAAACCACTTGTCTCTAGCCCAAACTGCTTGTTTGTAGCCCAAACCACTTGTCTCTAGCCCAAACCGCTTGTCTGTAGCCCAAACAAATTGTCTCTAGCCCAAACTGCTTGTCTCTAGCCCAAACCACTTGTCTCTAGCCCAAACTGCTTGTTTGTAGCCCAAACCACTTGTCTCTAGCCCAAACTGCTTGTCTGTAGCCCAAACCACTTGTCTCTAGCCCAAACTGCTTGTCTGTAGCCCAAACCACTTGTCTCTATCCCAAACCGCTTGTCTGTAGCCCAAACCACTTGTCTCTAGCCCAAACTGCTTGTCTATAGCCCAAACCGTTCAAACATTATGACTCTTATCACCTGATCTACATTTTTTTTTCTTTCTATTGTGGATTTGCATGATTTCTGAAATGATAATTCCATTAACCATGTCTTGAACTCTACACTAAGCCTACTTGCTGGCCGCTAACTGTTTGTTTGATAACAAAAAAAATTATTCAGTTATTTACAGTTTTTCTCAGTCGCTTTGGTGCATTTTTCACATCATCCCTAACATGTGCAAAATAATAAGTGCATTTCTCAGAACAATTTGTACAAACTGCAATATACAATAGATATGTTTCTAAAGCTAGTCAGTCACTAAAAATCCTTAGTACATCTCTCAAAAGTAAACATTCATGCCAATGATCATATCAGTGTCATCAGAATGATAAGTCATTGAGTCATTGTTCACGAACAAGGTCGTCTAAATGTTTAGGCATGTTGTCAATGTAACTGTGTACTTTGACAGTATTACCTGATGTAAACTTAGGCTACAGTTTGGATGACAGTTACTGTATTGAAAATGCACAAGGCTGCACTTCTATGGCATATATCAATTTCAACAGTACTATTTACATATTACTGTATGTGGGTTATTGATTGAAAGAGACTGGACAACCCAAGGGGCACAAAGGGAAACAAACTAAATTAGAAAGAAACACAGGAAACCTTCCCTTCCAATGCAACATGGAAATAATCTTTTGGAATGCCTTATCCATCCTCTGCAGGCGTCTACTGTGATGTCCTCACATGCTGCATCCATTGCAGCCAGCAGGGTCATCTGTGTGTGTGGCTGACGATCGTACACCTTCCCCCTCCATGCTGAAAATAACTCCTCAATTGGGTTAAGGAATGGTGAATAAGGTGGGAGGAATTCTATGAGCATCCTCGGGTGGGTCACAAATCATTGCCTTATGATGTTTGATCGATGGAAACTCACATTATCACAAATGACCACATACTTTGGCAAATCCTCTCTAAACAGACCCCTCTCATCATCAGGGATGAGAGCCCTGTAGAGAGTCTCTAAAAAGTTGAGTAGATGCTGGGTGTTGTATGGCCCTATAAGGGGGATATGGGTTAGGACACCATGCTCCGAAATAGCAGCACACATGGTGATATTTCCTCCCCATTGGCCTGGCAAATCCACAGTAGCTCTGTGACCGATGATATTCCGACCCCGCCTTCTGCATTTGGTCAGGTTGAAGCCAGCCTCATCCACGTATACAAAGTTGTGAGAGTGTTCACTTGATTCCAACTCCATGATACGCTATATCCCAGAACACACAGTTGAATTTGTTTTGGTAAGGAAGAGTGACATAAAATGTACATATATTGCATGTTCCTTCCACAGCAATGTAAATGTGTGCAGTTTATTCTTACTATCACTATAAAATGTTGCTGTAAAGTAGTTACATAGATATATGTTTTACCTGTACATACTGGTACCGTAGCTCCTTAACTCTGTCCTCATTCATGCTGGTCATTGGGGCTCCTAACCAGTGCTACCAATGAACAAAGTTCATTCAATACAATGATATACAGTAGTAGGCTAAACAATATGTTTGGGTTTATATATTTATATTTTTTACAATGATATACAGTAGTAGGCTAAACAATATGTTTGGGTTTATATATTTATATTTTTTACAATGATATACAGTAGTAGGCTAAACAATATGTTTGGTTTTATATATTTATATTTTTTACAATGATATACAGTAGTAGGCTAAACAATATGTTTGGGTTTATATATTTATATTTTTTACAATGATATACAGTAGTAGGCTAAACAATATGTTTGGGTTTATATATTTATATTTTTTACAATGATATACAGTAGTAGGCTAAACAATATGTTTGGGTTTATATATTTATATTTTTTACAATGATATACAGTAGTAGGCTAAACAATATGTTTGGGTTTATATTTTCTCATCAGAGTTCTGGCATTCTTTATTTTCCTGAAATCTCACCAGGTATGTAAAGGTTATGTTAAGTTCACCTTGTCTACATTTAGATGTTTTCAAATGATGTAAATGTGTGTGGTATGTCTTTAGTTTAATGCTTGGATCTTAATGTACATTCATGTTATTTAAGACCCCTGATTCTCAAATGTCTCAATTGAATCTGTGTTGTAAAAACAAATCTCTGTCCCATCACATCACCTGTGTGTGGAACACAAAATGCTGTAACACGATCCTATAATGATCTGTCAGCCAAATTGTTTGGCACTGGTATGACCCTGTCATCTATCCCATATCTTACACTAAAACAGGACCCAGCCCTTGCCTTAACCCTCTCTCTCGCAATGAAGTGTCATTCTCCAGTCGTGTAAAAAGGGAGAATGCATTAACTCTGACACTATGGCTGAGAAATGTCATAGAGTGATGTGCTCTTAGTGAAGTAATTTATAATCTGACTGAATTCATGAAACTCTTTCATCCTGACTGTGGTTTGTATAGGGGACAGATGACTTACAGACACAGATAGGTGGGCCTTATGAGGTAGTTAGTAGCTCCAGTACCACACCCTCCACCTACTCTAGGGAGTCCTCAGCCGTAACAAAGATCCTCTCACGTCACTAGGGAATTAAAGATGCCTTATAAAGATTTTGTATAATTTCAGACAGTAGTTTTGAAAGTAACCCTCAGGAGCCCAAACCGGTCCCCGAAAATGTTGCACAATTGTTCACAACGTCACCAATTTCTTGTGATATGTTCTGTGCTGAAAAAAAAGATAAATACAAATAAATAAATTAAATCCTGAAATTCGTACACTATGTTACGAATTTGTAAGTGCTTAAGATCCTGTTCAATCTCTTTAGAAATGGAAAGGAGAACGATAGGAGCGACGCTATCATACTGTACTGTGTAGTACAGTGGTTCCCAAACTAGGGATTGTGACCCCATGTGGGGTCGCCTGATATGAAAGTGGGGTCGCGGGAGAATTTCCCAAATCCTAAAGAAATAAATATACACTACCATGCAAAAGTTTGGGGTCACTTAGAAATCTCCTTGTTTTCCATGAAAACATAAATGAAATGAGTTACAAAATGAATTGGAAATATAGTCAAGACATTGACAAGGTTATAAATAGTGATTTTTTATTGAAATTATAATTGCGTCCTTCATACTTTTCAATCGTCAAAGAATCCTCCATTTGCAGCAATTACAGCCTTGCAGACCTTTGGCATTCTAGTTGTCAATTTGTTGAGGTAATCTGAAGAGATTTCACCCCATGCTTCCTGGGAGACAAGTTGGATTGGCTTGATGGGCACTTCTTACGAACCATACGGTCAAGCTGCTCCCACAACAGCTCAATAGGGTTGAGATCCGGTGACTGTGCTGGCCACTCCATTATAGACAGAATACCAGCTGACTGCTTCTTCCCCAAATAGTTCTTACATAATTTGGAGCTGTGTTTTGGGACATTGTCCTGTTGTAGGAGGAAATTGGCTCCAATTAAGCGCCATCCACAGGGTATGACATGGCGTTGCAAAATGGAGTGATAGCCTTCCGTCTTCAAGATACCTTTTACCCTGTACAAATCTCCCACTTTACCACCACCAAAGCACCCCCAGACCATCACATTGCCCCCACCATGCTTGACAGCATCTTTTCATTTTTCTGCTTCTCATGAATGTTATTATTTGTGATCCGAACACCTCAAACTTAGATTTGTCTGTCCGTAACTTTTTTCTTCCAATCTTCCTCTGTCTAGTGTCTGTGTTATTTTGCCCATCTTAATCTTTTCTTTTTATTGGCCAGTCTGAGATATGGCTTTTTATTTGCAACTCTGCCTAGAAGGCCAGCATCCCAGAGTCACCTTTTGCAGGTGCTATTTAATGAAGCTGCCAGCTGAGGACTTGAAGCGTGAAGCGTTTGTTTCTCAAACTAGACATTCTAATGTACTTGTCCTCTTGCTCAGTTGTGCACCGGGGCCTCCCAGTCCTCTTTCTATTCTGGTTAGAGCCAGTTTGCGCTGTTCTGTAAAGGGAGTAGTACACAGCGTTCTACGAAATCTTCAGTTTCTTGGCATTTTCTCACATGGAATAGCCTTCATTTCTCAGACAAGAATAGACTGAAGAGTTGCAGAAGAAAGTCCTTTGTTTCTTTCCATTTTGAGCCTGTAATCGAACCCACGAATGCTGATGCTCCAGATACTCAACTAGTCTAAGGAAGGCCAGTTTCATTGCTTCTTTAATCAGAACAACAGTTTTCAGCTGTGCTAACATAATTGCAAAAGGGGTTTCTAATGATCAATTAGCCTTTTAAAATTATAAACTTGGATTAGCTAACACAACGTGCCATTGGAACACAGGAGTGATGGTTGCTGATAATGGGCCTCTGTACACCTATGTAGATATTCCATAAAAAATCATCAATTTCCAGCTACAATAGTAATTTACAACATTAACAATGTCTATGCTGTAATTCCCATGGTGAATGGCTAGGCCTGCTACGCTATGAAACAACACACTATTGCAGAGACTTTGATATTAACGGATGCAATTGATATGGTGAAAACAACATGTGAGGAGGCAGAGGCACAGAAACTCATAACTTACCTGCTTCCTTCTGCTTCTTCAGGGATCAAGTCTTCAGGATAACTTAACTACTTCCCTCTGCTTCTTCAGTGATCAAGTCTTCAGGATAACTTACCTGCTTCCCTCTGCTTCTTCAGGGATCAAGTCTTCAGGATAACTCCCAGCAACAAAGAGGAGGTTCAGGTGCTGAAGAAACTCCTGGGAAACATCAAGGTAATGATGTCTTGTGTTCAATAGTCTCTCTATCTCTCTCTCTCTCTCACACACACACACACACACACACACACACACACACACACACACACACACACACACACACACACACACACACACACACACACACACACACACACACACACACACACACAATTAATCCAGTCATCACCCCTGATGATTATGACAGAGTGGTTGTTTAAAAGCCCCTGAAGTCGATGTCCTCGCCACGAGGGAATCTGATTTACAGCATAAAAAAATTATTATAAAAATATGTTAGTTTAAGCTAGCGATTTGGATTTTTGGATGCGTCTCTATCCACCGCATCTGCCTACGTCGCACTTTCGTATCTGCGGTGAAAGGTGACAGAGCTAAAGCTGTGTTTGTCAGACCATGAGACATCCTGAAAATCAGTCTTCTCACAAAATTGTCTGTAGCGTCCGAATGGTTTGGTCTACAAACTACTATGACCACTCTATGGAAAGATGAACACGATGGTGTCAGGAGACTCGTCTGAAGTTGGTACTTCTGTCTGTAGCGTCCAAACCGTTTGGGCCACACACTGATATGACCCCTCTGTGCAAAGGTGTGACTCTCATGTACATGTCAGTTGTTTTGCTCTTGTACACCCACCAGGCCTCACAAGACTCGTCTGAATGTCTCCCTGTACCAGTTGGAAAAATGTATGGAAATATACGGTGCCTTCAAAAACTATTCAGACACCTTGACTTTTTCCACATTTTGTTACGTTACAGCCTTATTCTGAAATAGATTTTTTTTCATATTCAAACCTCAGCAATCCACACACAATACCCCATAATGTCAAAGTGAAAACTATTTTTTTGTAGTTGCAATTGTTTTTTTTTAAATACCTTATTTACGTAAGTAAGTATTCAGACCTTTTGCTATGGGACTCAAAATTGAGCTCATGTGCATCCTGTTTCCATTGATCATCGTTGAGATGTTTCTACAACTTGATTAGAGTCCACCTGTGGTAAATTGATTTGATTGGACATTATTTGTAAAGGCACACACCTGTTTATATAAGGTCCCACAGTTGACAGTGCATGTCAGAGCGAAAACCAAGCCATGAGGTCAAAGGAATTGTCCGTAGAGCTCCGGATCAAATCAAATCAAATGTATTTATATAGCCCTTCGTACATCAGCTGATATCTCAAAGTGCTGTACAGAAACCCAGCCTAAAACCCCAAACAGCAAGCAATGCAGGTGTAGAAGCACGGTGGCTAGGAAAAACTCCCTAGAAAGGCCAAAACCTAGGAAGAAACCTAGAGAGGAACCAGGCTATGTGGGGTGGCCAGTCCTCTTCTGGCTGTGCCGGGTGGAGATTATAACAGAACATGGCCAGGATGTTCAAATGTTCATAAATGACCAGCATGGTCGAATAATAATAAGGCAGAACAGTTTAAACTGGAGCAGCAGCACGGTCAGGTGGACTGGGGACAGCAAGGAGTCATCATGTCAGGTAGTCCTGGGGCATGGTCCTAGGGCTCAGGTCCTCCGAGAGAGAGAAAGAAAGAGAGAATTAGAGAGAGCATATGTGGGGTGGCCAGTCCTCTTCTGGCTGTGCCGGAACAGGATTGTGTCGAGGCACAGATCTGGAAAAGAGTACCAAAACATTTCTGCAGCATTGATAGTCCTCAAGAACACAGTGGCCTCCATCATTCTTATATTGAAGAAGTTGAGAACCACTAAGACTCTTCCTAGAGCTGGCCGTCCGACCAGCCTCAGCAAACTGGGGAGAAGGGCCTTGGTCAGGGAGGTGACCAAGAACCAGATGGTCACTCTGACAGAGCTCTAGAGTTCCTCTGTGGAGATGGGAGAACCTTCCAGAAGAACAACCATTTCTGCAGCACTCCACCAACTAGGCCTTTATGGTAGAGTGGCCAGACGGAAGCCACTCCTCAGTAAAAGGCACATGACAGCCTGCTTGGAGTTTGCCAAAAGGCACCCAAAGACTCTCAGACCATGAAAAACAAGATTCTCTGGACTGATGAAAACAAGATTGAACTCTTTGGCCTGAATGCCAAGCGTCACGTCTGGAGGAAACCTGGCTTCATCCCTATGGTGAAGCATGGTGGTGGCAGCATCATGCTGTAGGGATGTTTTTCAGCGGCAGGGACTGGGAGACTATTCAGGATCGAGGGAAAGATGAACGGAGCAAAGTACAGAGAGATCCTTGATGAAAACACGCTCCAGAGCGCTCAGGACCTCAGACTGGGGTGACGGTTCACCTTCCAACAGGACAACGACCCTAAGCACACAGCCAAGACAACGCAGGAGTGGCTTCAAGATCAAGTCTCTGAATGTCCTTGTGTGGCCCAGCCAGAGCCCGTACTAGAATCCGATCGAACATCTCTGGAGAGACCTGAAAATATCTGTGCAGCAACCCTCCCCATCCAACCTGACAGAGCTTGAGAGGATCTGCAAAGAAGAATGGGAGAAACTCACCAAATACAGGTGTATCAAGCTTGTAGTGTCATACCCAATAATAGGAGGGACACTTCAGAACAATCTTCCTTTTTATATTTTTTTGTGGACTATCTGTTGTTCCATGTAGTGAATCTGTTATTCAATGCGTTTTGTATGGGCTAATGGCAGTAAGGACAAAAATATTTGTTAATTAAAAAAATATATATATTTTTTTTGATACATCACGTGATCATAAAATGCTAAATCAAATAGCTAAATTATCCTTGGTATGACCTTAAAACAATTCCATATGGCTTAGTAGAATGGTAAAATCGGCCACGATAAAACCATCAACATAGAACCATAGTAATCATACTATAGTTAGTGTACATTCTTCTTCTGGCTAATTTTACAGAGAGGTAAATGAGGCAGTTCACGGTGCAGTCAGAAAGACATCTGGTTCATTGACCTTTGCAGTTGGAAAAACCTTCAGGCTCATCGGAGAAGGCGAGAAAGTGTCTGCTGTGGCCTGTGACATTCCCAATACCATTTGGGAACAATTACACAGCAATGCCAGGAACACCGGCGACCTTCCTACACTTTCCTTCCCTTGAAGATAAACTCCCAGCAGTGGTACTGATGTTATTAGTGAAGTAGGAAAATAGGCCTGGAACCTGCCTGGGTGGTCAAGGTTAATATATGAAAACTGAGTCGAATTGATAAGTTCACGTTTGCCCGTGAATGCAGCCGTCCCGCTTTAGAATGTTTTGAGCAGTGGTGGGATATGTTGAGCAGTGGTGGGATATGTTGAGCAGTGGTGGGATATGTTGAGCAGTGGTGGGATATGTTGAGCAGTGGTGGGATATGTTGAGCAGTGTTTGTCAGTGGTGGGATATGTTGAGCAGTGGTGGGATATGTTGAGCAGTGTTTGTCAGTGGTGGGATATGTTGAGCAGTGGTGGGGTATGTTGAGCAGTGGTGGGATATGTTGAGCAGTGGTGGGATATGTTGAGCAGTGTTTGTCAGTGGTGGGATATGTTGAGCAGTGGTGGGATATGTTGAGCAGTGGTGGGATATGTTGAGCAGTGTTTGTCAGTGGTGGGATATGTTGAGCAGTGTTTGTCAGAGGTGGGATATGTTGAGCAGTGGTGGGATATGTTGAGCAGTGTTTGTCAGTGGTGGGATATGTTGAGCAGTGTTTGTCAGAGGTGGGATATGTTGAGCAGTGTTTGTCAGAGGTGGGATATATTGAACAGTGTTTGTCAGTGGTGGGATATGTTGAGCAGTGTTTGTCAGAGGTGGGATATATTGAACAGTGTTTGTCAGAGGTGGGATATGTTGAGCAGTGTTTGTCAGAGGTGGGATATATTGAACAGTGTTTGTCAGAGGTGGAATATGTTGAGCAGTGTTTGTATTTCACTGCTAGGGCCTATTTGGTAGTGTTTTAGATATGTTTGGGGTGTGCTGGGAACTGTTTGGGCTGTTATAGTTATCCTTAGCCAGGTTCAGATAGCTACAGATGTAGGATCTTAATTTGATCACCCTTTTTCAGGAGAAATGTCATGCAGGACATTTTAAACGTTTAGTGTATTTAAGGTTTAAAAATTATTTTGAATGTATCAACCCCTACAATAATGTCCATTAATTATAATCAACATTTTAATTGACATTTCTTGTTGCTGCAGGATTAGAAGTGTAGCAAACTGGCTCAAATTAAGATCCTACATCTGTGTTAGGGTTCAGGTTTGGGCTGAACTGTCCTGACAACCAGAAATACTAGTTCAAAGAAACAAGGGACAGATAGGGGGAAAGGTCAACTGACCCATAAAAGCCATGATTTTTTTTGTTCTGATGGCTAAATAACCAGTTATTGTTTGGTGGACCCCCCATGTTTGTCTTGGTCTGGCCTGAGTCTGTGTCTAAGGAGGGACAGTGGGCCTGAAGACCTTGGAGATGGCGGCTACTGTTTGGACAGCTGCTGTTGAGACATGTTTTTCTTAGTTTATCCGCGTTGCGCCGCGACGTCCTCTGTGCCAAAGTCACACTCCTCACCTTCACAGAGAGACTGAAGCCAAACAGAGAGAGTAGGCCCTTGAGTGTCACAATATTTAATTGTTGATTCTCATAAATGGATGCCTGTCCACAAAAATACTGAATATGTTGTGCTGGAAATTGTGATATAAGTAAAGATGTTCCCATCCGTATTTTGAATTGTTGATACTGAGACTGTCAAGTGCTACCTCTTATGATAGATCTGTCTAGTGTCAAATGATAGATTCGTCTAGCTTCTCCTGAATCATAAACACTCCAAATTAATTTCACCGTAGCTGCCTTTTGTAGGAGCCAAACGTCTACAGTATGTCTCAGAACTGAACTGACGCCTGCAGCAGGCCCACTACCTTCCTTTACTCCTTGTCAGGATTGCCATAAACTATAACAAAACTACCTCAGTTTAAAGGTATCCTACAACCTCAAATAAAATCATGTAAACAATCAAGTGATAAAGGATCTAATCCACTGGGATTATATTTCCTAATAAAGCCAAGGAATGCATCTATAAGAGCCTTTACTGTAAACAATTATTGAAAACCATAACTTGGATCATAGGCGGGCTTCGTAGAGTGAACCATGTTATCTGGTAGTGATACACAAGTGATGCTTGGGCATGTGCTGTTTGATTTGTGAGACCAACAAAGAGATGGAGATGTGGAAACATTTACAGTAACAATAGTGCTCTTGCTCATTTTGAAATGCAGCATATAAATTGCAACCTTATCCATTTATGTTGGCTTGGAGTAGCAGAGAAAAGCTGAGGGACCCCATACCATTCTCATGTGGAACGTTTTTTTTTACCCCTTGTAGCTTGAAGTTTATTTCAAAGCGGGTGCTTGGCTTTCTGTTAACTATTAAATTAATGATCTCTTAATAGGCATTTGTGCCAGTCTGTATGATTCTACTCCCGTGCTGAAACCAGAGCCAGCTGGAGCTATGAAACGCTCAGTTCCCGTCAAAGTAAATCACTGAATCGCTGATTCATGCTCCCAAAAAGTTTTCTTTTAGAGTGTGGTTGGTTATTATCTTTATGTTAAACCTTGGTTTTGGAGAGCATCAATGGCTAGTCCTGGGTCGACATATCTGTGTTTTTTTTGCTGCTAATAGCTGGCTAATGTGTAGGTTATACCAGCTCCAGCTAGCGGTGCTATCTCTTGGCAGGAACTGAAAGGAGAGGCTTTGCTGGCTGCTAACCTGGGGTCAAACAGCAGGGTGTGGGATGTAGAAGGCAGAGGGATGGCTTGACTGGGCTGTTCATTGTGTGTGTGTGTGTGTGTGTGTGTGTGTGTGTGTGTGTGTGTGTGTGTGTGTGTGTGTGTGTGTGTGTGTGTGTGTGTGTGTGTGTGTGTGTGTGTGTGTGTGTGTGTGTGTCGTCATCCGAATTCCCTCATTCCCTTGACCTGCCCGTCAATCCGTAACCCATAGCATTGATCTACACTCCAGGTCATAGTGTGCTGTGGAGAACAGCCTTGAATGTTAAAGCTTTGCTATTGTCCATCTCCCCAGAAGCCCTGGGTTTGTTAGCAGGAGGAACTGTGGGTTCAGGAAGGGGAGCAAGGTTGTTTTGGTGGTGCAGAAGAGTCTCACCATCTCACCATGTCTGCGTGTGTCTGTAGATCCCTATAACTAACTAACTCTCTCTCTGTGTCTCGGTCTCTGTCTCTCTCTCTTTGTCTCTCTATCTCTCCCTCTCAGGTGGACCTATGGCAGCCCAACAGTGCCTCTCTGATCCGACACAATGCCACTGTGGACGTGCACGTGAGACGGAACGACACACGAGGGCTACGGACACGCCTCCAGAAAGAACACATAGATTTTAAGTAAGGGCTTAGAGACTACTCCATATTTCACCCTGAACAGTAAAGACAATGACCATAATAACACCAGAGCCATTCCTAGCCCGGTGCCCCCCCTGCCTCACCACTCCCCCTGTTGTTAACCCATCCACCCCCACAGGAAGAGGAACATCTGTTCGCCAAAAAGGGTGTCGCGAGGTGCCTTTTCAAAGCATACATGTACACACACACACACACACAAAACACGGACTACAACCCTATTTGCTTTCAAACGCAGCCCTTTCATCTTTTCTCCCCATCAATCATCACAATGATGGAGTTTATCAAAGAAGCCACAGCCAGAAATACTCCCATTGTCATCCCTATCCTTGGAAGACTTTTTTACTCCTCTCTCTCTCTCTCTCTCTCTCTCTCTCTCTCTCTCTGTCCTCTCTCTCTCTGTCCTCTCTCTCTCTGTCCTCTCTCTCTCTCTCTCTCTCTCTCTCTCTCTCTCTCTCTCTCTCTCTCTCTCTGGCTCTCGCTCTCTCTCTCTCTCTCTCTCTCTCTCTCTCTCTCTCTCTCTCTGGCTCTCACTCTCTCTCTCTCTCTTGCTCTCTCTCTCTCTCTCTCTCTCTCTCTCTCTCTCTCTCTTGCTCTCTCTCTCTGGCTCTCTCTCTCTCTGGCTCTCTCTCTCTCTTGCTCTCGCTCTCTCTGGCTCTCTCTCTCTGGCTCTCTCTCTGGCTCTCTCTCTCTTTCAATTCAATTCAATTCAAGGGGCTTTATTGGCATGGGAAACGTGTTAACATTGCCAAAGCAAGTGAGGTAGATAATATACAAAAGTGAAATAAACAATAAAAATTAACAGTAAACATTACACATACAGAAGTTTCAAAACAATAAAAACATTACAAATGTCATGTTATGTATATAAAAATATATACAGTGTTATAACAATGTACAAATGCTTAAAGTACACAAAGGAAAATAAATAAGCATAAATATGGGTTGTATTTACAATGGTGTTTGTTCTTCACTGGTTGCCCTTTTCTTGTGTGCAACAGGTCACAAATCTTGCTGCTGTGATGGCACACTGTGGAATTTCACTCAGTAGATATGGGAGTTTATCAAAATTGGATTTGTTTTCGAATTCTTTGTGGATCTATGTAATCTGAGGGAAATATGTCTCTCTAATATGGTCATACATTGGGCAGGAGGTTAGGAAGTGCAGCTCAGTTTCCACCTCATTTTGTGGGCAGTGAGCACATAGCCTGTCTTCTCTTGAGAGCCATGTCTGCCTACGGCAGCCTTTCTCAATAGCAAGGCTATGCTCACTGAGTCTGTACATAGTCAAAGCGTTCCTTAAGTTTGGGTCAGTCACAGTGGTCAGGTACTCTGTTTAGGGCCAAATAGCATTCTAGTTTGCTCTGTTTTTTTGTTAATTCTTTCCATTGTGTCAAGTAATTATCTTTTTGTTTTCTCATGATTTGGTTGGGTCTAATTGTGCTGCTGTCCTGGGGCTCTGTGGGGTGTGTTTGTTTTTGTGAACAGAGCCCCAGGACCAGCTTGCTTAGGGGACTCTTCTCCAGGTTCATCTCTCTGTAGGTGATGGCTTTGTTATGAAAGGTTTGTGAATCGCTTCCTTTTAGGTGGTTGTAGAATTTAACGTCTCTTTTCTGGGTTTTGATAATTAGTGGGTATCGGCCTAATTCTGCCCTGCATATTTTTGCAGAATTTTGCGTGCAGAGTCTCAATTTGGTGTTTGTCCCATTTTGTGAAGTCTTGGTTGGTGAGCGGACCCCAGACCTCACAACCATAAAGGGCAATGGGCTCTATGACTGATTCAAGTATTTTTAGCCAGATCCTAATTGGTATGTCGAATTTTATGTTCCTTTTGATGGCATAGAATGCCCTTCTTGCCTTGTCTCTCAGATCGTTCACAGCTTTGTGGAAGTTACCTGTGGCGCTGATGTTTAGGCCAAGTTATGCATAGTTTTTTGTGTGCTCTAGGGCAATGGCGTCTAGATGGAATTTGTATTTGTGGTCCTGGCAACTGGACTTTTTTTTGGAACACCATTATTTTGGTCTTACTGAGATTTACTCTCAGGGCCCAGGTCTGACCGAATCTGTGCAGAAGATCTAGGGGCTGCTGTAGGCCCTCCTTGGTTGGTGACAGAAGCACCAGATCATCAGAAAACAGTAGACATTTGACTTCAGATTCTAGTAGGGTGACAGGGGGGGCTGCAGACGTTTCCAGTGCCCGTGCAAATTTGTTGATAAATATGTTGAAGAGGGTGGGGCTTAAGCTGGTATCCCTGTCTCACCCCACGGCCCTGTGTGAAGAAATGTGTGTGTTTTTGCCCATTTTAACCACACACTTGTTATTTGTGTACATGGATTTTATAATGTCATATGTTTTACCCCCAACACCACTTTCCATCAATTTGTATAGCAGACCCTCATGCCAAATTGAGTTGAAGGCTTTTTTGAAATCAACAAAGCATGAGAAGACTTTGCCTTTGTTTTGGTTTGTTTGGTTGTCAATTAGGGTGTGCAGGGTGAATACATGGTCTGTTGTACGGAAATTTGGTAAAAAGCCAATTTGACATTTGCTCAGTACATTGTTTTCATTGAGGAAATGTACGAGTCTGCTGTTAATGTTGTTGGTTCCAAATATTGGGGAAGATGCCAGAGCTAAGGATGATGTTAAAGAGTTTTAGTATAGCCAATTTGATTTTTTTGTCTGTATATTTGATAATTTCATTGAGGATACCATCAACATCACATTTGGGTTGGAGGGTTTTTATTTGGTCCTGTAGCTCATTCAAGGTAATTGGAGAATCCAGTGGGTTCTGGTAGTCTTTAATAGTTGATTCTAAGATTTGTATTTGATCATATATATGTTTTTGCTGTTTGTTCTTTGTTATAGAGCCAAAAAGATTGGAGAAGTGGTTTACCCATACATCTCCATTTTGGATAGATACAGTGCCTTGCGAAAGTATTCGGCCCCCTTGAACTTTGCGACCTTTTGCCACATTTCAGGCTTCAAACATAAAGATATAAAACTGTATTTTTTTGTGAAGAATCAACAACAAGTGGGACACAATCATGAAGTGGAACGACATTGATTGGATATTTCAAACTTTTTTAACAAATCAAAAACTGAAAAATTGGGCGTGCAAAATTATTCAGCCCCCTTAAGTTAATACTTTGTAGCGCCACCTTTTGCTGCGATTACAGCTGTAAGTC
The DNA here is from genome assembly GCF_013265735.2 of Oncorhynchus mykiss. Taxonomy (NCBI): domain Eukaryota; kingdom Metazoa; phylum Chordata; class Actinopteri; order Salmoniformes; family Salmonidae; genus Oncorhynchus; species Oncorhynchus mykiss. The sequence continues at coordinate 14,495,744 of NC_048575.1, forward strand.
GCTTGGGGTATGTCTCTATCAGTTTTGCACATCGAGAGACTGACATTTTTTCCAATCCTCCTTGCAAAACAGCTCGAGCTCAGTGAGGTTGGATGGAGAGCATTTGTGAACAGCAGTTTTCAGTTCTTTCCACAGATTCTCGATTGGATTCAGGTCTGGACTTTGACTTGGCCATTCTAACACCTGGATATGTTTATTTTTGAACCATTCCATTGTAGATTTTGCTTTATGTTTTGGATCATTGTCTTGTTGGAAGACAAATCTCCGTCCCAGTCTCAGGTCTTTTGAGGAAGAAGAAAGCAATTTCATTTAGGTCAATTAGGTCAACATTGGATCATTCAGAGATCCTCACTGAACTTCTGGAGAGAGTTTGCTGCACTGAAAGTAAAGGGGCTGAATAATTTTGCACGCCCAATTTTTCAGTTTTTGATTTGTTAAAAAAGTTTGAAATATCCAATAAATGTCGTTCCACTTCATGATTGTGTCTCACTTGTTGTTGATTCTTCACAAAAAAATACAGTTTTATATATTTATGTTTGAAGCCTGAAATGTGGCAAAAGGTCGCAAAGTTCAAGGGGGCCGAATACTTTCGCAAGGCACTGTAATTCTTCGTGTTGTTGTTTGTTTAGTGTCTAGGGATTCTTCAATTACATTGAGCTGATTTCTGACGTGCTGTTCCTTCTTTTTCTGTAGTGTATTTCTGTATTGTTTTAGTGATTCACCATAGTGAAGGCGTAGACTCTATGTCTCTATGTTTTTGGTTGGACAGGTTTCTCAATTTCTTTCTTAGATTTTTGCATTCTTCATCAAACCATCTGTCATTGTTGTTCATTTTCTTCGGTTTTCTATTTGAGATTTTTAGATTTGATAGGGAAGCTGAAAGGTCAAATATTCTGTTAAGATTTTCTTCTGCCAAGTTTACACCTTCACTATTACAGTGGAACGTTGTACCCAGGAAATTGTCTAAAAGGGATTGAATTTGTTGTTGCCTAATTGTTTTTTGGTAGGTTTCCAAACTACATTCCTTCCATCTATAGCATTTCTTAATATTACTCAGTTCCTTTGGCTTTGATGCCTCCTGATCGAGTATTGCTCTGTTCAAGTAGACTGTGGTTTGGCTGTGGTCTGACAGGGGCTGACTGTGAACGCTCTGAGAGACTCTGGGTTGAGGTCAGTGATAAAGTAGTCTACAGTACTACTGCCAAGAGATGAGCTATAGGTGTATCTACCATAGGAGTCCCCTCGAAGCCTACCATTGACTATGTACATACCCAGCATACCCTTTCTCTGGCTCTCTCTCTCTGGTTCTCTCTCTGGCTCTCTGTCTGGCTCTCTCTCTGGCTCTCGCTCTCTGGCTCTCTCTCTGGCTCTCTCTCTCTGGCTCTCTCCTCTCTTTCTCTCTCTTGCTCTCTCTTGCTCTCTCTTGTTCTCTCTTTCTCTCTCTCTCTCTCTCTCTCTCTCTCTCTCTCTCTCTCTCTCTCCTCTTGCTCCTTCTCTTGCTCTCTCTTTCTCTTGCTCGCTCCTCTTTCTCTCGCTCTCTTTCTCTTGCTCGCTCTCTCGCTCTCTTTCTCGCTCTCTTTCTTTCTTTCTTGCTCGTTCTCTCTCTTTCTTGCTCGTTCTCTCTCTTTCTTGCTCGCTCTCTCTCGTTCTCTCTTGCTCTCGCTCTCTCTTTCTCTCTCACTCTCCTCTTGCTCTCTCTCTCTTGCTCTCTCTCTCTCTCGCTCTCTCTCACGCTCTCTTGCTCTCTCATCTCTCCTTGCTTTGACTATTCATAGATGTATATTTCCTCAGTATGGGCCGGGGAGCCATAGAGATCTGAGGCTGGTGGGGTGATGGGTTTCAGTATTTACAGTCTGAGAGCGTTTGGGGGATAATTTGTATTAGATGAAAAAAGCTATGGGTGATGGGTTCACATGAGAGGGGACTAAAATCCTGCATCTTAGCTGGGAAATACCATTGTATGTAGTTATTCATAAAATGTCATGCATTCAAACACTTTGATTTATGTCCACATTTTTCTGTTTTGTCATCCTGTGGTAAATGTTAGCTGAGCTAGACTATGACAAAACTACTCTCATCTCATTTGTGAAGAGAAAAGTTTTCTCAAAGAATGTCAATCAATGACAGATGTAGCCTTTCCTGATGTTATGAGAATAGTTTTGACCAAATAAGTGTCTCTCCACAGTAGGACATGCTGTCTCTCCACGCTAGGACACGCTGTCTCTCCACGCTAGGACACGCTGTCTCTCCATGCTAGGACACGCTGTCTCTCCACGCTAGGACACGGTGTCTCTCCACACTAGGACACGCTGTCTCTCCACGCTAGGACACGCTGTCTCTCCACGCTAGGACACGCTGTCTGTCCACGCTAGGACACGGTGTCTCTCCACGCTAGGACACGGTGTCTCTCCACGCTAGGACACGGTGTCTCTCCACGCTAGGACGCGCTGTCTCTCCACGCAAGGATGCGCTGTCTCTCCACGCAAGGACGCGCTGTCTCTCCACACAAGGACGAGCTGTCTCTCCACACAAGGACGCGCTATCTCTCCACGCAAGGACGCGCTGTCTCTCCACGCAAGGACGCGCTGTCTCTCCACACAAGGACGCGCTGTCTCTCCACGGAAGGACGCGCTGTCTCTCCACACAAGGACGCGCTGTCTCTCCACGCTAGGACGCGCTGTCTCTCCACGCAAGGACGCGCTGTCTCTCCACGCAAGGACGCGCTGTCTCTCCACGCAAGGACGCGCTGTCTCTCCACACAAGGACGAGCTGTCTCTCCACACAAGGACGCGCTATCTCTCCACGCAAGGACGCGCTGTCTCTCCACGCAAGGACGCGCTGTCTCTCCACACAAGGACACGCTGTCTCTCCACGCAAGGACGCGCTGTCTCTCCACACAAGGATGCGCTGTCTCTCCACGCTAGGACACGCTGTCTGTCCACGCTAGGACACGGTGTCTCTCCACACAAGGACGCGCTGTCTCTCCATGCAAGGACGCGCTGTCTCTCCACACAAGGACGTGCTGTCTCTCCACGCAAGGATGCGCTGTCTCTCCACACAAGGACGCGCTGTCTCTCCACACAAGGATAAAGTCACTGGTCTCTCAGCTTAGTTGTCTTACTTGAATGAACAAAGTTATGATAAGAGGAAGATCATCAAGACTAAAATGTATTTTTTTTAAAACATGACCCTAAAACACACTGACGCTCCTCTCGCCACAGGGTGTACATATCTAACCTTCAGAAGGAAATTGAAAAGCAGACGGGACATCGTTCTTCCCGCAAGAGGAGGTCTGAATCCCAATATGACTATGAGGTGTACCACTCTCTGGAGGAGGTAGGTGGGAGACACACACACATACACACACTTTTCACCCCAAACCCACAGCTCTTTGCTGTTTATTTCTCTAGAGAAACCTGGAGTCTATGAGATGTGTGCATTTGCATCCAGCTTCCTGAATGTTGAATCTATGATCCCCATTGTCACGGCCCGAATGCATTCCACTGTGAGATAGGGGGAACCAGGGAGCCTTTCCAACTGCCTTCACCAACCCATCATTACACAGCGTTGAACACATCCTCACACACACATACACACTCAGAGGGCTGAGACGCACGCACGCACACACCCACACACACCCACCCCCACACACACACACACACACACACACACACACACACACACACACACACACACACACACACACACACACACACACACACACACACACACACACATCAATGATCTACGATTTACACTGCTCATACATTTATACAGAAGGCAGGCCGTATCAGTTGGTTTCAGTATTCAAATCAAATCAAATGTATTTATATAGCCCTTCTTACATCAGCTGATATATCAAAGTTCTGTACAGAAACCCAGCCTAAAACCCCAAACAGCAAGCAATCCAGGTGTAGAAGCACGGTGGCTAGGAAAAACTCCCTAGAAAGGCCAAAACCTAGTAAGAAACCTAGAGAGGAACCAGGCTATGAGGGGTGGCCAGTCCTCTTCTGGCTGTGCCGGGTGGAGATTATAACAGAACATGGCCAAGATGTTCAAATGTTCATAAATTACCAGCATGGTCAAATAATAATAACCACAGTAGTTGTCGAGGGTGCAACAAGTCAGCACCTCAGAAGCAAATGTCAGTTTGCTTTTCATAGCCAATCATTGAGAGTATCTCTACCGCTCCTGCTGTCTCTAGAGAGTTGAAAACAGCAGGTCTGGGAAAGGTAGCACGTCCGGGGGGAACAGGTCAGGGTTCCATAGCCACAGGCAGAACAGTTGAAACTGGAGCAGCAGCACGGCCAGGTGGACTGGGGACAGCAAGGAGTCATCATGCCAGGTAGTCCTGAGGCATGGTCCTAGGGCTCAGGTCCTCCGAGAGAGAAAAAGAAAGAGAGAATTAGAGAGATCATACTTAAATTCACACAGGACACCGGATAGGACAGGAGAAATACTCCAGATATAACAGAATGACCCTAGCCAAGGGCCTCCCGGGTGGCACAGTGGTTAAGGGCGCTGTACTGCAGCGCCAGCTGTGCCATCAGAGTCCCTGGGTTCGCGCCCAGGCTCTGTCGTAACCGGCCGCGACCGGGAGGTCCGTGGGGCGACGAACAATTGGCCTAGCGTCGCCCGGGTTAGGGAGGGCTTGGTCGGTAGGGGTGTCCTTGTCTCATCGCGCACCAGCGACTCCTGTGGCGGGCTGGGCGCAGTGTACGCTAACCAAGGTGGCCAGGTGCACGTTGTTTCCTCCGTGCGCTGTGTTAAAGAAGCAGCGGCTTGGTTGGTTGTGTATCGGAGGACGCATGACTTTCAACCTTCGTCTCTCCCGAGCCCGTACGGGAGTTGTAGCGATGAGACAAGATAGTAGCTACTACAACAATTGGATACCACGAAATTGGTGAGAAAAAGGGGTAAAAAAATAAATAAAAAAAAAAGAATGACCCTAGCCAACCGACACATAAACTACTGCAGCATAAATACTGGAGGCTGAGACAGGAGGGGTCAGGAGACACTGTGGCCCCATCCGATGATAGGGCACAGGGCCAAACAGGCAAGATGTAACCCCACCCACTTTGCCAAAGCACAGCACCCACACCACTAGAGGGAAATGTTCAACCACCAACTTACCATCCTGAGACAAGGCCGAGTATAGCCCACAAAGATCTCCTCCACTGCACAACCCAAGGGGGGGCGCCAACCCAGACAGGAAGAGCACGTCAGCGACTCAACCCACTCAAGTGACGCACCCCTCCTAGGGACGGCATGGAAGAGCACCAGTGACTAAGCCGCTGTAATAGGGTTAGAGGCAGAGAATCCCAGTGGAGAGAGGGGAACCGGCCAGGCAGCAAGGGTGGTTCGTTGCTCCAGAGCCTTTCCGTTCACCTTCACACTCCTGGGCCAGACTACACTGAATCATATGACCTACTGAAGAGGTGAGTCTTCAGTAAAGACTTAAAGGTTGAGACCGAATCTGAGTCTCTCACATGGGTAGGCAGATCATTCCATGAAAATAGAGCTCTATAGGAGAAAGCCCTGCCTCCAGCTGTTTGCTTAGAAATTCTAGGGACAATTAGGAGGCCTACGTCTTGTGACGTGTAGGTATGTACGGCAGGACCAAATTGGAAAGATAGGTAGGAGCAAGCCCATGTAATGCTTTGTAGGTTAGCAGTAAAACCTTGAAATCAGCCCTTGCCTTAACAGGAAGCCAGTGTAGGGAAGCTAGCACTGGAGAAATATGATCAAATATTTTTGTTCTAGTCAGGATTCTAGCAGCCGTATTTAGCACTAACTGAAGTTTATTTAGTGCTTTTATCCGGGTAGCCGGAAAGTAGAGCATTGTAGTAGTCTAACCTAGAAGTAACAAAAGCATGGATTTTTTTTCCTGCATCATTTTTGGACAGAAAGTTTCTGTTTTTTGCAATGTTATGTAGATGGAAAAAAGCTGTCCTTGAAAGAGTCTTGATATGTTCGTCAAAAGAGAGATCAGGGTCCAGAGTAATGCCGAGTTCCTTCACAGTTTTATTTGAGACGACTGTACAACCATCAAGATTAATTGTCAGATTCAACGGAAGATCTCTTTGTTTCTTGGGACCTAGAACAAGCATCTCTGTTTTGTCCGAGTTTAAAAGTAGAAAGATTGCAGCCATCCACTTCCTTATGTCTGAAACACAGGCTTCTAGGGAGGGCAATTTTGGGGCTTCACCATGTTTCATTGAAATGTACAGCTGTGTGTCATCCGCATAGCAGTGAAAGGTAACATTATGTTTTCGTATGACATCCCCTAGAGGTAAAATATATAGTGAAAACAATAGTTGTCCTAAAATGGAACCTTGAGGAACACCGAAATTTACAGTTGATTTGTCAGAGGACAAACCATTCACAGAGACAAATTGATATCTTTCCGACAGATAAGATCTAAACCAGGCCAGAACTTGTCCTTGTAGACCAATTTGGGTTTCCAATCTCTCCCAAAAAATGTGGTGATCGATGGTATCAAAAACAGCACTAAGGTCTAGGAGCACGAGGACAGATGCAGAGCCTCGGTATGACGCCATTAAAAGGTCATTTACCACCTTCACAAGTGCAGTCTCAGTGCTATGATGGGGTCTAAAACAAGACTGAAGCATTTCGTATACATTGTTTGTCTTCAGGAAGGCAGTGAGTTGCTGCGCAACAGCTTTTTCAAAAATTTTAGAGAGGAAGATTCAATATAGGCCAATAGTTTTTAAATTTTTCTGGGTCAAAGTTTGGCTTTTCAAGAGAGGCTTTAATACTGCCACTTTTAGTGAGTTTGGTACACATCCGGTGGATAGAGAGCCGTTTATTATGTTCAACATAAGATGGCCAAGCACAGGAAGCAGCTCTTTCAGTAGTTTAGTTGGAACAGGGTCCAGTATGCAGCTTGAAGGTTTAGAGGCCATGATTATTTTCATCATTGTGTCAAGAGATATAGTTCTAAAACACTTGAGTGTCTCCCTTGATCCTAGGTCCTGGCAGAGTCGTGCAAACTAAGGACAACTGAGCTTTGGAGGAATAAGCAGATTTAAAGAGGAGTCCGTAATTTGCTTTCTAATGATCATGATCTTTTCCTCAAAGAAGTTAATTAATTTATTACTGCTGCAGTGAAAGCCATCCTCTCTTGGGGAATGCTGCTTTTTAGTTAGCTTTGCGACAGTATCAAAAATACATTTTGGATTGTTCTTATTTTCCTCAATTAAGTTGGAAAAATAGGATGATCGAGCAGCAGTGAGGGCTCTTCGATACTGCACGGTACTGTCTTTCCAAGCTAGTCGGAAGACTTACAGTTTGGTGTGGCTCCATTTCCGTTAGATTAAGGGAATGTATAGTTCAGTGTGTTAGATTAAGGGTCTGTATAGTTCAGTGTGTTAGATTAAGGGGTTGTATAGTTCAGTGTGTTAGATTAAGGGTCTGTATAGTTCAGTGTGTTAGATTAAGGGGTTGTATAGTTCAGTGTGTTAGATTAAGGGTCTGTATAGTTCAGTGTGTTAGATTAAGGGGTTGTATAGTTCAGTGTGTTAGATTAAGGGTCTGTATAGTTCAGTGTGTTAGATTAAGGGGTTGTATAGTTCAGTGTGTTAGATTAAGGGGCTGTATAGTTCAGTGTGTTAGATTAAGGGTCTGTATAGTTCAGTGTGTTAGATTAAGGGGTTGTATAGTTCAGTGTGTTAGATTAAGGGTCTGTATAGTTCAGTGTGTTAGATTAAGGGTCTGTATAGTTCAGTGTGTTAGATTAAGGGGTTGTATAGTTCAGTGTGTTAGATTAAGGGTCTGTATAGTTCAGTGTGTTAGATTAAGGGGTTGTATAGTTCAGTGTGTTAGATTAAGGGTCTGTATAGTTCAGTGTGTTAGATTAAGGGGTTGTATAGTTCAGTGTGTTAGATTAAGGGTCTGTATAGTTCAGTGTGTTAGATTAAGGGGTTGTATAGTTCAGTGTGTTAGATTAAGGGGTTGTATAGTTCAGTGTGTTAGATTAAGGGTCTGTATAGTTCAGTATGTTAGATTAAGGGGTTGTATAGTTCAGTGTGTTAGATTAAGGGTCTGTATAGTTCAGTGTGTTAGATTAAGGGTCTGTATAGTTCACTGTGTTAGATTAAGGGGCTGTATAGTTCAATGTGTTAGATTAAGGGTCTGTATAGTTCACTGTGTTAGATTAAGGGGTTGTATAGTTCAGTGTGTTAGATTAAGGGGCTGTATAGTTCAGTGTGTTAGATTAAGGGGTTGTATAGTTCAGTGTGTTAGATTAAGGGGTTGTATAGTTCAGTGTGTTAGATTAAGGGTCTGTATAGTTCAGTGTGTTAGATTAAGGGGTTGTATAGTTCAGTGTGTTAGATTAAGGGGTTGTATAGTTCAGTGTGTTAGATTAAGGGTCTGTATAGTTCAGTGTGTTAGATTAAGGGGTTGTATAGTTCAGTGTGTTAGATTAAGGGTCTGTATAGTTCAGTGTGTTAGATTAAGGGGTTGTATAGTTCACTGTGTTAGATTAAGGGGCTGTATAGTTCAATGTGTTAGATTAAGGGTCTGTATAGTTCAGTGTGTTAGATTAAGGGTCTGTATAGTTCACTGTGTTAGATTAAGGGGTTGTATAGTTCAGTGTGTTAGATTAAGGGGCTGTATAGTTCAGTGTGTTAGATTAAGGGGTTGTATAGTTCAGTGTGTTAGATTAAGGGTCTGTATAGTTCAGTGTGTTAGATTAAGGGGTTGTATAGTTCAATGTGTTAGATTAAGGGTCTGTATAGTTCAGTGTGTTAGATTAAGGGTCTGTATAGTTCAGTGTATTAGATTAAGGGGTTGTATAGTTCAGTGTGTTAGATTAAGGGTCTGTATAGTTTAGTGTGTTAGATTAAGGGGTTGTATAGTTCAGTGTGTTAGATTAAGGGTCTGTATAGTTCAGTGTGTTAGATTAAGGGGTTGTATAGTTCAGTGTGTTAGATTAAGGGTCTGTATAGTTCAGTGTGTTAGATTAAGGGTCTGTATAGTTCAGTGTGTTAGATTAAGGGTCTGTATAGTTCAGTGTGTTAGATTAAGGGGTTGTACAGTTCAGTGTGTTAGATTAAGGGGCTGTATAGTTCAGTGTGTTAGATTAAGGGTCTGTATAGTTCAGTGTGTTAGATTAAAGGAAAACATAGGGGTAACTGAGTGGGTGTGAAGACACATGGAAGGAATTGAATGGTTATATTACCAAAAGGGGGACCTACGTGCTATCAGCTCCAGGATAAGTGTGTGTGTGCTTGCCCGTGTCAGTGTGTGTGTGTGTGTGTGTGTGTGTGTGTGTGTGTGTGTGTGTGTGTGTGTGTGTCGATTCCCCCATGGAATTAGCTACAACAAAGATTTACTGCCGTGCTGCTGGCGTGTAATGTGCAAGGCCTACTGTTATAGGATGGCCTATCCTGGTGCCTTGTTATCTGATAGGCTGGCCTACCCTGGTGCCTTGTTATCTGATAGGCTGGCCTACCCTGGTGCCTTGTTATCCTCATTCTAATGGCTAAATGACCATATCATGAGTCTTTTAGCTTTTTGAGTTTCTCTACTCAGATCCAGAGTTGGATGTTTGAGATGAACAGGACCCATCCTCACCTGGTGGACGTGTTCTCTATAGGGAGGTCATATGAAGGCAGGCCCCTCTATATACTTCAGGTAGGAGACACACACACACACACACACACACACACACACACACACACACACACACACACACACACACACACACACACACACACACACACACACACACACACACACACACACACACACACACACACACACACACTATGCTGGTTAACTGACTGTTGTCCTGTCTTGTTAGCTAGGAAAGAGAACACGGTCCTATAAGAAGGCCGTGTGGATAGACTGTGGGGTCCACGCCAGAGAGTGGATCGGACCAGCCTTCTGTCAGTGGTTTGTCAAAGAGGTAAGTTCCTTTCGTCTGCCTTGACAAGTCCTTGAGGGATGCAGTGTCTGCTCTGCTGTTTCTACCTTGCTTTCTAATATGAGACTGACCAGCAGGACTGTGGTCCTGGAGGCTGGGAGCTGTGCACCTCTTGAAACAAGTTCAGACACAGGACAAACCATTCCCTAAGGGAGAGGAATGGTAAAAAAAAAACGAATCTCAATATTAGGGAATATTTTTGATTATTTTTGTTACTTACTGCAGGCAACATTGTAAATCACAGTGTTTTAACCTTTTTACACCTGTGTTCCTCTGTAGTCAAATGAGTCCATAAGTGAGTAGTTTCACAATACAAATTATCTAAACAACACTTTGGTTGTTGAACGTCTCCAAAATAATAGCTGGGAAAGCTGCTGCCTGCTGTCTGTATCTGGTGCTGTCTGTATCTGGTGCTGTCTGTATCTGGTGCTGTCTGTATCTGGTGCTGTCTGCTGCTGTCTGTCTCTGGTGCTGTCTGTATCTGGTGCTGTCTGTATTTGGTGCTGTCTGTCTCTGGTCCTGTCTGTATCTGCTGCTGTCTGCTGCTGTCTGTCTCTGGTGCTGTCTGTCTCTGCTGCTGTCTGCTGCTGTCTGTCTCTGGTGCTGTCTGTATTTGGTGATGTCTGTCTCTGGTCCTGTATGTCTCTGGTCCTGTCTGTATCTGGTGCTGTCTGTCTCTGGTCCTGTATGTCTCTGCTGCTGTCTGCTGCTGTCTGTCTCTGGTGCTGTCTGTATCTGGTGCTGTCTGTCTCTGGTCCTGTCTGTATCTGGTGCTGTCTGTCTCTGGTGCTGTCTGTCTCTGCTGCTGTCTGCTGCTGTCTGTATCTGGTGCTGTCTGTATCTGGTGCTGTCTGTCTCTGGTCCTGTCTGTCTCTGGTCCTGTCTGTCTCTGCTGCTGTCTGCTGCTGTCTGTCTCTGGTCCTGTCTGTCTCTGGTCCTATCTGGTGCTGTCTGTATCTGGTGCTGTCTGTCTCTGGTCCTGTCTGTCTCTGCTGCTGTCTGCTGCTGTCTGTCTCTGGTGCTGTCTGTCTCTGGTGCTGTATGTCTCTGGTGCTGTCTGTCTCTGCTGCTGTGTCTGGTGCTGTCTGTCTCTGGTGCTGTCTGTCTCTGCTGCTGTCTGTCTCTGGTGCCGTCTGTCTCTGGTGCTGTCTGCTGCTGTCTGTCTCTGGTGCTGTCTGTCTCTGGTGCCGTCTGTCTCTGGTGCCGTCTGTCTCTGGTGCCGTCAGTCTCTGGTTACGTCTGTCTCTGGTGCCGTCTGTGTCTGGGGCTGTCTGTCTCTGGTGCTGAATCACTACTATATGCATCAGTCAAACTCTCTTGTCAACATAGTGAACATCTGTCAAATGTAATTGCACAATGTTGTAGACATTTCAGAGGGCCTGTTCAAGATTAAAACAATGTGAAACATTGTGTAACCTTTGGCTCTTGAACACACCCCGGACGTTCAGTTGCATCCAATCACCACCAGCATGACTTATCAATATCCTCTGCAGTTCAGATAATTAGTGGAACTATCATAACTACCACACACACACACACACACACACACACACACACACACACACACACACACACCCAGCACACACAACCAACACACACACATCCCAACACACACACATCCCAACACACACACACACATTTCTGGCTGTACTCTGTTGTATCCTGTCTCTGTTTGGAACCGTTACAACCATTTCAACAGAAAGCAGGGAGAGTGAAGCGTCACACATGATTAGGTCAAATGGAATCCACCCAAACTAGCTTGAAATGCCAGACCTCTACCATAACATTGATAGACCATAGCATATCATGTCTAGCAGGGGGTTATGTAACTCCAGATGAGTGCGTACAAGGAGGGTATTGAGAGACATTGAGAGTTACTCTTATGATGGAGAAGACCAATGTCCTGTGGAGGTAAGGAGCGTTAATATCTAACTTTGGCCACTTGGGGGCAGAGCTCTGTCTCTCTACAAGTCTCCAGAATCAGATTAACCTTGGCCTGAGCCTGATTACTGTGAAGGTACAGCATTACCTGACCAACAATCTGCTTTCTCCAATCCTCCACTGGAGCCTGAGTCAATTAACCCACTCCTGGGGTAACGTCTGTCTGTCTGTCTGTAGTAGCCCTCTACCACAGTGACACTGTTCAGTCACAGGTGTGTCTTATCATTGGCTAATCCTCTGCCATTATCCCACTGGTCCCCTCAAACAATTATTGTAAAGACATACAATGGAGTATGACCACTCTTGGGATAGTTTGGGATTTTTATGTATCTGCGTCCAGTATGAAGGAAGGTAGCGGTCGTTTTTCTCCTAACCGACTTGTGCATTGTTATTTTTTTTACTTATGGGTGGTCCCAGGAATCGAACCCACTATGCTCTACCAACTGAGCTACAGGTGACCACTTACTGCCTACATTCTCCATTCCCACTCCACACTACCTTAGTACTATTAATTATGAATTATTATTCACCAACTGGAAAGTATTCTGACTGCTGAAATACACAAGTGATGTAGCTTATGGTTCATTGTGATCCTGTTACCTGTCATGGTATTATAAACCTGTTGTTGTTGTAGGCTCTGCATTCCTACCAGGATGACTCTGTGATGAGACGACTGATGAACCAACTCAACTTCTACATCATGCCTGTCTTCAACGTTGACGGATATCACTTCAGCTGGACTACGGTAGCTACAAATACCCCTCACTCTCTCTCTCTTTGCCCTAGCTAGCATTTGACACAACATATGTATTTAAGGAGACATGTTCTTAATATCTTCATAGCTACTTCACTGTATGCACCGTATTTGGACAGACTATGGTTGCCAGTGGTAATTATTTTTGCCCCCAGGATCGTTTCTGGAGAAAAACCCGGTCCAAAAACGCCAAGTACCACTGCAGAGGTGTTGACGCCAACAGGAACTGGAAAGTCAAGTGGTGTGGTGAGTTTCTTTTTTAATCTATCCTGTATGGAGGCCCCAATAATGAAACTATTAGAGACACAGTGCTGTGTGTGTGTGTGTCTCTCCTCTCTCTGTCCTCTGGTTTTCCTTCCCATACTGTTGGGAGATGTGTCTCCTGGCGCTCTGCCTGCTTAATTAGAGTAAGCTGTGGATTAAATGTTTGTGTGGTGATGACACCACCCGTTTGATATGATTTTGGTGGTGCTGGGCTGGGGGTGGTGGGGTCCTCTGGGGGGGTGGGCTGGTAATTCATCACTCAGGGAGGGAGGTTGGTTTCATGTGTGGTAATTGGAATCTGAAACGAGAAAGGGTAGATATTTACAGCAAGAAAAGAGAAGGAGAGAAAGGGTAATATAGGGTAATATATAAGGGGGCAACAGGGTAATATAGAAAGAGCATGTGATACTAATTATCTCCAAGGTCTGTACAAGACAGAGGCTGGTGTTAAAGATATTCTCACATGTAGCAGATATGGCAATAGGCCCTGAGTTTTTCCTGACCACGGGATCTAACCAGGAAAACTCTGGGCCCTTAAGTCAAACCTGCTACAGTACATTGGATTATCCAGCTGCTGTAAATGCAGGCTAGAATACAGTAAAAGATCCACTGCCTTGACCTTTAACCTTTAACCTGACCAGGAAAAAGCTATCGCATGAAAAGAGGCCCAAATTATAGGCAATAGGCAAATGGTTACTGAAGCAGTTGTTTTTTTCTGGGAACCAATCATAGACTCTCAATGTTGGACGATACCAGGGGTAATTTTCTGTCTAATTTGAATCCGTTAATTAATTTAGGATATTGTTTATCATGCTGTTTGAACTATACATAGACATGGCTCATTCCCTGTTGGATTTGTATATGCAAATATGAATTAGATCCAGGGTTTTGAGGTGCTGCTTGTTGCTCACGGGCAAATCTCTTAGATCAGCTCAGTCTTGTCTGTCAGCAGGTTACACCAAGTTGAGTTTCTCACATTTATTTTTGGATTACTCATTTACACCATTCAAGGAGACATACTGTAGTTGGAGTGTTTTGTATATTTGTAGATATAATACATGCATATTGCAAAGCTATGAGAAAGAGAGAGAGGCCATTTTGTGAGTTATCATGTATAAAGCAATTGTTAGCAGGCAACAGTGTGACAGTTGGTCCCAAGAACATTTTGAATTGATAAAATGTCAACAGGCTGTGTGGAATAAAAATATGTCCAGGTGTGTTTCTGATGTTGTACCTCCCATTTACCATGAACAATTGTGTCATCTAGCAGACGGCAGACACTCTCACCCTGAGCAACTTACTTTACACCAAATGCACTGAAATAAGGAAGCTGAAACAGCCCCATTCCGACATTTTTGTGTATGGTATCCTCTGCAATTTTTGGTATATGTATCTGTTGCCTGGTGTAAAACATTTATGTATTTTAAATTGTCACATAAAATAAAATCAAACCTAACCCAATACTAATATCCTATAAAAAAATGTTTTGGGTATAATTCCAGTATAAACTTGTGTATCCTCTCTGTATGTACACCCCTTAATACTGTATGATCATACTAAGTAACAGTACCTTCCCTGTTGTTGTTCCCCCTGCCAGAGGAGGGTGCATCCTCCCAGCCCTGTGATGACACGTACTGCGGACCCTTCCCCGAGTCCGAGCCGGAGGTCAAGGCGGTTGCCAAGTTTCTGCGGAAGCACAAGAAGCGTGTCAAGGCCTACATCTCCATCCACGCCTACGCCCAAATGTTGCTCTACCCCTACTCCTATAAATATGCCACCATCCCTAACTTTAACTGTGTGGTGAGAGACAGATCTGTGACCACAATCAATCAATGAATCAATGTTGTTGCAACACACATTGGAATTGAATAAATAATTGGAATGTAATGATTGTTTAACCCCTCTTACAGGAGTCAGCTGCACACAATGCAGTGACTGCCCTGTACTCTGCCTATGGAGTGAGGTATAGATATGGACCTGCCTCCACCACCCTGTGTGAGTAAAACATACGCTCTACTTCCTGATAATTACCTTACTTCAGCAGAACACTGGAAAACACTCCGAAAACTTTGATCGCATAATATTAAGATCAAATATTAGAATTCCTCCCATACACATGTTTACCTGTGGTAAAATCCCCTACTTGAATCCAAACTGTTTTATTTGATCTGACTCCAACAGATGTCAGCTCAGGCAGCTCCATGGACTGGGCATATAGAAACGGGATCCCTTATGCCTTTGCCTTTGAACTGCGGGACACAGGCTACTTTGGCTTCCTGTTACCTGAAGCCCTGATCAACCCCACCTGCACTGAGACCATGAGAGCAGTGAAGACCATCTCATCAGGCCTACTGAAGAAGTGTGAGACAGGGATGCATGAGCTGGACAGGGAGAGATATCCATATCTTTGAGATATACAGACAATTATCTCTGCGTCTGCTAGCAAATATCTACGGGCGGTTGGTTATTGTGTCAAAAAGGATTATGCAAGCCTTAAAGGGATAGTTTGGGATTTTATCTACTTACCTAGAGTGAGATTAAAATGTTTATGTATCTGCATGCAGTTTGAAAGAAGTTGCTAACTAGTGTTAGGGCAATTGCTAACTTGCTTTAGCGCAATGACTAAGTCTATGGGAACAGCTTGCATGCTAGCTGTTCCTATAGACTTCCAGTCATTGCGCTAATGCTAATTAGCATTGGCTCTTGAAATGATCTCTAACGTCCTTCATATTGGATGCAGATACATACAAATCCCGAGCTATCCCTTTAATGTTTACCCAAGAGTGGTCACACTCCCTTTTATGTCTGTATGTTAGAGGCTATAATAGTGGTACTTGAAAATGACCTCAAACAATTATTTGGAGGTCAGATGACATAACTTCACCTTGAACTATAATAACTTGACTATTTACAAAGTGTACAGTGGACATAAGCACTTGAATGCCATTTTCAAGAGACTGATATTGCATTTCACAGCACTTTTTTAAAACCAAGACTTTCTCCTGAACTTACTGTTTTCACCCTTCAAAACTTCACTATCTGGAGCACCATCAGCTAACTGCTCTAGATGTCTTCCAAATGTATTTTACATTAATTGTGGTAGAACATCAGCTTATTTAGCAAAGCAAATTTAGTTTCTATGGTACAAACAACAAGAATGCCTGTAGTATCATTAAAGGGATTGTTCACCCAAATGACAAAATGACATATTGGTTTCCTTACCCTGTTAGCAGTCTATGGACAAGGTATGACAGCACTCAAAGTTTTAGTTTTGTTTAGCTGGCCAGTGTTTTGAAATACTAACTTTTATCTAATGCAAGTCAATGGTACATATATTAACATTTTCACGCCTCATGTTCAAGTCATCCTAAAGTATCAAAAATGTATTGTGTAACTCAATTAACTTACTAACAGATCATTTGGACATGAAGCGTGAAAATGCTAATATCTATATGCTAATAAATGCTAATACCAGTGACTTGCAATAGATTTTTCCACTAATGCAAAAAAAAAGTTAGCATTTGAAACAGTGGCCAGTTATACAAAACCAAAGCATGGATTGCAGTCATACCTTGTCCATAGTCTGCTTAACTGGTGAGCAAATGTGTCATTTGAGGGAACTTTACCTTTAACAAACTGCCTTCAAATGGACTTTACATCTCTTTATGCTTTTCAGTTGCTGACTTATATAGTCAGTGGTAAAGGACACACTTCTATCATTTTTTTAAAGAGGAAATGTTTACTTTTGATAGAAAGTGCCCGGGACATTTACTGAATTGTAATAAACGGTATTTCTTTTTTTATGAGGTTGTCACATGTGGATACTTTCGTTGTCATTACTAACATTATACATATTTCAATAACATAGTTTGACGCAACAGGAGTGTAATATCATGTGTGGTAGTGTAACAGGGATGCAGCAACATATGTTTTCAAGGGAAGCAATGAAGCAAGTTCACGAGGTCAAAAAACCATATTGGCTCAACCTCCTCCCAATCTTGTCTCTTGCAGTTTTTTTTTTGTTGAGAACTGTCTGCTTTTGTTATTTCCATAGTAATGAGCAAGTGTCTGTTTTTCCCTGTAAGTCTAGCTTGTTATTAATTCATTCTAACAAGACCCAGCATGCCGTGTTTCTGGGGCCCTGCAATTACACACTCATATCATACCCTGTTTAATCCAATCATTGTGTATTTGTGAAAACAGTTGCTGCCCACTCTCACAATTGACAAAGATTCATTTGGAGCAATAATTATTCCAATTTGATGTGGATGACAATGATGACTTGGCACCAGATAGTTCAGAGTTACGTTTCTTTCTACTTCTAAAGTTGTTGTTCTCCCTCCCTCCCTCACCCCGCCACCCCAAAACACTCTTGGTCACAACACTAAATCATTAATGAAGAAGGATCCTTGTACTGAATGTTTTGTCTGTCTCTTTGCTAGACATCCTGTGTGTGTGTGAGAGACTGCATGTGTGAGACTAGTAAGAATGTAGTGGGATTGTCCCTCTTGCCTCCCACCTGGGTGTAAAGTGCTAGTAGTTGCTCTGGAAAAGCAACCGAGACACAGAGAGACGTTCATCTTCAAAATTGTCAGGTGATGTTCCAGTATTGACAGATTTAGAGGTGTCAGGGTTTTTCCATTCCAGGTTTAAATAAAAGACTAAATGCTTTGCTACCACGATATTATTTCTCTATCATATAGTTTTTAACTGACGCAAAATGGTAAGGTAAGAGTGCCAATTTCAATAGCAGCACTTTGTGTGCCAGTGCGCAAATCACAGCTTTTAGCTTCAATTGTGATCAGGTACTCTCGTCCATAGTTCCTCCATTAGCTGACACTGCAGTTTTGGTTGCCTTTCACTTCTCAACAAGTAAACAACATCATGGCTCACTTTCAAGAGTGCAGCATCACCGTCCCTTTGGTGAAACGACTTGACTGCAGGTACCAAACAAAGGAAAAAGCTGGAGTAGTATTTGGTTAAAATCACATCAAATCAAAAATCACATCAAATTTGATTGGTCACATACATGTGTTTAGCAGATTATTTTGGGTGTAGCGAAATGCTTGTACTTCTAGCTCCGACAGTGCAGTAATATCTAACAAGTAATATCTAGCAATTACACAACATATACCCAATACACACAAATCTAGCAAAGGAATGGAATTAAGAATATAAAAATACGTGGTTGAGCAATGAATAAGATACAGTAGAATAGCATAGGATACAGTATATACATATGAGATGGGTAACACAAGATATGTAGACATTATTAAACTGACTAGTGTTCCATTTATACAAGTGGACAGTGATTTCAAGTCTATGTATCTAGGCAGCAGCCTCTATATGCTAGTGATGGCTGTTTAACAGTCTGATGGCCTTGAGATAGAAGCTGTTTTTCAGTCTCTCGGTCCCAGTTTTGATGCACCTGTACTGACCTCGCCTTCAGGATGATAGTGGGGGTGAACAGGCAGGGGCTCAGGTGGTTGTTGTCCTTGATGATCTTTTGGCATTCCTGTGAAATTGAGTGCTGTAGGTATCCTGGAGGGCAGGTAGTTTTCCCCCGGTGAAGCATTGGGCAGACCGCACCATCCTCTGGAGAGCCCTGCTGTTGCGGGCGGTGCAGTTGCTGTACCAAACGGTGATACAGCCTGACAGGATGCTCTCGATTGTGCATCTGTAAAAGTTTGTGAGGGTTTTAGGTGACAATCAAAATTTCTTCAACCTCTTTAGGTTGAAGAGGCGTTGTTGCACCACACCACACTTCACCACACTGTCTGCGTGAGT
Source organism: Oncorhynchus mykiss (assembly GCF_013265735.2). Taxonomy (NCBI): domain Eukaryota; kingdom Metazoa; phylum Chordata; class Actinopteri; order Salmoniformes; family Salmonidae; genus Oncorhynchus; species Oncorhynchus mykiss. The sequence continues at coordinate 14,514,442 of NC_048575.1, forward strand.
GGGCCATTTCAGTTTGTCAGTGACGTGCACGCCGAGGAACTTCAAGCTTTCCACCTTCTCCACTGCAGTCCCATCTATGTGTATGGAGGGTGCTCCCTCTGCTGTTTCCTAAAGTCCACGATCATCTCCTTTGTTGTGTTGACGTTGAGTGAGAGGTTATTTTCCTGGCAGCACACTCCCAGAGCCCACCTCCTCACCTCACCTCTCTGTAGGCTGTCTCGTCATTGTTGGTAATCAAGCACAACTAACTATTACGTTAGTTGTGCTTAGTTTAATGAGTGTTTGTTAGATTAAACATTAAAAAATACATTTTGTTTTCATTTTTTGTTTTGTTTGATCATTTAGGGCCTTATGCAGGAAGTCTGATGTGTGCCTCATTGTGCAGGTGTTTTTCTTCAGGATGGCCCCCACTGTGATGTCAGATAGATCCCCTCTCTGAGTGGTCTGTCCAGGTAAGTGTCACCTCTGGTTGAGAGGACCCAGGGTTCTACAGAGTGCCCTTTAGGTTCCCCAGTAGGAGGTTGTCTTTAACCCAGCATGCCTTAGTAAAGGTGTCACAACACATGACCATTGCCTAGATGTGTATGACCTTATAATGTGAAAAATGGCCTTACAGTTCAATGTTACAGAATGGAGACTCACAGGGTCTTGTCAAGCTCTGCTGTTGATTTTATGTTTGATATCCTCTTATTATTTACATGAAATATTACCAGAAATAAACCCAATACTTAACTAATCAATAGTTTAAAAAAATACTATCGAAATATCATGGCTCTTCAACAGTGGTGTAAAGTAAGGAAGTAAAAATACTTTAAAATACTACTCAAGTCATTTTGGGGGTATCTGTACTTTACTATATATTTTTACAACGTTTAATTTTACTTCACTACATTCCTAAAGAAAATAATGTAATTTTTACTCAATTATTTTCCCTGACCCCCAAAAGTATTTTGGATGCTTAGCAGAACAGGAAAACGGTCCAATTCACAAACTTATCAAGAGAACATCCCCACTGCCTCTGATCTGGCAGAATCCCTAAACACATGCTTAATTTGTAAATGTTGTCTGCCTGTTGTATTGTGCCCCTGGTTATCCTTAAATAAAATAAAATAATAAAATTGTGCCATCTGGTTTGATGAACATAGCCAATTTGAAAATATTTATAGTTGTACTTTTACTTTTGATACTTGAGTATATTTTTGCAATTACATTAACTTTTGATACTTAAGTATATTTAAAACCAAATACTTTTAGACTTTTACTCAAGTAGTATTTTACTGGGTGACTTTCACTTTTACTTGAGTAATTTTCTATTAAGGTGTCTTTACTTTTTCTCAAGTATGAACGTAATATCATGGTTAGGTATACTATATTTATTCAAAAGGAGACCATCGTGCGCTCACAGAAGTTGCGTATACTATTTATATACCATTCACACACGCACACGGACAAACACGCACACGGACAAACACACACACAGCCCCTCGCTCTCTCTGTATTTCCGCTCCTTGAACCGCTGCCTGGATCATCCTGCTGCCTCACTGCGGCCAGTTTTAAAGTGCGTGACGTCGCTTCCTTTCAACATGGCGCAGCTAGGCAGGTTGCTAATGGAAATCTGAGGGATTTACCCCACCTTCTGTCTTTATTTATGTCTGTATGTTAGAGCAACTGCCGCTGTCATCTCGAACAGAATACATCGGTCTGAAACGGCTGCTGCCCTTTGGACAGGCTCCTCGCCCTAATTCCGGTGCGTCATGTATGAGGGCAAAAAGACGAAAAACATGTTTTTAACAAGAGCTTTGGAGAAGATCCTGGCCGACAAGGAGGTTAAAAAGTCTCATCATTCACAATTGCGCAAAGCTTGCGAGGTGGCACTTGGTAAGTTCTGGCATTATCACAATCTGAGGTTGTCATTGATTTGCACACGTCATACATCTCTGCTTATCCTGCTTGATAGGTTTTCGGCTGCTACAATGTCGCAAAAATCTTCATTGAATCTGTTGGCAACATTGTAGAGCTAAACGGGTTATATGGCTTTTCGCCCGATAATTTAGGAGTTATTCTGGTGAAGGATGGGATATAAGTGTTGAATATACAACTATCGAGGTTGCCTTATAGGATCGGAGATAATCATTGTTTAGTTACTATGTGAATACGGAAATGGTGCAAGTGACAGGGGTGGGTGCCTCCTTTGACATTTGCAAGCTGCTACACTAGTTTATTACGCATGTAACTGATCATTCAGCCCTTTTGAAATAAATAGACAGCTATTACCTGAAAGCAAACTGGCACTGTTATTATTACCAATGATACAACCTAATGGAACTGCATTTGTCTGCAAGTCATAGGCTGTAGGCTACGGCCACTCGCAGCCTCTATAGCTACAATTCTTCCTCCAAGAAGAAGAAGCTACCGACAATGTTAATTTCAAATGAATCATATTTCATTACATTGTTAGGACGATATGTGAAAATAATTTAGCCTCAACACTTTCACTTTTTCTGGTGGGATCTTCTGTGTCATACGAAGCAGTGTCTGTCTGCTCTGCTCTGGATATCCAGACTGCCCTGCGTGGCTGGAGAGGGAGTGGTGTTGAAAGAATGTGGCCTATCACCTGGCAGTGAATGTTGGCGACTGTGGTATCTTTGGAGACTGGATCTGCGTTTATGTCCAGGTCTGGGTTGTCCCCAAAAACACCTGCACCGCGGCGGGCAAGTGGCAGATACTTTTGGCCATGTAGTGTATGTTGACACCTGCTCGTTGAACATCTTATTCCAAAATCATGGGCATTAATATGGAGTTGGTCCCCCCTTGCTGCTATAACAGCCTCCAGTTTCCTCCAGCTTCCTCCAGCTTCCAGAGGCAGTTTGGAACTTGGTAGTGACTGTTGCAACCGAGGACAAGTTTTACGCGTTACGCGCTTCACTACTTGGCGGTCCCGTTCTGTGAGCTTGTGTGGCCTACCACTTCGTGACTGAGCCGTTGTTGCTCCTAGACATTTCCACTTCACAATAACAGCACTTACAGTTGACCAGGGCAGCTCTAGTTGGGAAGAAATTTGATGAACTGACTTGTTGGAAAGGTGGCATTCTATGACGGTGCCACATTGAAAGTCACTGAGCTCTTCAGTAAGGCCATTATACTGACAATGCTTGTCTATGGAGATTGCATGGCGGTGTGCTCGATTTTTATACACCTGTCAGCAACAGGTGTAGCTGAAAAAGCCAAATCCACTCATTTGAAGGGGTGTCCACATACTTCTGTCTATATAGTGTATCATGTTACATTATCAGCATGGCATCATTCACACTCGCAGCAGGTGCATTAAGCAGAGGCTCGTCTTTACACTATAGCCTTATCTCCATTGGTCCGATGCCGGGTTGCTTTATGTTGGACATAGAAAGAGGAAGGCTCAACTAAACTTTATGTGAATCATTTCCATCTGTCATGCAACTCAGAACAGGTTTTGTCCTGACAGTTTCTGGTCCGTGTCTCAACACCAGGATGTGTGCTAGGCCTTTTTGGATCAAGTTAGGCTCTCTTCTGCTGTACCAGTAATCTGACACTGCTGGTGAAACAGATTGGCCCACCTTTGTTGTTGAGCAGCCAGTGAGTCGAGCCTGTCTTTGTCTTACTGTACCTGTCTCAACGGTTTTGGGGGATAGGGAATGCACAATACTAGACTACATTGGTATTAGCCAATATGCAATGATATTATAATGTTATTACACTGTTAGTAACACCACTGAGTATTCACTACATGTTAGCATGTTTACTAAAACTTGCTCTTTTAATGTAAATGATCTGAACTATGATAATACAAATATTTTATTAGACATCTTTGTATTCTTTCCCTATTGTCTTACATAGGCTACTGGGTTTATATGAGGATTAGGCTATATACTTCCTGGAGTTGTGTGAGGTTATCTTAAGTAGGAGGAGAGTTCATAGTAGGAACAACGCTCCCCCTGCATTCATAAAGTGAATAGCCCAGATTAGTCAGAGCACCACAGTGTGTGGGTGTTTTAAGAGCCGGGAGTTTACCACTGCTTTATTATGCAGTAGGCCTGTGTCATGGCCTATAAATATTACACATTCTAAAGGTGTGCCTGAATTCGTTTTTTTATTTTTATGATAACCAGCTGTGATTCTATTTAACAGCGTATTGGAGGCATGGATGGACATTTTGAAGGCTGCTCGTCCTAAGACAATGAGAAACTTTTGAGTCTGAAGTAACCACTTCCTGTCTAAACAACTGGGTGACCCATTACCAGTGACTTACATAATCTCTCCTCTTGCCTTGAGGCACAGAGACATCTCAGAGAGAATGCCATTACCAGTCTACTGACCTCTCAATGACAGTCCCTCTGATCATGATACATTCAGTCCTCACTGTCGCCCTCATTGAGACACGTTGTACACACTTCCAAGACAATCCCAATCCCTACCTGCTACCCCTAGTCCCCTACACGCTACCTCTAGTCCCATACACACTACCCCTAGTTCCCTACCTACTACCCCAGTTCCCTACCTACTACCCCTAGTCCCCTACCTACTACCCCTAGTCCCCTACACACTACCTCTAGTCCCCTACCTACTACCCCTAGTTCCCTACCTACTACCCCTAGTTCCCTACCTATTACCCCTAGTTCCCTACCTACTACCCCTAGTTTCCTATCTACTACCCATTGTCCCCTAGCCCTAGTCCCCTACCCACTAGCCCTAGTCCCCTACCCACTAGCCCTAGTTCCCTAGCCCTAGTCCCCTATCCACTACCCCTAGTCCTCTACCCACTACCCCTAGTCCCCTACCCACTACCCCTAGTCCCCTACCCACTAGCCCTAGTCCCCTACCCACTAGCCCTAGTCCCCTACCCACTAGCCCTAGTCCCCTACCCACTAGCCCTAGTCCCCTACCCACTACCCCTAGTCCCCTACCCACTAGCCCTAGTCCCCTACCCACTAGCCCTAGTCCCCTACCCACTAGCCATAGTCCCCTACCCACTAGCCCTAGTCCCTTACCCACTAGCCCTAGTTCCCTAACCACTACACCTAGTCCCCTACCCACTTTCCCTAGTCCCCTAGTCCCCTAGCCCTAGTCCCCTACCCACTAGCCCTAGTCCCCTACCCACTAGCCCTAGTCCCCTACTCACTAGCCCTAGTCCCGTACCCACTAGCCCTAGTCCACTACCTACTAGCCTTATGCTGATACTGAATAGGCAGTGTTGTTCAAAGGCATTGCATGTTACAGCCCTATTTTAACTCTTCTTGTAGCTTTGTGATCTTCATTGTAACACTATCCAAGCATTTGTTTTGTTTTGATGAAAAACGTAAGTTGTCAGCCTCAGATTTAGTTTGTTCTCATTTTCACTGTGAACTTGACCTTTGCTGTTGTTTAGGGATCTATCCTATCCTGCGTCAGCTTGCATAGTGAAAGGTTCTCACATTGTCACAGAGGCAAAACAGTGACGGAAGCAGGAGTACATTCATCCTAAGATCAGAGTAGGTCTGATGAGAGAGATAGGGAGAGAGAGGGAGGGAGAAAGGTCGATGGATGGAAGAGAGACTCTGGAGACATCAAAGATGCCTAGGTGCAGTAGCTGGCGCTGTCCTCCTATTCTGAGAATGCGGTTTATGGTCCATTTGATTCATGATGAATAAATAGTTTGCCAACGCCGGGCTGACTTCCAAGTCCGTAACCAATATGTGATTTTTCTGCAGTGAGATAAATCAGCATATTTACATCCTCCTGAAAACAACCCCAAGTATTTTGGTGCTTGCAGTATGGACTAAATGGGCTAAAAAAATATAACAGATGCTCTCTGTCAGTCCATTGGAAGGTGAGGTAGAGATACCATAATGCTTGTAAACACCTACCTGACACTCTCCAAACAGTTAAGGGGGAAGGGGAGGGGCTACTGTGTTGTTTTCAGACCAAGTTGTTGGATCATCTTTAAACCCAGACGTTGAGTCACGGGGATGGAAGGAGCTGCCAGTCGCAGCGAGGTCAGGGCTCTTCCAGAGGTCAGGGCTCTTCCAGAGGTCAAGGCTCTTCCAGAGGTCAGGGCTCTTCCAGAGTTCAGTAGGGCCGCTGCACATTTCTCTCATTCCACAGTCCTCCGCTTTCCCAGCTCACTGCAGCCTGTGAATACATTCAGTTCACACACACGAGGGCCTGCTGCGGGGATATAGCAGTCTGTCCACAGTATATGCCTACACTGTACAGTATCAGTGCAGTCTTATGCAGTCTTAATCTGGTTTATATACAGTGTATAGCCGTGGTTTCATGACCTTGGTCATATCTAGGATACGTCACTGGCAGTCCTCTGGAAACAGTACTGTCTTTTGTCAGTTTATATGACAAAACAACCAATGTACAGAGTCGTGTAGAGCATCATTGTACCATCTAAACCGCTGTGAAATATGTTTTCAATAACCCAAAATATAGTATTTTCAGCTGTTTGAAGCTGGTGTACAAAACCCAGGTAAAATACGCAAAAACAAAACATAAGAACGGGAAGCATAGAAATAGGGCACATAGAACATATATACCGCTTCTTAGACTTGCTGTCAATGAGAACGCCAGATCAATAACTCACATTTCTATATGCATTTGGTCAGGTCGCCCAAAAAGTTAGATATTGTAGCTTTAATGTTACTGAATCAAGACTGTATCTATTATAACTATAGCAGTAACTACGAATCCTTTTAAATTAAGCTGTCACGTCCTGACCATAGAAAGCCTATATTTTCTATGGTAGAGTAGGTCAGGGCGTGACTAGGGGTTTTAGTCTAGTTTATTATTTCTGTGTGGGGTTCTAGGTTTATTTTCTATGTTGGGGTTTGTGTATGATTCCCAATTAGAGGCAGCTGGTATCGTTGTCTCTAATTGGGGTCATACTTAAGAAGCATTTTTCCACCTGTGGGTTATGGGATATTGTTTGTGTGTAGTTGCCAGTGCGCTGCATTAGACTTCACGTTTCGTTATTGTTCTGTATTGTTTTGGTGAGTTTCTTTATTAAACATGTGGAACTCTGTGTACGCTGCGCCTTGGTCCGATCATCATTATTACGAACAACGTGACATAAGCCATGTGAGCTGACCCATAGTAGATCTCATTTCATTCATATGTTGCGGAAAAGAGGCGTGCAACACATTTCTAATATGCTGCTTAGGGACCTTCCCAAAAGTAAGGTTGACATGAACAAAGTTATGGAGCAACTACTATGGCAAACTGTTTTCCTTCTGAGTGTGGATGGTAATGAAGATGAAGCTATATATAAGTATGAACAGAATATATGATGTACTATTCAGGAAGAATGTGTGCACTGATAGCAGAATACAATTCCTTAAAAGGCCTTTCGGGAATGTTTTTCTCTCCGAAAACTTTTAACAGCTATCTACAGCCTGTTATGGCCTATTTCCCTTCCACTGGGAACAGTACACTTCTGGTCATTAGGCCCACTGAACATATGCCCTCATTAGGCCCACTGAACATATGCCCTCATTAGGCCCACTGAACATATGCCCTCATTAGGCCCACTGAACATGATAATCCCAATAAGGGATCCAAATTCTTATTGCAGCTTTTTCATTGCGACTCCCAAAGGACCAGCATGCACTACAGTGATTATCTTGCACACAAAACAACGGGGTGGAGAGTTTGCTCCATAGTTTTTCACAAAATATACGTGCAACTGGTTATACGGACTGTAAGAAAACCTCATTGGGATACTTGCTGTTGGTTTTGTTTTGGGTTTGTAAGTACTAAGTGCTTATAAATCCAAAACGGTTTTAAGATCAAATATATAAGAGTTTAGAGTAACTAGCATTTAGCCCAAGTGATCAAATGATTCCTATTAGCTCTCAGCTATGTATTATTCTGATTGCTACTTATTTAGCACCATCAAATGGTGCATAGGCTAAGGCATATTTAATTACAGTGGCAAGAAAATGTATGTGAACCCTTTGGAATTACCTGGATTTCGACATAAATTGGTCAACAAATTTGATCTGATCTTCATCTAAGTCACAACAATAGACAAACACAGTTTGCTTAAACTAATAACACACAAATTATTTTATTTCTCTAGTCTATATTGAATACATAATTTAAAGTGTACGTTGGAAAAAGTATGTGAACCCCTAGGCTAATGACTTCTCCAAAAGCTGAGAATTGTTGAGTTACAAAAGTATCTCTAAAAGCCTTGATGTTCATCAGTCCACGGTAAGACAAATTGTCTATAAATTGAGAAAGTTCAGCACTGTTGCTACTCTCCCTAGGAGTGGCCGTCCTGCAAAGATGACTGCAAGAGCACAGTGCAGAATGCTCAATGAGGTTAAGAAGAATCTTAGAGTGTCAGCTAAAGACTTACAGAAATCTCTGGAACATGCTAACATCTCTTTTGACGAGTCTACGATACTTAAAACACTAAACAAGAATGGTGTTCATAGGACACAATGGAAGAAGCTACTGCTGTCCAAAAACAACCATTGCTGCACGTCTGTTTGCAAAAGTGCACCTGGATGATATTCTGTGGACAGATGAAACTACAGTTGAGTTGTTTGGAAGGAACACACAACACTGTGTGTGGAGAAAAAAAGGCACAGCACACCAACATCAAAACCTCATCCCAACTGTAAAGTATGGTGGAGGGAGCATCATGGTTTGGAGCTGCCTCAGGACCTGGACAGCTTGCTATCATTGACGTAAAAATGAATTCCCAAGTTTATCAAGACATTTTGCAGGAGAATGTTAGGCTATCTGTCCCCCAATTGAAGCTCAACAGACGTTGGGTGATGCAACAGGATAATGACCCAAAACACAGAAGTAAATCAACAACAGAATGGCTTCAACAGAAGAAAATACGCCTTCTGGGGTGGCCCAGTCCTAGTCCTGACCTCAACCCGATTGATATGCTGTGGCATGACCTCAAGAGAGCAGTTCACACCAGACATCCCAAGAATATTGCTGAACTGAAACAGTTTTGTAAAGAGGAATGGTCCAAAATTCCTCCTGACCATTGATTGTGCAGGTCTGATCCACAACTACAGAAAATATTTGGTTGAGGTTATTGCTGCCAAAGGAGGCTCAACCAGTTATTAAATCACATCATTTTCCCACCCTGCACTGTGAATGTTCACACGGCGTGTTCAATAAAGACATACAGTATAATTATACATACCTATAATTGTTTGTGTGTTATTAGTTTAAGCAGACTGTGTTTGTCTATTGTTGTGACCTAGATGAAGTTCAGATAAAATTTTATGACCAACTTATGCAGAAATCCAGGTTTTTCCAAAGGGTTCACATACTTTATCTTGCCACTGTATAAAGTAGACAACTTTTCATCATATCCCTAACACTAGGAAAATAAATTCAACACCCAAGGGGAGGCCTAGCCAAACATGGAATACCAAGTTGTGTGAAGTTGAGACGCCAGGGAGCCAGTGCTAACAGAGCATGACTATGGATGAGAGAGTAAATTAGTGTTATTTTTACTTTCAGACTTCTGGAAATATTCACTGCTGCTCTGTTTCTCGCGTAAATGGAGACAGATCGGTGTGTGTGCGTGTGCGTTCTGTCATTTTTGGTTGCATCTTAAAATATGGAGTGAGTAAATTGTCCAAAACCTGGAGCACACGGACTGAAGTGCAGGCAAGTGTGTATGTGCGTGTGTGTGTGTTTGGGAATGGAGTCTGGCCAAGCCTGGCCTACCACAGGGTATTGTTGTTTAGTGTGAATGTGGTGAGTTTAATTTGGTTTGCAGGCTGGCTCTCCCTCAGTGAGGAGCATATGTTGGGCTCTGGGCTGTCTAGAGCGAGAGAAGAAAAGAGGAGTGAGTGGATGGGATGAAAGGGGAGAAAAAAAATTGAGGGGGAGTGGGGAGAGGAGAGAAACGGGAGAGGATACCGAGGAGAAGAGCTCTCTTTTTCTAGCCTTATGGCCTTGGTTAAAGGGATAATCCACCCTAAACCACTGATTCCTATGATTACCAGTGTTCAATAGTGTTAAATAACACTAATATGTGAAAATAATATTTTTTGTGAACAAATATTTCATTTTGTTGTTAAAACAAGGTTGGTAGAAACATGTGAAAATAATTTTTAGAAATCTGTTGCAGCTCGTCTACTATAAAACCCACAATGAAATGCTCTTTCTCTCTGGGCTTGCTGGCAGGCTAGCTAGGTAGCTAGCCATCCAGCACACAATAATACTAAAGTCAATATCAGCATGTGAAGTAGCTAGTTAGCTTAAAACCGCCTAAACAAACTGCAGTATCTCACTGAGTTCAACTTGCAGTTCGTCTCTGCCACTGAGCTATAAACAGCGTCTCTGCCCAGAGCGAGAGCAACGTGACCTTACTTTCCCACAGATACTTTTGAGGTGATGGGAAAACTCCGTTACAATCATATTAACGCACCTTGTGTACTTTGCACATAAGTCGTCAATGGGTCGTGCGGTGCATTCTGGGTGATTCTGGGACAAGGAGAGCTCTCCTTCAAGGAGTGAATGGTAGTCAAAAAAGCACTAACTCAAAAAATGAACTTTAGCATGGATTTTGTGAACAAGAAGTACAACACTGCAAATATTTTTCAAGATGTGAGATAATGAACTTGTTCTCTGTAATATCATTTAGCTTTGGAATTGTGAGATTACGCACTTTTGAGGAAAATAGGCAGGTTTCTCTACTCATACCCTGACTTTCATAAGGGATTGCGTGATGATTAGCTTAGCATGATGCAGCGTGACAATGTGAATGCGATGGGTCGACAGTCAGTTGGGTGGGGCGTTTCTCCATTCATTGCCCAATGGGATTCCTATCTCCTCCTTTCTGTATCATCTCTGTTTCCTACAGACACACAGGGCCCATTGCGACATGGTACTTGAAGAAGAAACTGAGTTGAATAATTTGGTACACTGTTTAGATTGAGCACAGTAAGCAAAATATTGACTTTGTCATGATGATATAAACAGATGGATGTGTTCTAGACACGCCCATACCATCTATTGGCTGATCTGGGGTGCTGGTAATTGTTTTAAAAGCGTTATAAAATGTGATAATGTGTTGTCCCCTATCTCCAGTGATGATACTTATGTAGCTATGACGCGTTCCTAGACGATTTCCTGATTTTCACAGACGGACCACTCAGAAGTTTAATCATGGAATTGTTTATTTTACCCATTAACAGAACATAGTCTTTCTCCAAGTTGACAGGAGTTTCCTGATTTTTATTTCTGGATGTGGATTATCCCTTTAACTGCTCATATAGGCAGATAATCGCACCACAGACAGACAGCTTAGTAGTTTAATTGTAGACCCAGTAGACACCCCATGGTGCACTCCGGTCTCTGCCCCACCAGGCTGTGTGCAGACAGGCAGCTTAGCTCAGATGTAAGCCAGCAGGTTCACTACTACTCACATCATTAGCAGGGAGAAAGTCACTCTCTTTAAGCCCAAACTAGACCTGATAATGAAATGAACCAACTCTTTTCTCTAGAATGAACCAAGTTGGGAGGAAAATTAGCTAATACTCTACAGTTCCTCTATGTTGGGTTTTTCTGTATCGCACCTGTCAAAATATTTTGTTACACTGATACCCCAAACATCCATAATACATGAATGATCCGTGCAAATGCCTCATTCAATATAAGGAGAGGTGACGAAATAATTATGTTTCAGCAGCCAACAAAGAGATGAACGGAGGGAATATTCTCCTCCTCTTTCTCTTGTCATTTGGTGGTGTTGGAAGAGTTAAGAGGCTGATATTTAGCAGATCCTGCCATCTGTGTGCATCTGAGGTGGGCTGATACAAAGCTAATGAGTTACCATACATCACCATAACTAAAGGAGATGGTGAGAGAGGAGGATCAGGAAGGGAGGGAGGGACTGAATGGTGAAGAAAGAGGGATGGAGGAAGGGAGAGAGAGTAAGAGAAAATTGAGGGAGAGAAGAAAGGAGGGTACTGACATATAGAGAGCAAGTGAGGGAGGGAGAGAGAGAAAGAGTAATTGAGATAAACAGAGAGAGATGCCAGCCTGGGCCCCATACTGAGCAGGTTTGAAGGAGTAGGTGGTTGATGAGAGTTGGCCCTTTGGATTCCTGATCAAAAACAAAGACCTCAATAACTGTGTAATAATCAAGGCCTGGTGCAGCAGAAAACCATTTCCCATCTCTCCACTATAGCAGTCAGTCAGTGTAGTGATTCCCAGCATGATTAGACAGGGGCTTTAGCAGGCCTGCGTGAGTAGGCTGGAGGCCCGGGAGTCCATGGGGCTCCAGGCCCACAACACACATTAGGTAGTCCAGACAACCTCTGGTAGCCAGGGTTTCCTGCCTCTCCACTCTTCTCCTCTCCCAAATTTAATTACTGCAGTGCAATCTTTCCTTTGACCCAACACAATGGAAATGTCAGGGGGCTGACTTTCCCCTGGTTCGCCATGACAGCTGCAGCTGCCCTCTGTTTACCGATGCTCAGGGGAGAGATTGAGTTGGAGGTTGCCACCTACAAACAGATTTAGGATCAGATTACTCAACCCTGGTCCTAATGTTAAGCTTCATTGTGTGAGATAATACACAGCCAAAAGTATGTGGACACCTGCTCATCGAACATCTCATTCCAAAATCATGGGCATTAATATGGAGTTGGTCTCCTTTCTTTGCTGCTATAACAGCCTCCACTCTTCTGGGAAGGCTTTCCACTAGACGTTGGAACATTGCTGCGGGGACTTGCTTCCATTCAGCCACGAGCATTAGTGAGGTCGGGCACTGATGTTGGGCGATTAGGCCTGGCTCCCAGTCGGTGTTCCTATTTGTATTTATTATGGAACCCCATTAGCTGCTGCAGTTACACAATTTTAAAAACATTACAATACATTCAGAACAGATTTCACAACACACTAAGTGTGTGCCCTCAGGCCCCTACTCTACTACCACATATCTACAACACAAAATCCATGTATACGTGTGTATATTCATGTGTCTCTGCCTATTTTGGTGTTGTTTCACAGTCCCCGCTGTTCCATAAGGTGTATTTCTATCAGTTAAAAAAAAATCTGATTCTACTGCTTGCATCAGTTACCATGTAGTCATGGATCTATGTAGTTCTGTGCGCATCCCATAGTCTGCTTTGGACTTGGGGACTGTGAAGAGACCTCTGGTAGCATGTCTTGTGGGGTATGCAGGTCTGTCTGAGCTGTGTGCTAGTCATTTAAACAGACAGCTCGGTGCTTTCAACATGTCAATTCCTCTCACAAATACAAGTAGTGATGAAGTCAATGTCTCCTCCACTTTGAGCCAGCAATGCTTTTCGTGTTTTACATATTTAGGGCTAACTTATTCCTTGCCACCCACTCTGAAACTAACTGCAAGTGTAGCGGTCATTTCAGTCGCTGTAGTAGCTGATGTGGATAGTGTTGAGTCATCCGCATACATAGACACACTGGCTTTACTCATAGAGACACTAGCTTTACTTTACTCTAAATGGGTGCTTATTAGTAACTGGGATAAGTAATTTAATAAGTGTGTCAAGTGCAACGTCTGTTTGCTCCTCATTACACCTCACGGACCAACAAATATTCTTTACATCAACAACATAGGAATCACTACAAAACTTATTGTATGACCTCTTATACACTATATTAGGCCCAGCCTTTGGAACTTTGGTTTTCCTAGATATGGCTTCTATATTGTGATCACTACATCCAATGGATCTGGATACTGCTTTCAATAACATTTCTACAGCATTAGTAAAGATGTAATCAATAGATGTTGATTATTTCATTCCTGTGCTGTTTGTAACTACCCAGGTAGGATAACTGATAACCTGAATCAGGTTGCAGGCACTGGTTACAGTTTAAAGTTTTTTCTTGATTTGGCAGCGTGATGAAAGCCAGTCAATATTTAAATCCCCCAGAAAATATACCTCTCTGTTGATATCACATACATTATCAAGCATTTCACACGTTATCCAGATACTGACTGTTAGCACTTGGTGGTCTATAGCAGCTTCCCACCAGAATGGGCTTTAGGTGAGGCAGATGAACCTGTATTTAGAATGAGATCCTCTCTAATCTTTACAGACATCTGGTTCAGAATATAAACAGCAACACCTCCACCACTGGCATTTCTGTATTTTCTGTAAATGTTATAACCTTGTTACTACCACTGTATCATCAAAGGTATTATCTAAATGAGTTTCAGAGATGGTCAGAATAAGAATGTCATCTGTTACTAGCAAGTTATTTTGTGGGCTATTTTGAGCACTTTTCTGGTATGTTTACTTGTTTTCATTGCATTACTGGGAAGCTTAGCAGAAGTAGATATTCTCATGTTATATATGTTAGTGCAGGGTGAGCTGCACACGGTGGACTTCCTACTAGGGCACACCGCCTCAGTGCTAACCTGCATAAATCTGGTTTATAGGCACATGATTGCTGCATACTAAAGCTTTAGGATCAGCAGAGGCATTCAGGCCAGTTAAAGGGACATACATTGTGTCTACCAATGCCCCTGGTGTAATGTACATTTGCTAAAGCATTGTGATGACTCAGTGACACAATGGTAGGGATTAACTGAGCTGGGCTTGAGTCATTGATAAGTAATTGTCTCAACGCAGCCTTTTAATGCTGTGAAAGGATCCAGGACCCCAAATGATTTGGGTGGATCCCAACCTCCTTATAAAGCTTGTTTTGTTTCCAAAAGGTATAGAAATTGTCAACAAAAGTTACACCCATGAAGCTACTATAATCACATAGCCAGTTTTGAAGAGAAAGAATCCTGCTAAAGTGTTCAATGCCACAATTCAGAGAGGGCACAGAGCCACGATATGGTGGGTCTTTTATTAGTGTCTAGCAGAGAGTCAGTCAGCTCTTTAAAATCCAGTTTCAACTGTTCAGAGCTGCCCTTCATAATGTCATTAAAACCAACATGGACTACGATAGAATCAATGTCCATGTCCTGGCGTAGGACATTCGGGAGCAGCTTAGTAATGTAATTTACTTAAGCTCCTGGGATAGGACATTGTTTTTGCACCAGGAACAGTCACATTTCTTACCATGGCGCTGCCCAAAATCACAGCTGGCGAGAAGGATGAGGAAATCCACCCACTCCCATGCTTCACAGGATGGTGCAGGCCTCCGAGAGATGGAGAAGCCCTGCTTGATCCAGAGCAGGGACGGAAGGTTTCTGACGTCGACTTCGAAATCATAGGGGAAGGAGTAGGAGTAGGCACAGCGGCCGCAGACACAGGTACGCCCAGCGACGACGGTGCAGGTTGATCAAGCTCCAGGGTGGCGAAACTATTCGTTGTTTGTATTCGCTCCGGCCCTCTCGTTGACATTGTAGACTGCTTTGCAGGAGGCCGCTATCGTCGTCTTCCATGGCTCGTGACATGCCACCATCGTTGATTGCCATGCTCCTCTTGCTGTGCTCCTTAGACTCCGCTATCAGATGGGGGAGGAGAGCCAGGAGATGGCTCCCCTGGCAAACAAACTCTGGGCAACTGCGGCCAGTCGGATAACAACAAATGACAAGACGGAGATGCATCCAACATGCACAAACGCCGTCCAGCCACCGGCGTAGAAATAGTAAACATTCCACTCTGCGTTTTACCCAGTTTCTTACGTAGGCTGGCGACCTGCGTGATCAAGGAAGCCACCTCAAGCCTATAATCCTCGACAAGCAAACAATTGCCTCATTGGAACTCTGAGTGATCCAGTTTGTCTTGAAACAAAGCGTAGTATATACAGCTCCTACAGCGCTGGAACCGTACAGACAAAGTAGGCTCCATTGGAAAACGAATCTGGGACTAACTTCGTTAGCTTAATGGCTAACGTTAGCCGCTTAGCTAGATTAGTGGCTCTTTCAAGCCATTCTACAGCGAATTCATCCCAAAGGTGTTCAATGGGCTTGAGGTCAGGGCTCTGTGCAGGCCAGTCAAGCGCTTCCACACCGATCTCGACAAACCATTTCTGAATGGGCCTCATTTTGTGCACGGGGCATTGTCATGCTGCAACAGGAAAGGGCCTTCCCCAAACTGTTGCCACAAAGTTGGAAGCATAGAATTATCTAGAATGTCATTGTATGCTGTAGGGTTAAGATTTCCCTTCACTGGAACTAAGGGGCCTAGCTCAAAACATGAAAAACAGCCACAGACCATTATTTCTCTTCCACCAAACTTTATAGTTGGCACTATGCATTCGGACAGGTAGTGGCCTTCTGGAATCCGCCAAACCCAGATTTGGCCGTTGGACTGCCAGATGGTGAAGTGTGATTCATCACTCCAGAGAATACGTTTCCACTGCTCCAGAGTCCAATGGTGGAGAGCTTTACACCACTCCATCCGACGCTTGGCATTGCTCATGGTGACATTAGGCTGGTGTGCGGCTGCTTGGCCATGGGAATCCATTTCATGAAGCTCCCGACAAACAGTTCTTGTGCTGACGTTGCTTCCAGAGGAAGTTTGGAACTCGGTAGTGAGTGTTGGAACAGAGGACAGTCCATTTTTTTTTTCAGCACTCGCCGGTCCCGTTCTGTGAGCTTCTGTGGCCTACCACTTTGTGGCTTAGCCGTTGTTGCTCCTAGACCTTTCCACTTCACAATAATAGCACTTACAGTTGATCGGGGGAGCAGGGCAGAAATTTGACTTGTGACAAACTGACTTGTTGGAAGGGTGGCATCCTATGACGGTGCTACTTTAAAAGTCACTGAGCTCTTCAGTAAGGCCATTCTACGGCCAATGTTTGTCTATGGAGACACACACAGTTTTGTGTATATATAGTGTATCTGACCCTGGGCCAGTGGTTAAAGAGCATCTGAGAGAGACTGATCTGCATGTGTGTGCACACGCATTTGTTTA
The DNA here is from genome assembly GCF_013265735.2 of Oncorhynchus mykiss. Classification (NCBI taxonomy): domain Eukaryota; kingdom Metazoa; phylum Chordata; class Actinopteri; order Salmoniformes; family Salmonidae; genus Oncorhynchus; species Oncorhynchus mykiss. The sequence goes on from NC_048575.1 coordinate 14,531,301, forward strand.
TGTTTTATTATCATACATTTTTTACCTTTTGTTCAACTAGACAAGTCAATTAAGATCAAATTCTTATTTACAATGGCGGCCTTCCCCGGCCAAACCCTCCCCTAACCCGTCCTATGGGACTCCCGATCACGACCGGTTGTGATACAGCCCGGGATCGAACCAGGGTCTGTAGTGACGCCTCAAGCACTGATATGCAGTGCCTTAGACCGCTGCGCCACTCGGGAGGCTCCAGTGTGTGTTCAGTCCCACTTGACAACCTCATCACTGACGTTCAGGTTTTCTTCAGAATGAAGGCCACATAGGAAGAGATGTTCACAGGCAGTCCAATATCACTGACCAGACTCGTCTTTGAAGGCAGTGGCTTTTGAAATGCAAAATCTTCTCCTGATAACAAAGCACGTCGCTGACAGTGGCTCAGCAGGTTGTTGTGCTGGTGTGCGGTTGAGAATGAGATTACCAACTAAGGAACAGCTCCATACTACTTGTCAGAGAACTGATACTCTATACTGGCTGTTTGGGTGGGATTGGTGTGGGCCGTGGGGGGTGGGGGGCGTGGTGGGATCCGTGGGTGGCTTTTGAACATTTCTTTGGATTCCTCATGTTTAACTCCTTGTTCAAAAAAACGTTTGGTCCAAATCGGATGTTACTGTAGGTAGTATATTTATTGAATAGTATATAAATCCTATAGATTAAAATGGACAGTTTGGGTGCAATCGATTAGCTTAATTTCTCAGAGATCAAATTATATTTGAAACGAACAATGTTTCAGGAACGCTAATCTTATTTGTTTTCAGAACAATCTGAGATGGTGGCTGTCAAGCCTCTTTCTTGTGTTTTTAGGGCTCAATGCCCAGATAAACTGTTCTTATGGCACTCAGTGTTATTAGTGTGTCTACATTTCATTGGCTTTACGTTTTAAATATCTCCTTCCCTACCAGTCAGCCTCTATAGCAACACTATTCTGTCCAATATGCTGTGTATTGATCTTTGTAGCCTTGGGGGGAGGGAAGAATCACTGGATTAGTGAGGCAAGTGAAGCAGAGATGAATGAATGCTGTGTTTATACACACACACACAGAGAGAGAGAGCAAGAAGAGAGAGCGAGAAGAGAGCGAGAAGAGAGAGCGAGAGAGGTGCCGCCACCGTGTCTTGGGTGTTTCAATCTGCATTGGATTCATGACAGATTCAGATGGGTGGAATGCCTTTGATATGGAAATGCCACTGCAGGAGATGGATGCTCTCACACCCACACACACAGCTCAGGTGACTGAACCTGAGAATGAGATTGACCTGTGACCCCCTGATGTGTGTGTATGTGTGTCACACGTAGAGCATGAGAAAACAGTCTGCTGTGTCCTGACCTGTCTATGGTAGGAGGTTATGTCCTTCCTTCCCCCTATCCTCCTCCCTTCTTCCGCATGGTGTGTGTGTGTGCGTGTGTGCGTGTGTGCGTGTGTGCGTGTGTGCGTGCGTGCGTGTGCGTGCGTGTCACTGCCAGGGCGGGAGCTGCTTATTGAATTAGTAGTGTTGATCAAACAGCTTGAGTCAGCAGGAATCCTTTTCCAGGTGAAGTAGTCAGCCCATAGAAATAGATTGTAGCCTTCCAGCCGTGGCATCGCTGTGTGCCAGCTTGTACGCATCATCAAACTGCTCATCTGCGTGTGCTTGCTCCCAAATAAACCTTCCAATACCTATTCAATACCCTTTGAATAAAGGAGGATTGGAGGTGAGCTTTCAAACAGGACGTTGTCTTTTTAGCTTGAGTTTCTTGAATCTGCAGTCACTGCAAATCATGAGAAGATAGACACTTTTAGTTTGTTTCTTGCTGTGGCCACTGGTCAGGCCCTTATTGTCAGGCAGTTGTATCAGACATTCAATACAATCCTTAACTATCAAGTAGCCAGCACATAGTTCTGAGTGGGGTGTGTTCATTGCAGTGTCTCAGTGACGAGCCTGTCATCTGAAGAAGGCTGTTTCCAATGAGTTTGATGTTGTTTATGAATTTCAGGAAGCGTTCGTTCTGGTTCTCCATTGGCCAGGGAGAGGACAGCAGGTATTGTGTAGGTGAATAATATCAGTTTCCAGTATAAGGGGAAGTTCATGTGTGTATGTGTTTCTGTCTGTTTGTATCTTTGTGAGTGTTTTCCTGTGTGCAGGTTATTATAGCTAGTGGTAATACCCGTTCCATCCACACCTAGTGAGTCCAGGCAGTGAGACTGGTGTACAGGGAGGCTCAGTCTTTACACTGACATTGTTTGACAGGTTTTTAAAAAATGTAAAAAAGCAACACCTCACGGAACAACGCCTCTCCCCATGTGACCCACTTGTTGTGTGTATATAATGACATGTATGTGTAACTGATAGATACACACACACACACACACTTCATGTTAATGTTTTTAAATGTATGTAAATTGTAAATTATTTTTTTGTTATGTGTCAGACCCCAGTAAGACTAGCTGTTGCCATTGGCGTCGACTAATGGGGATCCTAATACATCATATCAAATCAGGGAGTTCTAAGCCCTCTTTACACTGACATTCTGTTTGACAGAGTGACAGCCTGATGGGGTGTTAAAGGGCATGACTGTCCTCTTGGATACTAGGGACGAAGCGGCTGTACAGACAAATCTCACTCGTACTTAGATAGCATGGAGAGATGACTGCAGGGGTGGAGCCTGGGCTGACACTCTAGAGGCCTAGTTTCAAGTAGGATAGCAGCCTACACAAGAAATAACTAATAACCATCTAGATGCCACCTTGATACACACATACAGTCTAGAGGTCGACCGATTAATCGGAATGGCCGATTTCAAGTTTTCATAACAATCGGTAATCGGCATTTCTGGACACCGATTTGGACGAATTTTTAAAAATGTATTTTTTATTTAACATTAAAAAAATCATATTTGATACCTTTATTTAACTAGGCAAGTCAGTTAAGAACACATTCTTATTTACAATGACGGCCTAGGAACGGTGGGTTAACTGCCTTGTTCAGGGGCAGAACGACAGATTTTTACCTTGTCAGCTCGGGGATTCAATCTTGCAACCTTACGGTTAACTAGTCCAACGCTCTAACCACCTGCCTCTCATCGCACTCCACGAAGAGCCTACCTGGTACACAAATGCAGTAAGAAGCCAAGGTAAGTTGCTAGCTAGCATTACACTTATCTTATAAAAAACAATCAATCAATCATGATCACTAGTTATAACTACACATGGTTGATGATATTACTAGTTTATCTAGCGTGTCCTGTGTTGCATATAATCGATGTAGTGCGCATTCGCGGAAAAAGGACTGTCGTTGCTCCAACGTGTACCTAACCATAAACATCAATGCCTTTCTTAAAATCAATACACAGAAGTATATATTTTTAAACCTGCATATTTAGCTAAAATAAATCCAGGTTTGCAGGCAATATTAACCAGGTGAAATTGTGTCACTTCTCTTGCGTTCATTGCACGCAGAGTCATCCGACCATTGATATGGTCAAATCCGGAAACTATCATTTTGAAAACAAAACGTTTATTATTTTCGCATATATGCATATGCAATAATAATAAACGTTTTGTTTCCGGATTCGACCATAATAATGACCAAAGGCTCGTATTTCTGTGTGTTATTATGTTATAATTAAGTCTATGATTTGATAGAGCAGTCTGACTGAGCGGTGGTAAGCAGCAGCAGGCTCGTAAGCATTTATTCAAACAGCACTTTCGTGTGTTTTGCCAGCAGCTCTTCGCTGTGCTTCAAGCATTGCGCTGTTTATGACTTCAAGCCTATCAACTCCCGAGATTAGGCTGGTGTAACCGATGTGAAATGGCTAGCTAGTTAGCGGGGTGCGCGCTAATAGAGTTTCAAACGTCACTCGCTCTGACACTTGGAGTGGTTTTTCCCCTTGCTCTGCATGGGTAACGCTGCTTTGGGGGTGGCTGTCGATGTGTTCCTCGTTCGAGCCCAGGTAGGAGCGAGGAGAGGGACGGAAGCTATACTTTTACACTGGCAATACTAAAGTGCCTATAACAACATCCAATAGTCAAAGATATATGGAATACAAATGGTATAGAGAGAAATAGTCCTATAAATACTATAATAACTACAACCTCTTACCTTGGAATATTGAAGTCTCATGTTGAAAGGAACCACCAGTTTTCATATGTTCTCATGTTCTGACGTTAACTTTTTTACATGGCACATATTGCACTTTTACTTTCTTCTCCCACACTTTGTTTTTGCATTATTTAAACCAAATTGAACATGTTTCATTATTTATTTGAGGCTCAATTGATTTTTATTGATGTATTATATTAAGTTAAAGTAAGTGTTCATTCAGTATTGTTGTAATTGTCATTATTACAAATAAATCTAAAAAAAATCGGCCGATTAATCGGTATCGACTTTTTAAAAGTCCTCCAATAATCGGTATCGCCGTTGAAAAAAAATCATAATCGGTCGACCTCTAATCCCGACGACACACTGAGCGTAAATATATATATTGATTGCAATTATTCTCGAGTGAGTGAGCGTTCATGTGCAAAGGATTAGCATTTCAATTGTTATAATTATCAACTTTGTAGTGTCTCATCTCAGTCGACCCCCACTTCCCCTTTTTGTCCACCAAGCCGCGATACCTGTTTATCCCACTAGGGAAACTCTGTTATCATTTCCTTGTAACTATCTACTGTTTGTTTATGCATTTCTCTGAATTACTTAGTTAGTAAATAAATGATTTAAGACAATAGATTTATGAATGACTCATAGTGAAGACTGGGTTTGTGCAGATAACCAACAATTTATGACGTTTGGAATGAGACTAACGTGAGGTAAAATAAATAATTAATTAATTAAGAAGACTATTTGATCAGATATTAAAATATATCTGAAAAGTTGTATTTGGAAAATTATGATTTTGTAATCTGAATATTTTCCTTGTGGCCAGACGGAAGCCACTCCTCAGTAAAAGGCACCTGACAGCCTGCTTGGAGTTTGCCAAAAGGCACCTAAAGACTCTCAGACCACGAGAAACAAGATTCTCTGATCTGATGAAACCTAGATTGAACTCTTTGGCCTGAATGCCAAGTATCACGTCTGGAGAAAACCTGGCACCATCCCTACGGTGAAGCATGGTGGTGGCATGCTTCGTGGGGATGTTTTTCAGCGGCAGGGATTGGAGACTAATCAGGATCGAGGGAAAGATGAACGGAGCAAAGTACAGAGAGATCATTGATGGAAACCTGCTCTCAGACTGGGGCGAAGGTTCACCGCAGGAGTGGCTTTGAGACAAGTCTCTGAATGTCCTTGAGTGGCCCAGCCAGAGCCAGACTTGAACCCGATCGAACATCTCTGGAGAGACCTGAAAATAGCTGTGCAGCAACGCTCCCCATCCAACCTGACAGAGCTTGAGAGGATCTGCAGAGAAGAATGATAGAAACCCCCTAAATAGAGGTGTGCCAAACTTGTAGCATCATACCCAAGAAGACTCAAGGCTGTAATCGCTGCCAAAGGTGCTTCAACAAAGTACTAAGTAAAGGATCTGAATACTTATGTAAATGTGACATTTCCGTTTTTTATTTGTAATACATTTGCTAAATTGTCAAAGACTTGTTTTTGCTTCGTCATTATGGGGTATTGTGTGTAGATTGAGGAGGGGGGGAAAAACAATTGAATCCATTTTAGAATAAGGCTGTAACGTAACAAAATGTGGAAAAAGTCAAGGGGCCAGAATACTTTTCAAATGCACTGTACATATTTCACGAGGAGTAGCCTATAGATTTGTTCTCTCCTTTGTTCTCTCCTCTCCTTTTAATAAATTATCAAAAATGTTAAGACCTGTTTTTGATTTGTCATTATGGGGTATTGTGTGTAGATTGATGAGGGGGGGAAAACAATTTAATACATTTTAGAATAACTCAACTCATTGTTTGTCACCGCTCACTCACTCACTCACTCACTCACTCACTCGGTCATCAGAATTGTCATGTGTGATTGTTAGGCTGCTGGTGGGAAAGCATGCCTCTCACTCTGCCTGGTGTTCATGTCCGTTGATTACCACTCAAGCCCAGAATACACAGAACAACATGATACACAGAACAACATAAAACACAGAACAACATAAAAAACAGAACAACATAAAACACAGAACAACATAAAACACAGAACGCATAATACACAGAACAACATAAAACACAGAACAACATAATACACAGAACACCATAATACACAGAACACCATAATACACAGAACACCATAATACACAGAACAACATAAAACACAGAACACATAAAACACAGAACACATAATACACAGAACAACATAATACAAAGAACAGATAAAACACAGAACCATATAAAACACAGAACACATAAAACACAGAACACATAAAACACAGAACCACATAATACACAGAACCACATAATACACAGAACCACATAATACACAGAACCACATAATACACAGAACTACATAATACACAGAACCACATAATACACAGAACCACATAATACACAGAACCACATAATACACAGAACTACATAATACACAGAACCACATAATACACATAACCACATAATACACAGAACTACATAAAACACAGAACACATAAAACACAGAACCACATAATACACAGAACCACATAATACACAGAACCACATAATACACAGAACTACATAATACACAGAACAACATAAAACACAGAACACATAAAACACAGAACACATAATACACAGAACAACATAATACAAAGAACAGATAAAACACAGAACCATATAAAACACAGAACACATAAAACACAGAACACATAAAACACAGAACCACAGAATACACAGAACCACATAATACACAGAACCACATAATACACAGAACTACATAATGCACAGAACTACATAATACACAAAACCACATAATACACAGAACCACATAATACACAGAACTACATAATACACAGAACCACATAATACACAGAACTACATAATACACAAAACCACATAATACACAGAACTACATAATACACAGAACCACATAAAACAAAGAACAGATCAAACACAAAGCCTGTCAGCTCTCAGCAGAACCACAGAACCAGGCTAGTGCGCAGACATCAATACAGGATGATAAATAGGACTTCTAATGTGTTGTTTTTAGTGCTGCTTGGGGAATGTTGTGACTTGTGGATTGTGGAAGAGATTTTATATTATAGAGCAGAGAGACAGGCAACAAGAGGTGAAGTTAGTCACATTACATTTTCCCTGTTAATTGGCTGTATTCATAACAGCTTTGGGAGACAAAAGGGCTGTCATGGTTCACTTGCTGAAAATGAGATGCAAATTAATAATAGGTCATTCTATTGTGTGTGTGTCTGTGTGTGTGTGTGCGTCTGCCTGTCTTTGTGTCTGTATGCATCAGAGTCGTGTGTTGTGTGGGTGTGTGTCTCTGTTGAATTCAGGTATTGGGAGGGTTGAGGCACCAAATCGGGCAGCCACTTCCACATGAATAAAAACTCCCTGGGGTGTCCAGGTTGTTACTGTCTCACTGAGGGCCCTGGTTAGCTCTTACCGTTGCCATGGTTTCAGCGCTCAACGCCACTGGTGACAATTACTCGTCAACACTACCTACACATTCAACTAATGACATGATATAGCTGACAGTGAAGATGACTACCCCGACATTCCAATCCAACACTTTTTGTGTGTGCCTTGGTTTAAACAACTGTATGCCCAAGAGATGATCCAATACAGGGCTGGTGTATGCCTGTTGAATAGATATCACTACATTATTTTGACTCCTTACACTCTCTTGCATATGAATGTCTTTATGAAACAGAAAAAAGCTATGCAGTGGATATGCTGTCTGAAGGATTCATATATTTTTATTTGAAGGGTCTTGGTGCAGTCACAGTAGCACAGAGCCACTGTTTTATCTCCACTACTCTCTCCCAGCAAGGACTGAGTCAACACGGCTATGTTACAAAGGTCTGTCAGCCTGTGTTCTAATGCTGCTATGGGCTTCAAACAGTGGTGACCGCGAGGTCCATTTCTGGGGGTGATGGTGTTGAGCTGAAACAAAAATGTGCACACTGAAAGGAGAGAACAAATCTATAGGCTACTCCTCGTGAAATATGTACAGTGCATTTGAAAAGTATTCTGGCCCCTTGACTTTTTCCACATTTTGTTACGTTACAGCCTTATTCTAAAATGGATTCAATTGTTTTTCCCCCCCTCCTCAATCTACACACAATACCCCATAATGACGAAGCAAAAACAAGTCTTTGACAATTTAGCAAATGTATTACAAATAAAAAACGGAAATGTCACATTTACATAAGTATTCAGACCCTTTACTTAGTACTTTGTTGAAGCACCTTTGGCAGCGATTACAGCCTTGAATCTTCTTGGGTATGACTCTACAAGTTTGGCACACCTCTATTTAGGGAGTTTCTATCATTCTTCTCTGCAGATCCTCTCAAGCTCTGTCAGGTTGGATGGGGAGCGTTGCTGCACAGCTATTTTCAGGTCTCTCCAGAGATGTTCGATCGGGTTCAAGTCTGGCTCTGGCTGGGCCACTCAAGGACATTCAGAGACTTGTCTCAAAGCCACTCCTGCTGTGAAACTTCGCCCCAGTCTGAGAGCAGGTTTCCATCAAGGATCTCTCTGTACTTTGCTCCGTTCATCTTTCCCTCGATCCTGACTAGTCTCCCAATCCCTGCCGCTGAAAAACATCCCCATGAAGCATGCCACAACCATGCTTCACCGTAGGGATGGTGCCAGGTTTTCTCCAGACGTGATACTTGGTATTCAGGCCAAAGAGTTCGATCTAGGTTTCATCAGACCAGAGAATCGTGTTTCTCGCTGTCTGAGAGTCTTTAGGTGCCTTTTGGCAAACTCCAAGCGGGCTGTCATGAACCTTTTACTGAGGAGTGGCTTCCGTCTGGCCACTCTACCATAAAGACCTGATTGGTGGAGTGCTGCAGAGATGGTTGTCCTTCTAGAAGATTCTTACATCTCCACAGAGGAACTCTGGAGCTCTGTCAGAGTGACCATCAGGTTCTTGGTGACCTCCCCGACTAAGGCCCTTCTCCCCCGATTGCTCAGTTTGGCTGGGCGCTCTACGGACAATTCCTTTGACCTCATGGCTTGGTTTTTGCTCTTACATGTGTAACAGTATAACTTTAGCCTCGCTCATACCCGGGCACGAACCAGGGACCCTCTGCACACATCAACAACAGTCACCCTCCGAAGCATCGTTACCCATCGCTCCACAAAAGCCGCGGCCCTTGCAGAGCAAGGGGAACTACTACTTCAAGGTCTCAGAGCAAGTGACGTCACCGATTGAAACGCTATTTAGCGCGAACACCGCTAACTAGCTAGCCATTTCACATCCGTTACACATGCACTGTCAACTGTGGGACCTTATATAGACAGGTGTGTGCCTTTCCAAATCATGTCCAATCAATTTAATTTACCACAGATGGACTCCAATTCAGTTGTGGAAACATCTCAACGATGATCAATGGAAACAGGATGCACCTGAGTTTAATTTCGAGTTTCATAGCAAAGGATCTGAATACTTATGTAAAAAATGTATTTCTGTTCTTATTTTTAATTGCAAAAATGTATAAAAAATTGTTTTCGCTGTCATTATGGGGTATTGTTTATAGATACATTTTTTTATTTAATCAATTTTAGTACAAGGCTGTAACGTAACAAAATGTTGGAAAAGTGAATGGGTCTGAATTCTTTCCGAATGCACTAGTCGGTTATGGGCTATTCAGTGAGGTGCAGAGGTCAGATACGTGAGCTTGTCTTGATCCACAATAGAATGTGTAATGAGATGTTCATCAGCTCTTGAACAGCACATTATGGACCCCCCCCCCCCCCCTTTTCCTTACCTCTCCTAATAAATATGTGTTGGTCTGATGTAATTAATAAGGAGCATCCAGACACTGCACTTGATGAATTTATGAAATTGCTTCTTCCAATTATTGATAAACCTTTTAAGAAACTGACTGTTAGAACTGTTAAGGCTTAATGGATTGAAGAGGAATTTAAAAACTGTATGGTTGAAAGAGATGGGGCAAAATGATTGGCTATTAAGCCTGGCTGCACATCTGACTTACTGCAAATTGAGAAATAATGTGACTAAACTCAAGAAGAAGAAAAATAAACTGTATTATGAAGCCAAGATCATTGATATAAAGAATGTTGGAAAAACCTTTGGAGTACTTGAAATGAAATGATGGGCAGAAAGACATTCAACTCCATTTTCATCAAATCGGATGCCTTATTTTCATCACTAAACCCTTTGATGTTGCCAATTATTTGTATGATTATGTTTACTTCATTGTCAAAGTGGGTCAACTTAGGCAGGAAACTACTGAGAGCTGCTGAGGATGGTAGCTGACTCTATATTCACTCCTATTTGTCATATCTTTAATCAGGCCTAGATGGAAGCCAAAGTCATTCCTTCTACCCAAGAGTGGTAAAGCGGCCATTACTGGTTCTAACAGCAGACCTATCAGCTTACTGCCAGCTCTTAGCAAACTGTTGGATTTTATTTATTTGCTACTAAACACAATACCATTTCTCTGTAAACAGATGAACAACAGACTTTCAGCATGCTTATAGAGATGGGCACTCAACGTGTACACAAATGACTGATGATTGATTGAAATACATTGATAATAAGAAGATTGTGGGAGCTGTATTATTTGTTTTCAGGGCAGCCTTTGATATTATTGACCATAACCTGTTGTTGAGAAAACATATGTGTTATGACTTTTCAACCTCTGCCATATCGTGGATTCAGAGTTATTGATCAAACACAGAGGGTTTTCTTTAATGGAAGCTTCTCTAATGTCAAACATGTAAAGTGTGGTGTGTTGCAGGGCAGCTCTCTTGGCCCTCTGCTCTTTTCAATTTTTACCAATGTTTAATGCCAGTGGCAGGTCAAAGCCTGTGTGTCCATGTATGCTGATGATTCATCCCTATCAGCAACCACAGCTAGTGAAACCCTAAACAAAAAGTTTCAGTCAGTTTTAGAATTGGTGGCCAGTATTAAACTGGTCCTGAGCATGTCTGAAACTAAGAACGTTGTATTAGCTACAAATCATTTGCTAAATTCTAGACCGCTGAATCTGGTAATGAACGGTGTGGCTGTTGAGCAAGTTGAGGAGACTAAATTACTTGGTGTTACCTTAGACTGTAAACTGTCATAGTCAAAACATATTGATTCAATAGTTGTAAAGATCAAATCAAATGTTATTTGCCACATGCGCTGAATACAACAGGTGTAGACCGTGAAATGCTTATTTACAAGCCCTTAACCAACAATGCAGTTCAAGAAATAGAGTTCAGAAAATATTTACTAAAAAAACTAAAGATTCTCCCATCTCCACAGAGGAATCTGGAGCAAAGGGTCTGAATAATTATGTAAAAAGGTATTTCAGTTTTACATTTTAATACATTTGCAAAAAAAAACAAAACATTTTTGGGTATTGTGTGTAGATTGATGTGGGGGAAAAGCAATTTCAATTCATTTTAGAATAAGGCTGTAACCTAACAAAATGTGGAAAAAGTCAAGGGGTCTGAATACTTTCCGAATACACTGTATGTGTAACTTTTAGATGCGCGCACACACACACAGACACCCACACACACACTACATGTTAATGTGTGTAAATGGTAGTCTTGTCTGTGATGTCTTTTTCGTTTTGTGTCGGACCCCAGTAAGGCTAGCTGTCGCCCTAGTAAAATAAAATCTAAATCTCTAATTTCTCATCCTCTCTTCCTCTCCCCCCTCACTCGCTTTTCCTCCTCAACTCTCTCCCTCTCTCTGGTTCCTTCTTCTTTCTTAATTCCATTGATGCCTCCCTCTCTCTTTCTCCCTCTTCTCTGTCTCTCTTTCTCCTCCCTCTCTGTGTCTGAAGGTTATTGCTCCGCTGCGTCTCTTATCACTGTTGACTCTCCTCCCAGGGTAAGGCTTTAGTCCACGTTGCCTTCTTGTTCCCTGCTTAATCACTGCCTCTCAGTCATACTAAATCTACCTCACTGGAGCTTTACAGCCCCTGTAGAATAAAACTACCTCACTGGAGCTTTACAGCCCCTGTAGAATAAAACTACCTCACTGGAGCTTTACAGCCCCTGTAGAATAAAACTACCTCACTGGAGCTTTACAGCCCCTGTAGAATAAAACTACCTCACTGGAGCTTTACAGCCCCTGTAGAATAAAACTACCTCACTGGAGCTTTACAGCCCCTGTAGAATAAAACTACCTCACTGGAGCTTTACAGCCCCTGTAGAATAAAACTACCTCACTGGAGCTTTACAGCCCCTGTAGAATAAAACTACCTCACTGGAGCTTTACAGCCCCTGTAGAATAAAACTACCTCACTGGAGCTTTACAGCCCCTGTAGAATAAAACTACCCCACTGGAGCTTTACAGCCCCTGTAGAATAAAACTACCTCACTGGAGCTTTACAGCCCCTGTAGAATAAAACTACCTCACTGGAGCTTTACAGCTCCTGTAGAATAAAACTACCTCACTGGAGCTTTACAGCCCCTGTAGAATAAAACTACCTCACTGGAGCTTTACAGCCCCTGTAGAATAAAACTACCTCACTGGAGCTTTACAGCCCCTGTAGAATAAAACTACCTCACTGGAGCTTTACAGCTCCTGTAGAATAAAACTACCCCACTGGAGCTTTACAGCTCCTGTAGACTAAAACTACCTCGCTGGAGCTTTACAGCTCCTGTAGAATAAAACTACCTCACTGGAGCTTTACAGCCCCTGTAGAATAAAACTACCTCACTGGAGCTTTACAGCCCCTGTAGAATAAAACTACCTCACTGGAGCTTTACAGCTCCTGTAGAATAAAACTACCTCACTGGAGCTTTACAGCCCCTGTAGAATAAAACTACCTCACTGGAGCTTTACAGCCCCTGTAGAATAAAACTACCTCACTGGAGCTTTACAGCCCCTGTAGAATAAAACTACCTCACTGGAGCTTTACAGCTCCTGTAGAATAAAACTACCTCACTGGAGCTTTACAGCTCCTGTTGAATAAAACTACCTCACTGGAGCTTTACAGCCCCTGTAGAATAAAACTACCTCACTGGAGCTTTACAGCCCCTGTAGAATAAAACTACCTCACTGGAGCTTTACAGCCCCTGTAGAATAAAACTACCTCACTGGAGCTTTACAGCCCCTGTTGAATAAAACTACCTCACTGGAGCTTTACAGCCCCTGTTGAATAAAACTACCTCACTGGAGCTTTACAGCCCCTGTAGAATAAAACTACCTCACTGGAGCTTTACAGCCCCTGTAGAATAAAACTACCTCACTGGAGCTTTACAGCCCCTGTAGAATAAAACTACCTCACTGGAGCTTTACAGCCCCTGTAGAATAAAACTACCTCACTGGAGCTTTACAGCCCCTGTTGAATAAAACTACCTCACTGGAGCTTTACAGCCCCTGTAGAATAAAACTACCTCACTGGAGCTTTACAGCCCCTGTAGAATAAAACTACCTCACTGGAGCTTTACAGCCCCTGTAGAATAAAACTACCTCACTGGAGCTTTACAGCCCCTGTAGAATAAAACTACCTCACTGGAGCTTTACAGCCCCTGTAGAATAAAACTACCTCACTGGAGCTTTACAGCCCCTGTAGAATAAAACTACCTCACTGGAGCTTTACAGCCCCTGTAGACTGAAACACACACATGCAGAGACGCACACGTGACACATAGGCACACACACACACACATAGAGTAGCCAGTCATAGAGACAAATAGCAGTGGGAGAGAAAGACAAACACAGACCAGAAAGATCAAGGGAGCGGCCCTCTACACAGACAGACTGGTGTAGAATGGGATGAAAGCTTGACATGCTAATATGTCTTCAGATCAGTTGTCAGATCTGTTCTACAAGGACACAACACGGTTTCAGACAGCCACCCTCTAGTCTATATTCCTTGTTCATAAATGCCCCCTTTATTTGGTATGTAACTGTATCTGGAGTACAAAGAGCTTTCAAGAGGAAATATTACAAATGATTCAATGACTGCCTGTGATCGACTGGTGATTTATTCTATTCCTACTAGACTGTAAAGTGGTCCTGAAAGGAAAAGGGAAACCAGTGTTGTGCGCTAGCTTGACTCTCAAGTAGATATTGTAATATAAATAATTAAGCTGTCACTATTTGAATGGCCTTTTTAATAACAAGAGGGCAGTGTTCTTTGGAGTGTTGCTATGTGTTTTAATACACTTCCTAAACTGCTGTGAAAATTGGCACACAAACACGTCACACACGCACACGTTTCCTCCCCTTGAGTCACAGTGTTGAGAGAGATAATAGTGTAACGACCCTGGGTTTATAAGCACGGAAATCGGCTCTGCACATGAGCATGCTTTTATGGCACAGTCGATAGCGCGCCGGACCTCGGGCTCGAAGGTCGAGGGTTCGAGACCTGCTCCCTGCTGTTTCATTACAATACTCATGGTTTGACGCCACCTGTATATCAGTGTGTGAATTAAACCCATGATTTGATGCCACCTGTATATCAGTGTGTGAATTAAACCCATGATTTGATGCCACCTGTATATCAGTGTGTGAATTAAACCCATGATTTGATGCCACCTGTATATCAGTGTGTGAATTAAACCCATGATTTGATGCCACCTGTATATCAGTGTGTGAATTAAACCCATGCTTTGATGCCACCTGTATATCATTGTGTGAATTAAACCCATGCTTTGATGCCACCTGTATATCAGTGTGTGAATTAAACCCATGCTTTGATGCCACCTGTATATCAGTGTGTGAATTAAACCCATGATTTGATGCCACCTGTATATCAGTGTGTGAATTAAACCCATGATTTGATGCCACCTGTATATCAGTGTGTGAATTAAACCCAGGCTTTGATGCCACCTGTATATCAGTGTGTGAATTAAACCCATGCTTTGATGCCACCTGTATATCAGTGTGTGAATTAAACCCAGGCTTTGATGCCACCTGTATATCAGTGTGTGAATTAAACTCATGCTTTGATGCCACCAGTATATCAGTGTGTGAATTAAACCCAGGCTTTGATGCCACCTGTATATCAGTGTGTGAATTAAACTCATGCTTTGATGCCACCTGTATATCAGTGTGTGAATTAAACCCAGGCTTTGATGCCACCTGTATATCAGTGTGTGAATTAAACCCAGGCTTTGATGCCACCTGTATATCAGTGTGTGAATTAAACTCATGCTTTGATGCCACCTGTATATCAGTGTGTGAATTAAACCCAGGCTTTGATGCCACCTGTATATCAGTGTGTGAATTAAACCCATGCTTTGATGCCACCTGTATATCAGTGTGTGAATTAAACCCAGGCTTTGATGCCACCTGTATATCAGTGTGTGAATTAAACCCAGGCTTTGATGCCACCTGTATATCAGTGTGTGAATTAAACCCATGCTTTGATGCCACCTGTATATCAGTGTGTGAATTAAACCCAGGCTTTGATGCCACCTGTATATCAGTGTGTGAATTAAACCCAGGCTTTGATGCCACCTGTATATCAGTGTGTGAATTAAACCCATGCTTTGATGCCACCTGTATATCAGTGTGTGAATTAAACCCAGGCTTTGATGCCACCTGTATATCAGTGTGTGAATTAAACCCATGCTTTGATGCCACCTGTATATCAGTGTGTGAATTAAACCCAGGCTTTGATGCCACCTGTATATCAGTGTGTGAATTAAACCCATGCTTTGATGCCACCTGTATATCAGTGTGTGAATTAAACCCAGGCTTTGATGCCACCTGTATATCAGTGTGTGAATTAAACCCATGCTTTGATGCCACCTGTATATCAGTGTGTGAATTAAACCCAGGCTTTGATGCCACCTGTATATCAGTGTGTGAATTAAACCCAGGCGTTGATGCCACCTGTATATCAGTGTGTGAATTAAACCCAGGCTTTGATGCCACCTGTATATCAGTGTGTGAATTAAACCCAGGCTTTGATGCCACCTGTATATCAGTGTGTGAATTAAACCCATGCTTTGATGCCACCTGTATATCAGTGTGTGAATTAAACCCAGGCTTTGATGCCACCTGTATATCAGTGTGTGAATTAAACCCAGGCTTTGATGCCACCTGTATATCAGTGTGTGAATTAAACCCATGCTTTGATGCCACCTGTATATCAGTGTGTGAATTAAACCCAGGCTTTGCCGCTAACATCCACATCCACTGCTGCAGAGCAGACTGAATACAGCTTCAGGCAGAGCACAGCGGCACAGCACCCAGAGTCTAGAACAATGATTGGGTGTGTTGGTGCGGCTCACACAGTCACTTTCTGTCCACCAAGCATACATGTAGGCCAATGGTTCCCCAACTCTTTATAGTCCCGTACCCCTTCAAACATTCAACCTCCAGCTGTGTACCACCACCAGCACCAGGGTCAGCACACTCTCAAATATTGTTTTTTGCAATCTTTTGTATGCCTGCCCCACACACACTGTATGATACATTTATTTAACATAAGAATGAGTTTTTGTCACAACTCGGCTCGTGGGAAGTGACAAAGAGCTCTTATAGGACCAGGGCACAAATAATAATATAATAATAATCAATATTTTTGCTCTTTATTTAACAATCTTATACAGTGCCTTGCGAAAGTATTCGGCCCCCTTGAACTTTGCGACCTTTTGCCACATTTCAGGCTTCAAACATAAAGATATAAAACTGTATTTTTTTGTGCAGAATCAACAACAAGTGGGACACAATTATGAAGTGGAACGACATTAATTGGATATTTCAAACTTTTTTAACAAATCAAAAACTGAAAAATTGGGCGTGCAAAATTATTCAGCCCCCTTAAGTTAATACTTTGTAGCGCCACCTTTTGCTGCGATTACAGCTGTAAGTCGCTTGGGGTATGTCTCTATCAGTTTTGCACATCGAGAGACTGACATTTTTTCCCATTCCTCCTTGCAAAACAGCTCGAGCTCAGTGAGGTTGGATGGAGAGCATTTGTGAACAGCAGTTTTCAGTTCTTTCCACAGATTCTCGATTGGATTCAGGTCTGGACTTTGACTTGGCCATTCTAACACCTGGATATGTTTATTTTTGAACCATTCCATTGTAGATTTTGCTTTATGTTTTGGATCATTGTCTTGTTGGAAGACAAATCTCCGTCCCAGTCTCAGGTCTTTTGCAGACTCCATCAGGTTTTCTTCCAGAATGGTCCTGTATTTGGCTCCATCCATCTTCCCATCAATTTTAACCATCTTCCCTGTCCCTGCTGAAGAAAAGCAGGCCCAAACCATGATGCTGCCACCACCATGTTTGACAGTGGGCATGGTGTGTTCAGGGTGATGAGCTGTGTTGCTTTTACGCCAAACATAACGTTTTGCATTGTTGCCAAAAAGTTCAATTTTGGTTTCATCTGACCAGAGCACCTTCTTCCACATGTTTGGTGTCTCTCCCAGGTGGCTTGTGGCAAACTTTAAACAACACTTTTTATGGATATCTTTAAGAAATGGCTTTCTTCTTGCCACTCTTCCATAAAGGCCAGATTTGTGCAATATACGACTGATTGTTGTCCTATGGACAGAGTCTCCCACCT
This sequence comes from Oncorhynchus mykiss, assembly GCF_013265735.2. Lineage (NCBI taxonomy): Eukaryota > Metazoa > Chordata > Actinopteri > Salmoniformes > Salmonidae > Oncorhynchus > Oncorhynchus mykiss. The sequence continues at coordinate 14,548,915 of NC_048575.1, forward strand.
CAGCTGTAGATCTCTGCAGTTCATCCAGAGTGATCATGGGCCTCTTGGTTGCATCTCTGATCAGTCTTCTCCTTGTATGAGCTGAAAGTTTAGAGGGACGGCCAGGTCTTGGTAGATTTGCAGTGGTCTGATACTCCTTCCATTTCAATATTATCGCTTGCACAGTGCTCCTTGGGATGTTTAAAGCTTGGGAAATATTTTTGTATCCAAATCCGGCTTTAAACTTCTTCACAACAGTATCTCGGACCTGCCTGGTGTGTTCCTTGTTCTTCATGATGCTCTCTGCGCTTTTGACGGACCTCTGAGACTATCACAGTGCAGGTGCATTTATACGGAGACTTGATTACACACAGGTGGATTGTATGTATCATCATTAGTCATTTAGGTCAACATTGGATCATTCAGAGATCCTCACTGAACTTCTGGAGAGAGTTTGCTGCACTGAAAGTAAAGGGGCTGAATAATTTTGCACGCCCAATTTTTCAGTTTTTGATTTGTTAAAAAAGTTTGAAATATCCAATAAATGTCGTTCCACTTCATGATTGTGTCCCACTTGTTGTTGATTCTTCACAAAAAAATACAGTTTTATATCTTTATGTTTGAAGCCTGAAATGTGGCAAAAGGTCGCAAAGTTCAAGGGGGCCGAATACTTTCGCAAGGCACTGTATATTAAACTTTATTTGTTCATCGAAAATGGTGAATAACTCACCACAAGTTAATGAGAAGGGTGTGCTTGAAATGATGCACATAACTCTACAAACTCTACAATGTTGGGTTGTATTGGAGAGAGTCTCAGTCTTAAATCATTTCCCACACAGTCTGTGCCTGTACTTAGTTTTTATGCTAGTGAAGGCCGAGAAGACAAGTAAAAAGCCTAAATGTATAGCCGATGGAAATATAAATGGACTGTTTGAAAATGTGAATCACAATGTTATTTGGCGTACGGCGGACAGCATTGCACGTACCCCAGTTCTAAGGTATTGTTTCTCTTTATTCAACCCGCCTGCCACCCTCCTTTTAGCCACACAGTATTTAATGACCCTAAACTGTCCGCCCTGCTGATATAACCGCGGGGGCTGCAGGTTATGAGTCAACCCAGGCATCGCTAACTTCTTAATGAATGTGTGTAACCGGTGTGAAATGGCTAGCTAGTCAGCGGTACGCACTAGTAGCGTGTCAATCGTTGACGCCACTTGCTCTGCAATGGCTGAGGCTTTTGTGGAACGATAGGTAACAATGCTTCATGGGTAAGTGTTGTCGACGTTTGCTGAGGGTCCCTGATTCGAGGTTGGGGTAAGGAGAGGGACGGAAGCAAAACTGTTACGTGAGTGCGTGCTTACGTGTGTGCGCATGTAAGTGTGTGTATCCCTTTGAGAATGTCACTATTCACCGTATGCATACAGACGTTGAAGGGTTCTTCTGGCCAATCCTTGTCCTAATAGGTTCTTATCCTCTTCAAGCATGCATTAACACTTCACTCTGACTCTTCAGACATTCACTAGGAGCCTTGGATACGAGAGAGGGAAGATAGATCCACTAGATGCAGGCTCCTTACTGCTGCCTGGCCCTGCTATCTGCTATTCCCAATGGTGTCATTAGTTTAGTAAAATAACGCAGAATTTACTCTCATCCTTGGCTGTTATTTCAATGTTTCTAACTGTCTCCTTCCCTCTCTTTCTCTCTTTTTTTTCAGAGGAAATAAAGGAAGAGTCTGAAAAATTAAGGTAAGTTGATTTTAATTCAGTTTCACAGAGATATATCCTGGTTACAGGTGCATATTTTAAAAGATCTGGAGATTAAAGAGCCATAAGTTTAATAAATTGTGACAATATTATAATAACAAAACTCATAAGTAACAGAATGGCAGAAGTCTTACCAGACTTAATACGTATCAATCAAACAAGGTTTATTCAAAATAGACACTTACAAACAAACACAAAAACATGATTCAGTTTAATACCATACGCAAAAAAAATAAGATATATATGTATCTATAATGGCTGTTGTGAATGGCCTTTTCAATTCAAAACTTTGGAATCTTTCAACTTTCCAGCTGAAATAATACATTTAATAATGCTTTAGAAAGGGGCACAAGACACAGATGTCCTCTCTCCCCCCTCCTGTTTGCACTGGCAATTGAACCTCTTACAGACATAATTAGACAGGACCCAAATGTAACAGGTGTCAGTATTGGTAAACATGAATGTTTATTAAACTTATTTGCAGATGATCACCTGATCAATATTGAAAACTCAATGCCTCCCTTGGTAAAAAAATAAATAATTCTGAATACTTAAAAATCTCAGGATATAAAATGAACGTGGAACGAAACGAAATAATGGCAATAGGAGATCTCCAGCAATCCTTTAAGTGGACCACAAAAATATATATAAAATACTTAGAATATATAAAGACAACTTTATCCCATTACTCAGCAATATGAAAGCAGATCTAATAATGGAACAACCTTCCCATAAATCTTCAGAATAAAGAATAAAGATCTTCAGAATGGCATGGCTCCAAAAGATTGTATATTTATTCTCTGTAATAAGAATTACCCCTACCGAAGACATTCATTAAAAAAGTATACTTGGTCATAGCAGACTTTATATGGGACATTTTAACTTATAGAATACAAAGGAAAGTTTTACATCTTCCTAAATCAGAGGGTGGTTTTAATCTTCCAGACTTGAAATTGTATCAACTCGCTACCCAGGGATTTTACTTGTGACATAGTTAAATGTACTAAAGAGGGACAATGGGTAGATATTGAAGATGCGCATTCTCATCCCCCAAAATCTTGTTATGCGTCTATTTTTTTAAGGATAAAGCTAAGAACATGAACAACTTCATAGTTTAGAACACTTTAACAACATGGAAGAAAATAAAACATATTCTACAAGAACCAATATCACTCCCTAAAAACACAACCCTTTTGAACAATCCTTGGATAGCTTTTCAGAAATCACCGATACATTGGTCCACGTGGAAAACTAAAGGCATAGAAACCGTATATTACCTAGTAATATGAAATACATGTATTTCCATTACAGAATTTAAAAAGCAATTGTAGATATTTGCTGTTGTTTGAAGGGGAATGTTTTGTATTGTTTAAAAATAAATTTAAAAAAATCTTACAAAACAAAAATAAATACATCCTAGTTAATTTAGGTGATTTTCTTGTTTCCTTTCGCTTGCCCTTGAGTTTAGTGTAAAGGGTGTGTCTGTGTGTGTGACCTCCAGTGTGTTTTTGTTTGTCTCTCAGCCTGGTCTCCTTCTAAAAGCCCTTTCCCTGTCATTAATGGACCCCTGCCTAGTGCCTGGCTCTAGCCTGGGAGGGAGGGAGGGGGATGGCGACAACTAGCGTTACAGGGGTCTGACATATAACGAAAAAGACATTACAGACTAAATACTACGATTTACATATATTAACATGTAGTGTGCGTTTGTGTCTGTATCTAACAGTTGCACATACATGTCAGTACATACACTCAAAAAGTAGGCTGGATTTCGCCTGGGAGAAGGAGAGTTTTTGTGTGTGTTTGTGGAGCTCTGCTGCCTGGTAACTGGGTCAGTGGAATGAAATGTACCATGAGTGCCACTCCTTTCCTCCTCATCCTTTCTTTCTCCCACCATTTCCATCCCTCTCTCAAGATTCAGGACTCGATATAGACTTGAGACTGATGAATTGAAATTATCTGGCCAGATCTTGTAATGTTTTGTCACTCATTTTGTGGCACAGAGTCACAGTGGATTAGGCTACTCTCCACCCAGCCAGAGACCGTATTGTACATGCAAAAAAATAAAATTAAACAGGTTTGCTAGTGAAGCGCACACTCGGCCCTTTGATTTGACCAACAAACTGTCAATCCACACATTTTGGGTAACCTACAGTAGCGCAGTGAGAAGGTTTTGGGGGGGTCACAAGTGTGAAATTGCATGGGAAAAATACAGAAATTCATACATATTTTTATAGGCTAGATAACCTACCATTTGTATTTTATATTTATACCTTTGTTTATTCGATCTGGTTACTAACATAGGCCTGCGGCATTGCACCAAATATCGTAATCTATGCTTCAGAGCCAAAAAATGTAGTTGTGTTGACTGTTGATTAATGACCAGTCATCAGCATTTGCTCGCAAATGCTGGCGCACGTATCCACATTAGTGACCAGAAAGCACTTGTTTACCTTTCTCCGGTTTTGCCTAGCAAAAGCAGTAGCCTACCTACGTTAATGTTATCCATATAAAATTCAGTTTAGCAATCTGCTACGGACTCATCTTTGCCAGAACAATAGGCTAGTGATTTCATTGATAATTTTCCTATTTTAACCCACCCTAGTTTGGGTGGGTTAAAAGTATATGCCTCAGTGGTGGTGCGGTATGTTTAAAGATAGCTGTAACATCGCACTGCCTTCAATACTTATGGGATGAAGACATAACATATTCTGGCAAATGATTTACGATATTTTTGAGAAAGAAAAATACAGACAGAAAATATATGATCCTGCTTGCTCTGGACTCCAGAGAAGTGCGTGCGAGGGGGTCGAGGACTTTGAACCACTCCTTTTTGTGGGTCACGAGTCAAAAAGTTAGAGAACAACTGGACGAACAGATTGCTGATGTACAGCTATAGAATCGGTGCAGTGCAAACGTCAAATTGTAGGGAGAGAATATGGACATAAATAAATATGCAGCTCAAAAGATTGTTTGGTGGTCAAGAGCATTAATTGTTTACTTTGCATGCTCACCAGCAACGGGGTTTCAAGCAACAATACTAGCATAGGCCTAATGGTCTTTTGCTATATCAAAATTGCTTGAAATTGATAATTGAGTTATGAAGCTTGCATTTGGAATTTGTTGATACAATTAATTATTACACAATCAAATTGTGTTGTTGACAAAATAATGAAAATGGATGTCTTGTAGCCTCTATAAATAGACAATAATTTTGTGTCGAATTTACAGTAGCTATTATAGTGAAAGAATACCATGCTATTGTTTCAGAGTGAACAGGTATGAACTTGAAAATGTATTAATAAACCAATTAGGCACATTTGGGCAGTCTTGATACAAAATGTTGAACAGAAATGCAATGTCATTAGATCAGTATAAAACGTTGCCCACAAACTAAATAAATATATATTGCAGCTGGGCTGAAATAATTCATTATGGCCTTTCTCTTGCATTTCAAAGATGGTACAAAAAAAAGTACCATCTTTTTTCTTGGTATTATCTTTTACCAGATCTAATGTGTTATATTCTCCTACATTCATTTCACATTTCCACAAACGTCAAAGTGTTTCCTTTCAAATGGTGTCAAGAATATGCATATCCTTGCTTCAGGTCCTGAGCTACAGGCAGTTAGATTTGGGTATGTCATTTTAGGCGAAAATTGAAAAAAAGAGGGTGGATCCTTTTTAAGGTCGTCACCTTAAAGGTACCTGAAGTACAGAGTATCAAAATCCTGAGACATTTGAAAAAAAACATGTTTAGGTGGGTGCAATAGCAGACATAACCTTATGTCTCTGAAATGTCAATCTGGGTTCAGCAATAAAGTTATATCTGACACTTTTGAATTAGACATGTTCAGTTAAGTAGACTATCCATTTGAAAACATAAATTATAGAATAATACTATTTTACCAAAATAGTCAGAGCACATCAGCAAATCCATTAAGAAATGTATTATGGTCATTAGACAAATTACTGCCATCACTGAACAATGATGTGACATTTGTTGTTTTGATTGCGTGCCATTATTGGCGAAGAAGGGTTCTGATTGGTCCATCTGTATTTGTTCAAGCTTGTGATTGGATTGCAGATAGAACTTTCTAGTTGTTGATTTCTTTGACTTAAAATTTACTTTTTCAAAAATATAACTTTATGGACATATAAAGAACCAAGATCTATTATATGTGACTAACTCATTTGACACAAATGTCAGATAGAACCTTATAGTCCCAAGGTCTATACGTTTGTAGTTGAAAGAAGTCATTGCATGTGTAGATTTTTTTTTTTACTTGACTTGAGACTTGACTTGCTCTTAGAATGCACGACTTGGACTTGACTCACAACTTGGACTTGACTCACGACTTGGACTTGACTCACGACTTGGACTTGAATCACGACTTGGACTTGACTCACGACTTGGACTTGACTCACGACTTGGACTTGACTCACGACTTGGACTTGACTCATGACTTGGACTTGACTCACGACTTGGACTTGACTCAAGACTTGGGACTCGTCTTGGACCTTGAGACTTGACTTGTGATTTGAATAGGGACTTGGTCCCACCTCTGCTATGTACTCATCGTAACATACTTTTTAGCACATACCATTTAGCACATTCAACCTATAATGTAGACCATATAGCCCATCTATCCTATTTAAAAAGGACTGAAGACGTAAACAGATAATTTTTTTCCATTTAAACATATTTATTAGTGAAACCAAAGTGCTGTAACATATATTTAAATTAAATAGCCTAGTACACACACCAAAACAAATGTTCAAATCGAAAGGCTATTGCACAGAAAAAAACGTGGACAGTCGGTTGCATGGCAAATTCAGAACGCTGGACAGCGACATTATAATCTGAAGCACTGATCATTGGGAACGAGATCAAGATCAGAATGACTGCTAAGACTTGGTCCATTAATTAAATTAGGTAGCCACGCCTACAAAACTAAAACAATCCATATGTTCAAATCAAAAGGCCTGATTAACATGACATCATTACCGCAGCCACATCCTGAGTCCTTGGTGCTGACACATTCACAAATGTTAAACAGTTCTGTTTTCAAAGATGTATCCCACAATGCAATACTCGTGAGAATTTTAAGGATAACAAATACGACTTCACTTACATTTGAATACCACCGCAGAAACTTCACTATTCGTCATCTTCCCCAATTAAGTAGCCTAGTTTTGTTATTTGGCTACTTGAAGAGAACCAGGCGCAGACCACATCTTCAATGCCTTGTGGAAAAGTGTGCATCGATTTCTACTAGATGAAGAGGCGAAATGAGTCCTGGCTTTTAAACCATACACGATTTTAGAAAATGTACATACTATAAAACATTAGATTTTCACATACTGAGAATGCGTTATGCGGGATTGCCTTTTATCTCGCTATTCGTTGATTTCGGTAGCACATCCACACTTCAAATTGATCAGCTGTTGTCAAAACCAAAATCAGTATGACATCCGGGCATTTAAAGTATAGGTCGATTTTAGAAATCTTGCATACTATTAAACTGAATTTTTTGGCATACTCAAACGGCCTACTAAGTATGGGTATTCAGACACGGCCAATATCTAAGCTTCTTCTCACAAATGCCATGCCCAAGTTGACTTTACGTGGGGGAGGAGTGAGGGATGTAGTGAGTTTTTACATACAGACACCTTACCTAACCTTTCGCAAAGTTACCCTGGCTTTCGGGCTTTAGAAAAGTATGAAAAACACCCATAACATCACTTATTCTCAAGGATCTTTTGTAAGCCAAAAAGTGTCAAAAGTTGTAAGACCAGAAGCAACGTGTTAGCATTCTCTACTCTCCATAGATGTATGGCTCAACCCCATTTCATGTCAATTATGAATATGAGCAGGCTAATCCTGTATGTTGCTTATTAGAGGGGAGAACGCATGCTGAGCAGAGAGGGACTGTGACTCATAGAATTAGCAGAAGTAGAATGGACATTTCCATTCAAAACAACATTATGTGATGAATGGACTCGACGGGAGACCATATTATATTTGAAATGCCCACATCGCCTCTCAAAATTCTGTATGCTTCCTCTTCTCCTTTTCCCCTCTGTCTCTCTCTCTCTCTCTCTCTCTCTCTCTCGTTCTCTGTCCCTCTCTCTTTCTCTCTCCCTCTCTATCCCATGTCCCACTGCACTCTGCGAGGTCATCACTCTAAAGAAGCTGAAGTCATCCTTTCTCTCTGCCAAGACACAAACAACACAGCCCTTCACCCCTCTTCCTCGCTCTCTCACTCTCTCTCTCCCTCTCTCTTCCTCCTTCTCTCCCGCCATCCTTGGCTCAGAGCTCAGTGCAGTTTGGGTGTGGTTGTTCTGATGGATAATGTTTAGCGTGCATATAATGTTTTAGCGTACAGCTAAGGACCCATGGTTTAGATTTATAATATTTTAGCGTACAGCTAAGGACCCCTGGTTTAGATTTATAATGTTTTAGCGTACAGCTAAGGACCCCTGGTTTAGATTTAGAATGTTTTAGCGTACAGCTAAGGACCCCTGGTTTAGATTTATAATGTTTTAGGGTACAGCTAAGGACCCCTGGTTTAGATTTAGAATGTTTTAGCGTACAGCTAAGGACCCCTGGTTTAGATTTATAATGTTTTAGGGTACAGCTAAGGACCCCTGGTTTAGATTTATAATGTTTTAGCGTACAGCTAAGGTTCCCTGGTTTAGATCTACGATCCATAAAGACAAACAGCACTCACAAATATGGCTTTATCCTTGGTTTTATTCCATAGCAACAGTAACAAGGATGTGATTTTGGCCACAAAGGCTTTTGACAGTATAAAGACACACTCGACAGAGCAGAGAACATTATTATCACGTGTATGACATCATGGATCTCTTCTCCTAAAATAGATGAGGGGTAGATTAATTGCAGGCACCTTTCTTTATAAGAGTTGGCTGATTACAGTGCGTCAAATTGAGCTGCATAAAGAACATGCATAAAGACAGAAATAGTACACTGTCAGTAGTGTGTTACCTTCTGCCGAGTCCCCAACAACTGGATGTTCCGGGTTGTCAGGGGAAATGGAAAGAGAGCTTGTGACACGGCTTCCCCTTTTGGACGTTAACAAGGTGATACTCCATCTTAACTCCTCTACATTTGCTGGATTGGTTGAACAGTGCAGAAGAGAACCTCCCCCAATAGTTTATTTTCTTCTCGTCAAGCCCAGTATGTAGGGGATCTCGTTTCAGACGTTTCTTTGCTTACGTTTCCTGCTACGTTATGTTAATAGTGTGTGATTGGCAGAAATAAATACAGCTTCAAATGATGTTTTTATCATGCTTTGTGTCGATGACAGAATACCAAATCAAATTGTATTTGTCACATGTGCCGAATACAACAGGTATAGATAGACCTTACAGTGAAATACTTACTTACAAGCCCTTAACCAACCATGTAGTTTTAAGAAAAATACCCCCAAAAAACTAAGAAATAAAAGTAACAATATGAATATGTACTATGAGCTCGGTTTTCTTTTTTTTGTTCTCTCTCCAGTCCTCCTCCAGACAGCAAATCGGATTCCAGCACTCTTCCGCCAATCAAATCAAAGACCAGCTTCGTAGAGGCCGACAAGTACTTCCTGCCGTTTGAGTTGGCATGTCAGTCCAAATGTCCCCGCATCGTCATCACATCACTAGACTGTTTACAGGTCAGTAGTAGAGGAGGTCAACACGTGAACCCTGTGTGTCTAAAACTGTCTAGGCTGCATGTTTCTTCTCATCACCGTAATGACATGTCAAAACAAATATGGTCATTTGGTTAAGGACTATATTGATATTAAATCATACACACAGCTTGGAGTCATCTAAAGTTATTTAAGTTTCTGTGCAATATCTAACTGGAATTTGATGTGAAATAAATGTTGTATTTACATAGACAGACTCAAAGTTCAGTGACACTGATTCACAGTGCACTTCATGATGTTTTGGGGTGTTTTCTGAATGAAATGTAGAAGTTGCATTTATCTCATCTCTGATAAAACAGAAGTCAAATCTTGCGTTATTTGGTCAGTGATTAACTACTGGGTCTATGTGTGTTAGAAATGGAGAGAAATGAAGAGCTCCGCCTTCACAAAAGGAAACTCAGACAAAGCCTTCGCCCAATCCTGATACTTCCAAATGACCAGTGACGAAAACAAAAAGGCCGGAACTAATGCAGCTCGGTATCTCACACATCCCATTCAGTCCTGACAGGTTCTTCAGTCTCCACGCAGAATCTTCCCACGGGAGATTAGTGTCTGTCTGACTGTGTGGTTTTGTGTGTTTGGTGTTTTCCCTGTAGAAGCTGATAGCGTACGGCCACCTGACCGGCAGCGCTCCAGACAGCACGGCCCCTGGCAAGAAGCTCATCGACAGGATCATCGAGACCATCTGCGGCTGCTTCCAGGGACCACAGACAGATGAGGGGGTGCAGCTACAGATCATTAAGGTTGGCATCTGCGGTTATTTGGTCTGCAAGGAAGTGTGTTTTGGATATTGTGTGTTCTGCTGTTAGATTCTATTCTTGCCTGCATGGTGATTATTTAGAATGTATAATTGTGTTATCTGTTTCTACCATGGCATTGTTGAATTCTCATTTCTGATTGGCTTAAAGGGCATTCGGGAGCGTGCATTATTTCCCTATAATACACATTAGAATTCAATGTCTGTAGTTCATTCTTACATGTTTGAGCTGCTTTTGAAAGCAATAGTCGAAATGAAAACATTATTGGCATTGTTAAATTCGATTTTCATAATAGCAAGTTCAAATTTATGAAATGTTATTTGTCACATGTGCCGAAAACAACAGGTTACCGTGAAATGCTTAATTACAAGCCCTTAATCAACAATGCAGTTTCAAGAAAATAGAGTTAAGAAAATATTTACTAAATAAACTTTTTAAAAACTTTTAAAAAAGGAACCCAATAAAATTATAATAATGAGGCTATATACAGGTGGTACCGGTACTGAGTCAGTGTGCGGTGGTACAGGTTATTCGAGGTAATTTGTACATGTAGGTAGGGGTGAAGTGACTATGCATAGATAATAAACAGCGAGTAGCAGCAGTGTAAAACAAAGGGGTGGGGGGGGGGTCAATGTAAATAGTCCAAGTGTCATTTGATTAATTGTTCAGCAGTCTTATGGCTTGGGGGTAGAAGCTGTTAAGGAGCCTTTTGGACCTAGACTTTGGCACTCCAGTACCACTTGCCGTGCGGTAGCAGAGACAACTGTCTATAACTTGGGTGACTGGAGTCTTTGACAATTTTATGGTCCTTCCTCTGATACCGTCTAGTATATAGGTCCTGGATGGCAGGAAGCTTAGCTCCAGTGATGTACTGGGCTGTACGCACTACCCTCTGCACCGTCTTGCGGTCGGATGCCGAGCAGTTGTTATACCAGCCGGTAATGCAACCGGTCAGGATGCTCTCGATGGTGCAGCTGTAGAATGTTTCGAGGATCTGTGGACCCATGTCAAATCTTTTCAGTCTCCTGAGGTGGAAAAGGTGTTGTTGTGCTCTCTTCACAACTTTCTTGGTGTGTTTGGACCACGATAGTTTGTTGGTGATGTTGACACCAAGGAACTTGAAGCTTTCAACCTGCTCCACTACAGCCCCATCAACGTGAATGAGGGCGTGTTCGGGCCTCCTTTTCCTGTAGTCCATGATCAGCTCCTTTGTTTTGCTCACATTGAGGGAGAGGTTGTTGTCCTGGCACCACACTGCCAGGTCTCTGACTTCCTCCCTATAGGCTGTCTCATCGTTGTCGGTGATCAGGCCTACCACCGTTGTGTCGTCAGCAAACTTAATGATGGCTCTGGAGTCGTGCTTGGCCTGATGGGTTGGTTAGCTAAACTAGCAAGTCTGTTTGGTTACCTAGGCAACTACTGTAGCTAAACTGCATGGCCAAAAGTATGTGGACAAAGAATGTACAAAATAATAATAATAATAAAATAAATACAAATAATGGGGTGCAAAGGAGCAAAATAAATAAATAAATAAAATAAATACAGTAGGGAAAGAGGTAGTTGTTTGGGCAAAATTATAGGTGGGCTATGTACAGGTGTAGTAATCTGTGAGCTACTCTGACAGTTGGTGCTTAAAGCTAGTGAGGGAGATAAGTGTTTCCAGTTTCAGAGATTTTTGTAGTTCGTTCCAGTCATTGGCAGCAGAGAACTGGAAGGAGAGGCGGCCAAAGAAAGAATTGGTTTTGGGGGTGACCAGAGAGATATACCTGCTGGAGCGCGTGCTACAGGTGGGTGATGCTATGGTGACCAGCGAGCTGAGATAAGGGGGGACTTTACCTAGCAGGGTCTTGTAGATGACATGGAGCCAGTGGGTTTGGCGACGAGTAAGAAGCGAGGGCCAGCCAACGAGAGCGTACAGGTCGCAATGGTGGGTAGTATATGGGGCTTTGGTGACAAAACGGATTGCACTGTGATAGACTGCATCCAAGGCTATTTTGTAAATGACATCGCCGAAGTCGAGGATTGGTAGGATGGTCAGTTTTACAAGGGTATGTTTGGCAGCATGAGTGAAGGATGCTTTGTTGCGAAATAGGAAGCCAATTCTAGATTTAACTTTAGATTGGAGATGTTTGATATGGGTCTGGAAGGAGAGTTTACAGTCTAACCAGACACCTAGGTATTTGTAGTTGTCCACGTATTCTAAGTCAGAGCCGTCCAGAGTAGTGATGTTGGACAGGCGGGCAGGTGCAGGCAGCGATCGGTTGAAGAGCATGCATTTAGTTTTACTTGTATTTAAGAACAATTGGAGGCCACGGAAGGAGAGTTGTATGGCATTGAAGCTTGCCTGGAGGGTTGTTAACACAGTGTCCAAAGAAGGGCCAGAAGTATACAGAATGGTGTCGTCTGCGTCGAGGTGGATCAGAGACTCACCAGCAGCAAGAGTGACATCATTGATGTATACAGAGAAGAGAGTCGGTCCAAGAATTGAACCCTGTGGCCCCCCCATAGAGACTGCCAGAGGTCCGGACAGCAGACCCTCCGATTTGACACACTGAACTCTATCAGAGAAGTAGTTGGTGAACCAGGCGAGGCAATCATTTGAGAAACCAAGGCTGTCGAGTCTGCCGATGAGGATGTGGTGATTGACAGAGTCGAAAGCCTTGGCCAGATCAATGAATACGGCTGCACAATAATGTTTCTTATCGATGGCGGTTAAGATATTGTTTAGGACCTTGAGCGTGGCTGAGGTGCACCCATGACCAGCTCTGAAACCAGATTGCATAGCAGAGAAGGTATGGTGAGATTCGAAATGGTCGGTAATCTGTTTGTTGACTTGGCTTTCGAAGACCTTGGAAAGGCAGGGTAGGATAGATTTAGGTCTGTAGCAGTTTGGGTCAAGAGTGTCCCCCCCTTTGAAGAGGGGGATGACCGCAGCTGCTTTCTAATCTTTGACGACACGAATCTCAGACGACACGAAAGAGAGGTTGAACAGGCTAGTAATAGGGATGGCAACAAATTTTAGAAAGAAAGGGTCCAGATTGTCTAGCCCGGCTGATTTGTAGGGGTCCAGATTTTGCAGCTCTTTCAGAACATCAGCTGACTGGATTTGGGAGAAGGAGAAATGGGGAAGGCTTGGGCGAGTTGCTGTGGGGAAGGCTTTTCACTAGATGTTGAAACATTGTTGCTGGGACTTGCTTCCATTCAGCCACGAGCATTATTGAGGTTGGGCACTGATGGGCAATTAGGCCTGGCTTGCATTTCATCCCAAAGATGGTGAAGCGTGATTCATCACTCCACAGAACGTGTTTCCACTGCTCTAGAGTCTAATGGCGGCGAGCTTTACACCAGTCCAGCCGACACTTGGCATTGCGCATGGTGATCTTAGGCTTGTCAGGCTGCTCGGCCATGGAAACCCGTTTCATGAAGCTCCCGATGAACAGTTCTTGCACTGACGTTGCTTCCAGGGGCAGTTTGGAACTCATTCGTGAATGTTGCAACCGAGGACAGACAATTTTTACATGCTACGTGCTTCAGCACTCGGTGGTCCCGTTCTGTGAGCTTGTGTGGTTGAGCCGTTGTTGCTTCTAGATGTTCCACTTCACAATAACAGCACTTACAGTTGACCGGGGCAGCTCCAGCAGGGCAGAAATTTGACTAACTGCCTTGTTAGAATGGTGGCATCTATGACGGTGCCACGTTGTAAGTCACTGAGCTCTTCAGTAAGGCCATTCTACTGCAAATGTATTTCTATGGAGATTGCATGGTGTTGTGCTCGATTTTATACACCTGTCAGCAACGGGTGTGGCTGAAATAGCTGAATCCACTCATTTGAAGGGATGTCCACATACTTTTGTATGTTGAACACATTTTTACCTGCAAATGAAACACATTTGTCGTGGCAAATATGTTAAATTATAGTCATGGTATAAAATGAATAAATAACTCTGGGCTCTTTGCGTTCTCTGGAAAATAATGCAACTCTGTGTACGGTCAGTTCCACATCATACTTTCTTTTCCATAGAATGCATAGCCCCTAGTTGATTATCACTTACGTGGTGAGTCTGTACGTGTGTGTTACTTTCATCTGTAGAGAGGAGGGTAGTGGTTGAGGGAAGTGCACTAAGCAGTAGATAAGAGAAGTACACTGAGGTTAGTGCACTTAGCATTTGTTGAGTGAAGTGCACTCAGCAGGGAGGTGTATTAAGAAGTCATGACTGACAGGAAGTGCACTAGGCATTGGTCTATTCCTGACTGTGAATCAGAAGGTCTGTTCTGAGATGGTCTCGCACCGCTGCGTTCTCTCTCAGTACAATACTCCTCGCTGTGAAACAGCAGCCCAAATCTCAGCCTCTACCCGTAATCTGCTGTCAACTCAGCTTGGCTCAGCTCATCCCGCTATAGCTGTGTTTGTGTAACTGTGTCTGTGTAGTTCTGACTGGGAGGAGGGTGGCCAAGGGATCAGAGATGTGAGATGCAGAGGACTATACTACTATCGCTGTAGGAGTATCTTTCACACAAATAATGCTGAGGCACCATGATAGACCTTGATAAACCATGATGAACTCTTTCTCTCTCTCTCTCTCTCTCTCTCTCTCTCTCTCTCTCTCTCTCTCTCTCTCTCTCTCTCTCTCTCTCTCTCTCTCTCTCTCTCTCTCTCTCTCTCTCTCTCTCTCTCTCTCTCTCTCCCCCCCCCCCCCCCCCCCCCCACCAGGCCCTGTTGACGGCTGTGACCTCCCAGCACATAGAGATCCATGAGGGCACAGTGCTGCAGGCGGTCAGGACCTGCTACAACATCTACCTAGCCAGCAAGAACCTCATCAACCAGACCACGGCCAAGGCCACGCTCACTCAGATGCTCAATGTCATCTTCGCCCGCATGGAGAACCAGGCAGTAAGTCCCTCTCTGAGACACTGAGACAATGTCCACACTAGCATAGCACTTAGAATGCACTTAGAATGCATGACGCCCAATACATGGCTTTGTGGCTTGGTTTTAAGTGGTGTGTTGGTGTGGATATAGAAACAGAGCTACAGACAGATAGAGATACTGTACTGAGGGGAAAAGGGAAGAGAAGGTGACCCTTTATTTGAGCATGACATAGCAGTTGAATAAGGAGTCGTAGGGGTTTATGTGTCAGGTGACATAAAACTGTCCTGTCACAGGCTACAGCCAGGCTAAACATGGCTAGCCTGACACCTACCTAACTCATCTAAGTTGCTATAACTTGACTGACCACATATAGCCTCCGTTTCCGTCACGCTGATGACAGCGTAGCATAGACTTTCTGACCAGAGGTCCAAGTAAGGTGTCACCCTGAAAACAAAGTTTGCTCTAATATCATCTGTTTCTTTTCGATTGACACTTCTTTCCCCCCTCACCTCCCCCCTCACCTCCCCCCCCGGACGGACACATAGCTTACAAATCACAAGATATCTTGGTCTCTGGCCTCGAGAAAACGTGACCGCCAGGTAAAGACTACAGGACTGCCTTGACTTGCCTGATCTGAACTCTGAACTCTTCTCTGTGTTCCCATTCAGCTCCATCCATCAGTCCATTCATCCATCTCTCTTTCTCCTCCTCTGTTCCAGCTATGGGGCAGATGTGCATTGTGGTTATGCTGTGCTTGCTGGGGCAGACGTGCATTGTGGTTATGCTGTGCTTGCTTGGGCAGACGTGCATTGTGGTTATGCTGTTCTTGCTGGGGCAGACGTG